>NW_008824056.1:1304124-1333919 GCF_000699105.1 Pygoscelis adeliae | reverse complement strand
AGGGGACCCACCCGGAACGGTGAAATTGCCTAAAGCGTTGCTAACGGTACGCACTGACGGACCGAGCTCAGCGTCGGGAGGGGGCCGCGACTCCCGCGCCTCCGAGGCGCTTTTCCTTCTCGCCCCTCACCTACCTGCTCTCTGCAGCGATTAAGAATCCAGCTGGAGCTTAAAGAAATGAGGGTTTGTATATCATACACTTGACTGAATTTTCAAGGTAGAGGGAAAGACAGACTCATGGCACAAACCAGGAAAACTGCTCCTCAAGAATAATACACTTGGTGCCATCCTCATCAGTAATGAAATGCGAGGCATTATTGAAATTGAAGTGGAAACACCTCGGTATACGCCTGTGTTCTTTTCTGCTCTTCTGTGCAATTACTGTAATCAAGGTCTTACCAAACTGATTCTTCTTTACAATTTGGGGAGAAATTCACCCTGAAGCTGGAAACCAAGAGACATAAGAACTTACGACATCTGCTTCAGGGGGAGCAGGAACAGACCTTCTGCCAACTACTAATCTACATATAAAAATAAATGTAAGTGATAATGTTCAGTTTCAATTTAAGCTTGTTTACCTACTTTGGCTACTGAAGACAGTTAAAGTATTTTAAGTGAAGCAAAATTGCTACTGTCATACGTTAAAATGGGCGATTACAATGAAGAATATTGAGCTTATCTTGCTGAGCAAAAACCAAGATTGCAGTAGAAAGTGAATGGGTTAGGACTATGATTACTGACAGTGTTTTACTCGCGTCTGTGACACTGGTAAATCTCAAGATTTTATCAGTCAAGTACTCAATGTTGTGTAGACTTTTCTCATACTCCAGATTATTCTATGTTTATTTACAGTTCATCGAACTACACTAAACTAAAACTGTAAAGTTATTCTCAGATGTTACTTTTACAGTGAATTTGAAAATTAAATGGAATTCATTTAATGTTGTAATGTAAGTCACAATACATCATCATTCAGAAGTTACCTAAACATCTGTCTTAAAACTGGTATTTAGAAGACCTTATACAAATATCTGGGAAACATCTGGAATTGTTTGGAATAATAAAAAACCTCATGCTCTAACAAATTAACCATCACAGTTTAGCTGATAGGCACAGAGTTTACAATACTACATCAAGCTGTAATTGGTCTTTTTTTGTGTGAAGCTGTTACGATAATACTAGCCTTAAAGTCGTATCTTTTGACATCAGTTACACCACTTTAGTTTTGAATATTTAAGTTTTAACTGAAATTTTTCGTATGTATCAAGTTGAAGTTTTCCAACTTTTCAACCTTAACAAGTTGAAATAGTGCTTTCTATCACTATAGTTCCGCTTGTGGCAGTACGGATGCTGCAATCAATTAAGTGCAACTTGCTCAAAACAAACAAGTTTTCTAAAAAACCGTACATTTTTCAACTCTCATGGTTTCTGATTTCTGTTACAAAAAAAAAAAATCTGTTGGCTGTTGATTACTTTTCCTCCCTGAATCTAATTACAGTTTCTAATACATGTCCCTTATGATCATGCCTCTGTGTACACTGGCTTTCAACATTAGTCCCCATAGAGGGTAGGTTGATAAAATTGTTCTGATTTTTGCTACCAAAATGGGCAGGGGAGAAAGAGGGATTAAAAACATACCCCATTTTTTTCTCTCGATGCTGGGGGAACATAGAAAAATATTTTAGTGACACTCACCTAATTTGCATGATTTTTAATAGGAATGTCATGTAGGATTTGACCTATTAACTAGTAGCTCTAGCACTTGGGAGAGCATTTTTTTCTGAATGAGCCTGATTGTAGAGCCCAGGATTACAGGATTCCTGGGCATATAGTTATGTTTTTGTCTCAGGGCACAGCACATGCCCTCAGCAGGGCTAATTGCTTCTCTCCCTTTTTGAACACAGCACTTCTGGATGCATTAACCCAACAAGGCCTGCCTGGTCCACCACCTTCTGTCCGGCTGAGGCAGGGCTGCCCACACGCTCAGGAGGAAGGAGTCTGGTGTTGGGGGCTGGGAGCTGCCCCACTCTCCCCTGCCTGACTCCAGAACAGCTCCATGGAAGCAGCAACAAGCTCCACAACAGGCCCCAAGCATCTGCACTGCCTCATGGTGATGAAAGGCAAAAGGCAGTGAAGGGACAGCCTGGAGGCAGCTGTAGCCCAGTGCTTATCCCTCAGGATGATGTGCACAGCTGCAGCCTACCCTAGCTAGGTCGTGGTCCGAGGTGCATCGACCAACTTCATGCTAGGGACTGCCTGGGTCCATCAGAGACAGCCCTTCTCACTGCCCACTCCTGGGCCATGCAGGACTCCTCCTCATGAACTTGACAGCTCTCTGCTGCCTGCTAGCCATCCTCAGCAGCCGTGGGGCCTTGCTGCTCGACTTCCAGGGGCTGAAGCAGGTCAGAATGGCCATCTTCTTCCTGCATGGCTCAGCTGCCCTGTTCAGTGCCAGCGCAGCAGCCACAAGCTTTAGTCTCTCTGCACTGACAGCCTTTGGCTCAAGCTGCTGCTTCTGTATCCTTGCTTGCACCCTTGCAGCCATTGCAACCAGCTCGAGCTGCACTGCCTTGGCACAGCTCAAACCTGCTGTGGCCCTTTGCCTTGCCAGGATCAAGCAGCAAGAGACAAACCCCTGCCCCACAGATGAAAAAGATGGCCCTAGCAATGCACATGGCTTTCCTCCTCACTTCAAGGAGAGACTGGACTACCCAAGGCAACATGCGCTGCCTTCCTCCAGGGGGGAACTGAACCCCGGAGAGAGGAACATCTGCCCTTCAAGCAAGAAGCAGCTGAACGCCAAGCAGAGGAAAGTGTCAAATTCATCTGCAAGGAAACTGACCTCCAAACAGAGGAAGGTCTTTCTCCCAAAGCAAGCAGATACAAGCTCAACTGTCACAGGGGCTCCATATCATACAGAAGACAGCTGACTCCAAAATGGAAGAGAGATATTCCTTCAAAACAGGAAAGACAACATGAGAAAGAAGTTTCCTATGAATAAAGGAAAAGGCTAACTGACACAAGAAAGAACTCTTCCCAGAGATACTGACTACATTCATTGCCTCACAAGGCCTGCTCCGGCAACTATCCAGATACCACACAGTAAGAGATTTATCCAAAAAAACCCTTATGAATTAGAAAGTTTCAGTAAAATTCTTATTTTGCCATAAAAGGGACTTAAGATGTTGAAAAACAAATCCTTCCTTAAAAAACCTGGTTTGGAGAAGCATTAGGTCCTTCTTGACTTGAGAACAGGACTTAAAATGTCTTAAAAGTGTTCTTCTAAAAGAAGGTAGTGTCCTTTCCAGAAGAGATGCAGTAGCAAAGTGAGGGAAAAAAAGCCTAAGTCCAAATACTTGCTTAACTCTAAAGTCGAGATAATTTAATTCTAAAATTAATTCCAAAATAATAGATATAGTTCTTTAAATAGCCAACTTCAGTTTAGGTTTGCCTTAGATTTGCAGAACCTAAACCAGTTAAAGATTATGACAGCATGGACTTCTTAACTCTGGCTTTACTGCCATGCTAGGGCAATTCTGCATATTGGTAATGTTACAGTAGGATTGAGAGCATATTTTACATATTTGTTTTGCAAATACATAGTCCAAACACAGTGTATTTCTTTCTCAAGCTGTGTTCCTCCATTATATATTCCATTTGACTATTCCATGTCCCACAGTAGAAGTTTTGCTGACAGCATTCATTTAGTTTATTCACATGCCCAAACCATTCCCAGGATAGATCAAAGAGGATAGTACAAGACTGCAGGTGCAAGGTATATTTTTTTTCTTGTTATGCTTGGAATGAGATAAAATATGAGTAATCCAGAGCTAGTGCTAGTTATTTTCCTATTTGGCTATGTAAATAATCAGTACATCTTACATTGTCAGTTTTATAGGAGTTTAGGGTAAACCGGGGAAATTCCCCCTTTACTTTCTACCACCTTACGGTTTAATCCTTTCAAGCCAGAAGACTTAGTTGAAGTCACCAGGTTTTAAAAAGTTGCTTGCTCTGTCAAAACCATTCTTTAAATCATGGCCTTACCCTTAATTACAGGTGGGCAGATCCCTGCCAATTGTGCTCATCCTGCCTGCTGATGGTACCAGAAACCAGAGTCCTACATTTCTGCAGATTGTTTGGTTTGTGAATTACCTTCCTTATCCACTGCCTCCACTTCTAACCCAGCTAGCAGTTTTACAACTTGGGACAGTCTGCACCTATCACAAAAGTGGCCTCATCCATCTCTCTTGTGCTCAAGCAGCCACAGGGGCTCCAAGAACTAGCTGAAAACTAACCCTGAAAATAACTTGTTTTTCAGAGAACGGATCCATTGGCTGGAGGATTATGCAACATAATGGGTCATTATACCAGATGGGTCATTACTAAACCACCTGCTGTGGGTATGTCAAGATGATGAGAGCACATTTCATAAAAAGTCAGATGAACAGAATGTGTGCATTCACTATCAGTAATCCACTTTCTATTACAGAGATGTCATCTCAAACATTTTATTTACTATTTGAACAAGAAAAAGTAACAGTAAGCCAGATACACAAATCTTCACATCCAGTTTATTCTGCCCCTGTGCCCAATTTGTAGAAGAGGCTGCAACCGCGTGGATGTTCCATTGTTAGCATTACGTTAACTGCACCACAGTGGCAAATCTTTGCAAATGAAGTTCTGGGAATAAGTATCTAGCAGAATTCTGCATCTAGCAGAAACTGCAATGGACAAGACAATGGGCCAGTGTTCAATGTGCACAGCTGACAGTCTGCAATGTACTAATGCCAGAGCCATTCTGAAAACATTAGCTTAAGAGACAGCCCCATTCTAACCGCATTCATAGGGTCTGGTGCAGTAATAACCTGCTAAAAGATGTTTCTGCAATTTAAGTCAAGTGAAATATGAAAATCATAACAAGAACTGTTTTGAAGATGCTTAGCTAGTGCAAAATAGATATCCCACAAGTCTACTAACACAAAACAGACATACCAACATAGATATCATTTGTGTCTCGGTACAAATCAAGTAATCTGCAACACACTTCAGAGGTTCACCCCATTAAAAAAATCTGCATTTCTATATTTATACAATTCTAGAAATCTTAGAAAGCTATCATGTGGCAAAACACATAGAAACTCACAGCAGCTAAAAAATGAAAATGCCATATAGCCGAAATAAATGTGTTAGCAGGTCAAGGTTTGTAACTGAAAATATTATTAGAACAAGTGATACAGTTAGAGAAAATACAACGTTTTAGGTGAGGAAAGCCTTCTTCAGGTCCACAGTACAACCAACCTGCAAACTAAGGCTTTGGTTCCACCACAAAAGTCTAATTGCTGGCTGCACACTTCTGGTTCATTATAAATACCTTGTCAAAGGTAGCAGAAAAATGAGTATGAACTGTGTAGTTGAGTGAAGGAGTCCGAATCTGTGACGAATTCCAAACAGCTTAAATGAGAAAGAGGTAAACTGGGCATATAGTTAAAGGAAAAAAAAATTTGAAAGCTTGTAAGAAGGGAAGTAGCACAGCAGGATAGAGTAAGATTTTACTGTCACAATATTGCTCAGGCATGAGCCATGCACAGAACTTCACTGGTTGCACAGACAGCCACTTAAGAAAAAACTCCAAGGCTGACAGAGCACTCAGATTTTTGCCTTAATTTCAATGCCAAACCAATTACTATTGTTATCAGTTCCTCTTCTCATTTCAATATATTTGAGACAGCGGTATTTTTCAGACTATGAGTCTGTAGCTGTCCATGGTATCAGACTACTCCCCTCCCTCCCCTACCCCAAGCTCACAAAGGTCTAAATCCATTTCATGTTTCTTGACAGATGCTTCTCCAGCTCATCAATACTCTAATTTTTGTGGTGGTGGATGGGAACGTATTGACGCTTTACTCCAGGATCTATACTAAGTACACTGCAACAACAGAGAAGACCTCCTAGTAAAACCACAGTGCCTGAAAGAGTTCAAATGGCACAGGCACTCAACCTGGGAGCAGTTTTGTTTCTGGGGTACCTGCACTACATAATACAGAATTAAAAAAAATGTTATAATCCTTTCCCCCCTACACACCAGGACAGTCTTAAGGAAAAGTTACAGAAGCAGAAGACCAAACAAGGGAGCTTTTGACAATAATTTACAATATAAATAACTGGTGTTCAGAGTAAGAACATATGTTGTTTTATACTCAGTTTTATGTACTTAGAAGAATTAAGAATTCAAGATGAAGCAACATTTAATCTGAAAAACTGCCGTTATAGGAATGAAACACTTGCTTCATACCATGATCTGGGGTTGCTGATATGAAGTCTGACTACTGACCATCTGCCTTTCCCTCAAATTACAAAACTTCCATAATGCGTTTACCAATAGCTGGCATTTTAAGTTTCCCACGTTTGTCATTTCCTAGTGATAGTAGCTTTTAAATTTCTATAAAACAACACTGAAAGTATATCAAAGGTATTTACATATGACAGTTTTAATGACAGCCTGAAGAAAACTGTTTTCCTCAGCTTTGGAGCACACCAAACCAGCAGAATAAATCCAGGACCCCCATTTCAAGGGATTTACAAGCAAAAAATGGGAATTTCTTTACGGAAATTAAGTTTCCGGTCACTTTTCTGTAGGTATTGAAGCAATATTAACTCTTTCCATTAATTCTGTGTGCCTTCTGAGTTTCACTCTGGCAGTAGCTAGAAGTTACTATTAGGAAGAGTTTGTAACCTTTACACATTTTCTGCTACTAAGTTTCTTTTCATAACATCTATTTGATCCAGATGCAGGACTTCTGTAATTGTTCCCAGCCTTGTGATCAGCATCCCTGCCAGTAATTTGGTGACATGCATAGTTGAGGAAACATTTATAGTTAAAAGTGGTAAAGAGTCTACAAGTATTAATATGAAGACATTCTTAATTATAAAGCAGCAAAATTAATTTGGTAATTTATGCAACATACTGTACGATAGGAGGAGTTGTTAACAAATACATACACATTTCTTCACTTTCAAGCAGAAGAAAGTCACCCCTCTTTCTTCCTGGCACATCCACTGTTTTCCTTAGGCTTTTGAAATTGTGTAAGAGCAAAGCCCTGGTTACACAGAAGTCATCAGGTTCTCTTGCTCGGGGCTGGCTAAGTTGCCTTAGCCAGCATTTCATTTTACTTGAAACCCTTTGAAGTTGCTTAGCTATCTTAACACACTATCCAGAAATTACTGTTTTTTAACAGTCAGACTAGCCTGTTCCTCTACCAAAACAGCAAAAGTAATCAACTTACTGGGATTGCTCGTGATCCACCAGAAGATATCATTCTGTGAAGATACCATTCTGTGAAGAAAGATGAAAGGTATGTCTCTGTTCAAGGTTCCATGCATCCAGCAAATGGCTCTCCTATGCTGAAAGGCCTCACACAATCAGGGGCTATTCCACTTCCAGTAGTGGGAGAGAAAGAAACAGGGTCAACTTCTCTCAAGCTATCCCTTTTGATTCAGCATACTATTCTTCCCTCTGCAGAACTACTCGTCCTAGCTAAATCAGCTAATCCGACCCTAAGATCCTAAAATTCCAATTTGGTCCAACAATGCTGCTCCTTGGAATAAAAATCCTACCTGGAATAGCTTATACTATGGATTAACTTTTGTCCTTTTAATATCTTAAAGGTCTTTTTCTAGGTATCTGCTACCCTAAACTCAGCTGAAAAGCTAATTTTCTACTTCAAAATCCCAAAAGAGTAGATTAACATACCACCTCACCTCCGCATCTTTGGTTATTTTTATTAGAATTGAAGAACAGTGACCACAGAGCTACCATCTGCATGGTTACAAACAATCTAAATATCACAGAGCAGTGTTCTGCTACCAAACAGCTTGAAAAGTACACTCAATGTCACAGCTTTAATGTTGAAAGGGAAATGTCTGAGCTGCTTCTGTCGACAACCTAATTCCACTGCTCAATAAAGTCAGAGGCTAAAATTTATTAATCTTCACACATACGCAGAAAATGTGTCTGTGGCTTCCATTGCAGCAATGCAAGGTTGTACCTGTAACTAACTCTGCCTTCTTACTTTCTGAAGTCTTAATAATCTGATTAGTAGTCCTAAAGTAAGTCTTTTAAGTTATTTCTTGTTTGTATCACAAGCCTCCCAAACAAATCCCCTTTCCCCAGCAATGTAATTAATTACATTACCTCAAACTGCAACTTCTGGGAAAAAAGGCATTGGACAAACTGGCTTCAGTTTTGCTCCTCAAGAACTCCGAATACTGCCACCCTGTGGATGCTGAATTGTTTAAGCTTTCCATATTTTGGTAACATAACAGAATAGTGACAGGATCTGCTGTGAAGCAGGTGAAGAGAATTTTCCACTTAAAAAACCCACCAAAAACCAAAACCAACAATCCACCACCACTAACCATGTAAGAAAGTACAGGCTGCAGCTATAACAGCACTGGCTTAAGGTAATTCTCTGTAAGTATATCACATCAGGGAAAGTGCCAAAAAGAAGCATTTACTGGCAGTAAATGCAGACCTTGCCATAATGTTTTGGGGGTTTTTTGTTTTGGAAACATCAAAGTTGCTACAAACATCGGTTCTCCCCTTACCCCAACAAGAAAGGATTCTAACAACTAAGCAATTTTCTACAGTACATCCTTCACAAAAATATTTTAGTGTGAAGTTAGTAAGGAGTATAGTTTTACTTATGGCATTGCAACTTCCTTAAAAACACCAGTTTAAGCATTTTACCTCCTCTAAGGGTTCCCTACATTTTACATGAAAACAGCCCTGATTTGTTTAGTGAAGACATACTATGTAGTTAAATTAGTTGTTTCTTAATATTTATACCAAAATAGTTCTTTACCTCAAGCCTACGTAACATTCCACACGACACTGACGCTTGGCAGTTAAGAGACAAGAGATTCAGAAATCTCACTGTAACTTTCTCCAAATGACGATCTTTGCATTTTGGTGAAAAATGGAGTGTATATACAAAGACACACCAAATACAACAGTTGCAAGTTTTAATGTTTATTTCCCCAAGACAGCCTAGCCTGCACTCTACTTGGATAAATTTCACAAGCTAGTTTCCGCTGCTTCTAGTTTTAAACTTTAACCATGTTTCTGATGACAAGGAATGCTGCAAAAATACTCTAGTCCAACAAAGAGTTATGATCACAAAATAATCTTTATCCATTCTACAGTGTTTCAGAATTACCAGTTGATTTTAAAACACAAGGTAGATATAGATGCTAATGGTGGCTAATCTGGTATGTTTTATTATAGCAAACTGTTGTTCATGCAACACTTGTGCTCAAAGGGGAAGGCACAGCATTTCCTACAATGAGCCACCTTATAAAGAGTTCATTTTGTACAAATTTGTAATGTCACCTTTAATTTAGTGTGCAGAACCTCAAAACTGAGGTATTACTCCAATTATAAAAACACTTGCATCCTTTTTGTGCAAGTTTTAAAAATACAAAGTTTTCTCTCTAAAGTGGCTCAAAATAGATTGTTCATGGCTGCCTACATCTAAGATAAAAAGAGTCTAAAACAATTGGATTAGGCATATTAAAGGTGTTCAAACCATGACTTGATTTGTACATCTATTCACACCTCTTTTTCGGTCTTTATTCGGCAGTACATATGCACCAAATTTCATTTTTAGAAGTTTCCATATCATTTTCATAGAAAACAAAGTTTGAAAACAAGTAACATTGAAACACAGCACGGTATTCTACCACAACGGAAACATTTGGTTACAGGACTCAACAAAATCTAAAAATGAACTATGCCGTAGATTACCACATGCAAAGGTCTTCATGTTATCTTTGAAAATGAAAAGGATGAGATTTTATTACCACATTTTACTGCTTTCTACTATTATGGCAACTTGTGTACTGCAACACAGTCTATTTGAAGGGAAATGTATGATTTTTTTCATGCAAAAATCTACAAATTAGTTTTGATGATATGGAAAGCTTTTCATAACATCAAACATTCATCTGGTGCAAATGCACAGGGAAGCCTTCCTGAAATTCTGACTTTACAAACAACTAATAAGCCATACAGGAAAGAAATTAGAAATAACTAAAAGAAAAATAAGAGGGAAAAAAACAAAAAAGAAACACAGGCTGCAGGAGTAAACCAGAGTCTGCTGCTAAACCGGTCTTTGTTTTTGTGTCCAGTGTAAGTTAACACTTATGAACTCATTTTGATGATTTACTAGGTTTGTTATCAGCCCCCTGAAGGCGAATCAAGCTTGCATGCGTTCACATACAGCATCACAACCATACTCTCGTACACACGCCACTCCAGGACTAGGAGCCTGCTTCAGGACTGAAGAGCCCCGTATTTGAAACATGAGCCTGGCTCCACAGCATCGAGTCCAGACATTCATTCAATGTTGTCCATTCACACGGTGCTTCATAGCAAGGCCTGGGCTCATTCTCCTTGGACTTATATGGGCATCCTATTCTCTTATGCTTACAAGGCTTGATGATGATAGTACTGCATTTCCCCCCAATTGCTCTAGTAAGTCATTGTTCCTTCTCAGGCACTGAAGATCTTTGACCTGTAGCCCTTTTTCTTTGAACAATCTAAATAAGCATTCAGTGTGAAGTTTTTCATTACATTTTGCCACTCATTCTCACTCGCACCCACTCGCCATCTTGACTTCATTTGGGCTTTTCTGTGATTCCAAATGAAATCTTCACATTTTCTTTCCCGATTTAATGCAGCAGCGGATCCCATGAGCCAAGATTGATGGATCAAACCTTTTTTTTTATTCAGTGCTGCATTGTACCTAACTTCCAAAATATCACTCTAAAACTGGAACCCTTCTGCTGGTACATTGGCAGATGAATTGAAACCAAATGTTCCGCCTTGTATTGCTTCTGGAACAAGGCTAGGATCTTCATCAATCTGTAACAGAACGAGAACATCATGAGTAGGAATAGAAAGACAAAAGCCTCACTAAAAAGGAGCCAGACAATCCTAAAGAGCATCTCTCTCTTCACCTAACGTACTTCCCTTGCATCAAGTCTTGCCATTGTTCTCCCCCAACTTAGTAAGAGCGCTATACTGACAAAGTAATTTAGGCTGAATTGTTTTAGCTTGTATTTAGTAGGTAGGCTACATGGCACCAAATAGTCTCTCTTGTTTATGCAGTTTTCACTCCTGGAAAGCATTCTGTCAGTCATGCATCCCTCATCCTTATTGCCAGCTTATAAACTGTCACCGTTCTTAAGAGAAGACCAATACCATTAAATCAAGTAAGGATTAAGCCAAAACTGTGGTTTCAATTTAAATAGGTAGTATACAGGTTACCAAATTGACACTAGATTAAACTCCAAGTCCTGCTGTATATGCAAAATTTGACTTGCTAAACAAGACTTGCATCTTATTGTTCACATAAAAAGTGAAACTCTAGCACAAAAACTTCTACGTGGACAGTAGGGCATGAATGCAACTGAGCTCTACCATTTTTGCAGTAATCCGCTCCCAAAAGTTCTTCAACCAAGTAGAAAACCCTCTCACTCCATGACACAGACTGACATGATTGCATTTCCCTTATATGCAATTAACTTCTATGATTTAAAGTGCATACAAATCTAAAACCTTCCTTTGCTTTATGTTTAAACTGAAAACAACAGTCTTGATCAGCACATCCTACCTCTGAAATTACTAAAATATTCAAAATAGTTTGTTTCTTAAGAAGCAGAATCTCAGATTCGGTACTCTAGTCAGCTGGGAGCTTATCAAATGTGAGATGTCAAGCTTAGTCAGAAGCTGACAGTTAAGAGAACTATTCAAAGCGCAGTATTTTAATCCCTAGAGATGAGGGTTAAGTTAGGCATCAGGTCTTTAGATACTTCATGAAGAACGGTAAGGTATGCAACAGGTTCAAATAAGGGCTCATTCTTCACTGAAAAACCAAACAAATGTCAGAGCAGGCTTTAGAGCTGTTGCCTGTATTGCGAACCATAAACAAACAATCTACAAAAACAGACTGCACACTTACATCATCTGAAGAGAAGAACTGATCAATGATCTCATAAGCCAGTTTGTAGATGTCTTCATTTTCATGATTTTGTAGCTGTTCAATTTTCTCCAGGCCTACAATAAATATACAAAAACATAATAGAGTTAAAATACTAAGTTCAGGCAAAACAACCTCCCTTTCCTTAAGGCCTCATCATACAAAGTAATTAAAAAAACAAATCTAGGAACAAGATGACTAAGAATAAGATGCCGTTAAACTCATTTGACATGCTTAAAGCAAGAAGCTTCTTAGAGATTTGAGAAAATATGTTAAAGATTGAGAAATACATACCATGACAAAAAAAAAAAATTGTATAAAAGGTCAATTCCAGCAACGATAGTGCTTCCCTTCTGTTCTTGCTATGAGTGGTTAAGCTAATCTGTGGAAATATGGCAAGCGCCAAACACTAGGACACAGACTCCCTTTCCACAAAAGCATCTTTTCAGCACCTGGTGTAGTAGCCCCAAGCTGTGACATTTCAAATCCACATACTATTGGTGGCACACATGCTATCAGTTACTGATCTGTAGCTTGATTATAGAGCAAGTAGCTCCAGTACAGTATAAGTTATTGGCAGACATGAGTAGAGCATACATTCAAATATTTTTGAAATTCTGACAGGCAGAGCTTTAGGCATGAACACGTCTTTTCTCCCTCCCCCACCATCACCAATCAATTAAGGTTCTCCCCCACCCCTCAAGATTTTGTATTTTAAAGACTATTCAACTCTAAGTTAATGAAATCCTACAGTTTTTTACCTGTGCCCAATTTAATATCACTATTCTTTCACCCTTGAAGAGTTTTAGTCAACTTAAATAGCAACCAATACAGGGAAAGTCTGAAAGCCACTAGGAAATTAAAGCGATCATATTTCTGCAACCATTGTATGTAGATTCCACCCCCGCCCCCAATTCACCTGGACATGACTTGTGCATGATTAAGGTAAGCATATCATCCCTACATTAACAGAAACTAATTTGTCAAGTATACCAGACTGTTAGAAAACTGGCACCTAACAAACTTTATTGCCATTATCCAGCTCCTCCACATTTTACTTGATCATGAACTTAATCAGTTAGGAAAAGCTAAGTATATTCACCCAGTAGGCATGAAAAGGTCACTTTTAAAAAAAGGTTTGCTTAAAACATCTGTGCCAACACACAATAAAGCCAACAGCATATACATGTCATAGGAAGCCAAACCATCAATTTCTGAAAAAACAGTATCAAAATATTAAGCATCATACCTCCACACTCTTCTATAAGATTGGCTATGGTTTCCGCTTCATCTTCAGCCATTTTTAATATATTACTTAGTCCATCCAGAACCACTTGCACAACTTGTGCATCTTTTACTGTCAGCAAGTTGCAAAAGGGAGGAATTACATTTTGTTGAATTAAGTATGCCACCTAAGGGGAAAAAAGCAAATAGTTAAATCAGGAGTGTGACAGAAGCAAAAAATGCACCACAAGCACACATGCAAACAATTTTAATGAAGTCAAAGTACTCAAAGTTACCCGACAAGGTAAGAGTATTCTGTAGCAGTCACTTTCAAAAATTCTTGGTTTAGAGCAGAAAAAAGTAACATTTATGAATTACGTTACAAATATATTTCAAGTCTAGAACACACAAGTAGCAGATACTGTGAATTTTTCAGTATTAGACAAGGAGTTTCAACCTCATTTGAAGAATGACACCACCACCCCAACCCTGCCACAAATATAATATTCTGAGTTTACAAGAAATTAGCATATTTCTACTCAATGGCTACTATCATTATGACACTCTTATCCATAGGAGGGGAAAAAACTAGAAAGATAGAGACATCAAATGACCAAGAATCTCATCAGAGCCTGAATGCAGTCATTCATAGCTACAAGAGCTTCCATCCAGTCGCCACTGATACTCTTAATCTCAGGTCATTCCAGAAACAGCAACTGAAGTTCACTCTCAAATCCCTTATGGAAAAGGGAAGAGTTCCTGAACAGGGGAAGAATCCAGACATTCATAATCCTGGCACAGAAGAAGTCTAAACCAATCAGCTGATGTACTCTCTCAAATGCACCCAGGAAAGATAATGGACCTTTTCTTAAGGTTTGACTCACTTGGTCTTTTCTTCCGCTGATCGTTAAGTTGCTTATTGCCCAGGCAGCTTCTTTCTGAGTACCAAAGTCACCCTAAAAGTACAACCATAAATAGAAATAATCATTCCAGTTTTTATATTATGTAGTATTCTAGTAAAAGCTTGTATTTGTTACAGTCCATTCTGCATGGTATCCCTATATCAGTTTTCACTAAGCAGGGAAAGTAACTAACAAATCCTGTAGATGTTTGAGTCTACTCAGTGTTCATCCCTTCCCTGCAACCATGTTTTTAAATCGATCTTCCAGAGGAAGGGAAATTTGTTTGCATCAAAGTAAATAAAAACTGTAGTACTACACTCTCCCACACTTCTTATCAACAGCTGTCATGTATTACAGTGAGAGATAAGCAGTGTCAATTTTGATAAACCACTGTACGTACTATAACTGCAACTGCCTCTGAAGTTTGTCAACTCAAGTCTGCTTACTAAATTTAAAGAGAAAGGTCTCCAACTCTTTTCTCAGTGATCAATAAATTGGCAGTTAACAGAACTATTTGTGAACAGCTATATGTTACTTAGGGGAAAGACAAGTATTTCTTCAGTCTCAACCCCAGCCTCCACACTGAAGCAAGACATTGCATCTTCGTCATGGCTGAACACATCGTAAGGTTGGTATTTCTGACCTCCTTCCAAACTTCAGGAAAGAAAAATCAAGTCATGAGTATAGCAAAGAATAGGAAAAGTTTGAAAGATAGAAATGTTGTACTGTTCCCATTTAAAAACATGCTTTTAGCTACCCTTCTTTGTCACAAGGCAGATCCTTGGGAGCACAACATGGTTTGGAAACTAATGTTTTAAAAGACACTAACGCCCAACAACTGAAAAGGAATACAGGTATTTGAAATCCCAAATGATGATCCATTAGCATTCAACCTCTACTAGTCAACAAGCAATGAGAGGCTTTGTGAAAAAGCATGAGAGAAGCATTCCAGAAGCGTTTGCGAGCAACCACTTGACTTTAATAAAAAAAGGTAATAAAAGCATTCATCTCAAGTTTCATCTATTATTGAAAAGAAGCATACAGCACATTGTTTTTCTATGGGAAAACTCTGAACACACAGAAGCTACGATTATTTTCTATGGACACCTATTTTTTGTTGATGCAGTTTTACTTGTCCCATCTCTTTTTTATTTTTTTAAACAACCCCAGTCCATAATCTAGTGTCACAGGATCATTACTTGAAGTACTCTCAGACTAAATGCATAACACAAACAGGTTAATAAATGACACCTTTGAGCACTTTGTTATGTTTCCAGATAACGTGGGGAGAAACGGATGAAGTCCTTAAGCTTTGGCAAAATGCTGGGAACTAACTCAATGCTGTTCCCATCCAAACCTCTTCACACTACATATGAGAATAAAGAATTCTACCCCCGTTGTTTACAGAGTGAGAAAAATAATTTAAATGAGATTTAGAAGGACCTGAGAAGGAGCTTCCCCGATCTGCTTCCTTTCCCCAGTACACTTGGAACTCATCATCTCATAGCACTTCACAAAAGAATAACATTAATGTATTTTACCTTGCAACATACGAAAAATGCTCAAGGATATAGTTTACCCCTGCCCCCCACGTTTACAGCATTATGTAAAACATGAAGCAAGGAATTCAATGTCACTTTCCCCAATTAAGGAAACAAACTGTTAAATCCCTCTTGTTATCTAACCTTATCTAGAAGATGTATTATCATTGGAACAAGGTTTGCATCTATTACTGCCTGAACTTGCTGCTGATTTCCGGCAGTGATGTTAGATAGGAACCACACTGCTTCCTGCAAAATAAAAGGATGTGAGAAATTACTAATTTGTATAGTCTTCCATATCATATCTTATTTCCACTCCAGCAAGATCTTATACATTCACATTTTTAGATCTGCAATTCATACACTAGTCAATCTTAAATACAATCAAGTATTCTATCAGTTTGATTGTACGTAGATGAATTCCTAGTAAGTAGGCTAGACACACAGGTAACAAAGCAGACAGTCTCGCCTTAGGAGACTCCACAAGACTTCAGTCTTTCATTGTTACCAAGTTACAACCAAATACTCCAAATCCACAGATTAAAAGGAAAAATTATTTGGAGACAAGTCACAAGGCTACAAAATGAGCACTCATAATTGATTCCATTACTGAGAATGAATGCTACAGCAGTTTTCAGCCGATGATCAGATGAGCTCCAAAATGCATCACGTTTTCCAGACACAAGTGGTAGAAGACAGTATGTTCTTTACCTGCTTCATAATGCTTCTCTTCTTAGTGTCAATCATCAAGAAAGTGCAACACCTATTACTTAAACGCTTGCTTTTCAAGAATACTGTAAAGTTATGTGACCCTTTATGATCACTCTGTCCATAAGCCCAGGACTGCCTCCTTCCAGCAATAACCAACAGCAGGTGCCTAGGAAAGTGTGTAAGAGAGATCTTTTCCCCAGTAGGCCCTCCCAGTCCTGAACAGTTGAAATTCTGAACTAAGCTGAAGACTGTATCTGGATTCTTATGTTAAACAAGGATCAAGAGCCTCCCACTCCCCCTTTTTAAGTGGGAATCTATACTTTAGTCAAGAAATAACGAACACAGTCTCACATAAAATTTTAAGTATATTCAGAGTATCAATGTTTTTTAATCTTACAGTTGAGAAATTTCTCCCTTCCTAGAAACCCTCCATCACTCCTCAATTCCCTTCTCCTCTCAACTTACCTGTCAGGACAACTTCTTAGATTAGTATTTCTCTCAACATGAGATTCAGAAATTCTCACATTTCATTCAACTGAGTCTCTCAGATCAGATCACAGGATCACTTTCATTAATGAACCTGTTAGAGATTTAGGATGCCTAGGCTTGTCTTGGTGGGCTTGTTTTGGGCTTTAATCATTGGCGATGTTGTAAAGTGGCACCCGAGAACTTAACAACATGCCTCAGATGCACTCCGGAATCAGCACTGCATTATCAGTGCCCCCGTTTAAAGCCTTTTCTATACATGCACGCACACACACGTTCCCCACCCCCCACCCCCAGTTTGACTTGGTTGAAATTCCATTTATCACACACACTCCGTTCAGAGAGACATCCAATTATCTCTATTTCATCATTTCCGAGAGAGTCAGTTTAATTAAAGTGACATTTCACATATCAAGAACTCTAACGTTTAAGTCAGCCGCCAGAATTACAAGATAAAGCTTTAATTTCATAAAAATTCAATTTGAAGAACCAGGAAACAACATTCTTGTCAAGTACAAGTTTGCAGCTCCCTAGAGATTTTTCTACAGATGTTAACTTCAAAAAACATTTCAGCACCCTGCCAGCTCTTGCCATAAACTGGTATACGTAGTCAATTACTCAAATCTCTACCACACTACATTATGTGGAATCCAAAACAGCTAAGCCAAATATAAAAAAAGTTACGATCGAGTGCAATCTCTGCAGTTACTTACCTTATTAATTTTTTCTTTGGGATGTGTCAGAAGTGCTGGAAAATGTGAAAGAGCTTCACAATTCAGAACTACCTGTGTCTGTTCATCAGTGCCGGTGACAATGTTTCCTACAGCTCTCAGTGCAGCAGTCTGAAACAAAACACTTTCTTTAAAGAAGAGTTCTTTTTATCAAAGATTTTTCTAGTTGAGCACATACTTTCAAACAGTAACAGTTAAAAAAGCAAAAGGTTTTATGCAAATGCTATACCACACAGGAAAAAAGTACTCTTTAAACATCAACATGAACTATAAAAAGAAACCAGCTACTTTCTCTACTATTGCATTTTGAGCAACACTTCCTTAAAGTTATCCAAGCTTACTTGCACTTTAACTTCTTGATGACTGAGAAGAGGAACCAAATGAGGGACTATTCCGGAGTCTATCACCATCTGGATCTGTTCATTGCCAGCATCCGTTAGATATGAGAGCGCCCAGACTGTATCTACCAATATCTAACAGTAAAAACATTTATTTGTAAATAGTACAGAAATATCACAAGTCTTACAAAAAATAATTAAAACATAAAACAATTCTCTGTGAAGCCAGAATTGATGCAATACAGCAAAACCCCACTTTGTTTTACAAACTTCATACATTCCTACTCTATAGAAGTCTGAAATACAACTGCTGTTCAACCCGTTCTAGCTTGAAAGAATACAGGGATTAAAAAAACAGCTAAACTGCTAACTACAGCTCTAAATTCTGAAGGATATAATAAAAGCAATTCAACTATATCTGCTCTTTTCATGATGTACTGGTAGACAATGTGAGGTATGAAAGACTCACCCCTGGAAGGAAGATAAAGTCCTAGGCAAATATTAAACTATGGGCATTTGGCACTCTCAAACCAATTAACTGCCCATCATATGGCATCAAGTTATTTTTTTCTTGGCATTCCACCACAAAATTTAAGAAAAGCTTTGAATTTTTTTTAACATCAGGTGCAGCAGCACTCAAGACTGAATTTCCTGTGTGTGTGTGCAGAGGACCACACAGAAAAGCCAATTTAAATAGCAGTAAATCTGAACATTTCAAGTGACAGCTTACAAAAAAACTGAGTGAGCTGACAACTCTTGACTGATTGACAAATACAGCCATTTCAAGAAATTCAAATAAGCTTAATTTCACCTGCTTATATACAAGAAATTAAATAGTATAATTGCTATGCAAACTTTAGTTAATACATTCAAACATCTTGGTAAAGCACTGTTGCCATTAACTTAGACAACTGAGCTGCAACTTCCCCAGGAATCAAAGAATTAATCTTAAACAATTCTGACTTATGTTTAGGCAAAAAGCTGACCTGTTTCATAATTTCAGTAGTCTCTCTCGTTTACCTCACTATTAAAATAACCTGATGTTCATATTTAATGTCTCAGAAGTTACATCTAAAGCTATCATTTTACATATGCAGCAGACACTAATTTTTCTTTCATTTACACTGATTTTCATTACAATCTCAAACTTAAGTACTAGTCAAAAAAATCCTGTATTTATGTGTAAATGAATGTTCGTAGAAATACAACTGAAACTGCATTTTAAGTATAGGGAAAGTACATGCAAATAAGCACTTGCAAAGATACAGAGAAATACCAGGCAAAAATCATAACTGATACTTAAAAATAAGCAGTTAAAAGTTTGCCATAATGAGAAACTTGTTTTAACAAGTTTGCCATAATGAAAGAGAACACCACAGATTTTTTTTTTAAAGAAAATTAATTACGACAAGCTTTATACTTCAGCTAAAAACCTATACCAGAACACAAAACTAGGTCTAAGTGGTGTTACTTACATTTACATCTGTGTGGTGAATTAAAACACAGAGCGCTGGAAGGATCTAAGGAGGAAGAGAAGCATCTGACAGTTATTTTTAAGGCAGACAGATACTCAACTTCAGTTTAGTTACACTGAACAGTGAGTAATTCAGTCACCTCCTGAATGGTTTCCATCGGCGGAGGAGGATCTTTGTGACGGCACAAGTTGACCATGACCCAAGTAACATTTCTTAAGAAAGTTATGGGAATAGATGGGCTGATGAAGGACAGCAGTGGTTTCACTACTCCAAGACTAATAACATAATCTCTACACTGGGGTCCGTCACCTGTTTGAGACATCAAAGAATTACGAAGACAAAGATCATTCCATGCCATTCACAACAAGTCTGATTTCTACACAAAACTTCAGTTATTTAAAACACATACAAAGTTGAAGAATATGGGCCTTGGAAAGATGCATATAAATACATATATAGATACATATCTATGTAGATACATCATAAAGACACTTATATAAAGCTTTAGTAGGACCTGTGGCTGCCTGCCTAATGGCTTTATTTTGAACTACTCATTAGAAACAGCTACATTCTTAACAGAAAAGTGTTTCATAATTTATAGCAGACATACAGGCTGGGGTGTGGTTGACAAGGGAAAAGGGGTGGTAGACAATGCCAAACCACCGAGAATAGTTGATAGCCCAATGTATTCCTGAAGATCCCTTCACAAAGGTTATAAATCAATACTAAAACATCCCAAGAGTAGTTGAAAATTGCCTGAAAACAGATATTGTCACCTTCATATCTGAAAGATAAATAGACTTTCGTCACCGCCCAGGTATCACTACTGTTGCCTCAAAAGCAGCACATGACTTGTACTGCACACATATCACTAACAGCTTCAGTTACAATACCATGGATTTTGTTAGTTTGCTTCTTAAGAAGGACTAGACATTTCTAAAATATCAGATTGTAGAAATCGCAGTATGTCAGGACTGGTATTAGTCCTCAAGCACTACAAACAGTCAGGGCTGTAAACCACAAAGCTAATGCTTGCACAAGAAGAGGAAAAATCAAATGAAAGATCAAATGATCACAACTTATCTAGAATTCAACACAACGTATGTAAAGCTCAGGCAAAATTTCAGAACTCAATGCAAAACAGTTTTTATTTTAACAATCTGCATGTCTGTTTGCCAGTAATTCCTTTTCCTGTACCTCGAAAGAAAGTGTTTAGGCATGTGTTTTTGGGTGCACACCATCAACACACAATAGAGAAAACAGGAATAAGTAAGAACAGGGTAATTGCCAGTCTAACAGCTGCCTTTTGTCTCTCAGCTGAACATCTCCAAGTTCTAACACACAAAATCCTATTAGTTTATTCATTCAATACCAAAAGGAACTTAGAAGTTTTTAGTGGCAGGAGTAACACAAACCTATGATATTTCCTAAAGCCCACACAGCTTGCTCACAAACATTTTGATGAGGTGAATGCAGCAGTCTCAGAAAAAGTGGCACAGCATCTGAAAGATACAAACAAAACCCCATGCAGTTGTTAAGAAATACATCTCAAAAGACAAAATAGTTCACATAATTAGCTCTTAAATAAAATTTCAGTACTGCATAGAAATTTTTCTCCTGTTTACATATCAGTCAAAACTTTACTAATTTCCCAGATGATACTGAAATAAAATACACTGTAACAATTCTTCCTTCATTGCACTTTCTTATAGAGCCCACATTTCAGAATATTATGAAAGCAATTCTTAAAATAACCTGACATTTAATTTGTTTGTAAGTGTCACAAGTTTACTGATGCTTGTCAGGACTCCAAATTTAGTTATACTTATTGAATTTAGAAATTCTGTGCTAAGTTATCTATCAGAACCAACTGCAAAGTATTAACTGCTTAAGACCAACCTCACCCATTCAAATTGGCCAACTTAAGAGTCAGTAAGTAGACATCTACATTATTGGCTGGTAACATAGGAATGAGGGAAGTACAGGGGTTTAACTTGTTTCAATCTTACTGAATTACAGTACCCTATATCCCCATCACATCTTTACTAGTAGTGAAGTACGTGCCAGTTGCTGGTCCTAGCATGTGCAGAAAGCTAACTACTGAGGGATCTTCTGCACACATTGCCAGTGCAGAGCTTCAGTTTGTGCACAACTTCACCTGTGGCTCTACCAAGAGGAAACCTGGTTGATCGAGCATTCACAAGTAGACATGCAACGTAAACTGCACCAAAAGAACCCCTACTGCCCATACAGATGTACTACAAAACACCAAGTCACTGTGTACTTTTCCCTAATATTTCCAACTCTGCATTCATAGAATCATAGAATCATTAAGGTTGGAAAAGACCTCTAAGATCATCCAGTCCAGTATCTTTTGATAACCATTATGAAGGTACATGTACAGCAACAGCAGCTGTTTTTATGAATCTAGTCATCTTGGTCTCCTGGAAGCTAATACAGATGCATTCCTCAATGTGAAGTCTCCTTTTATATCACTAAGTTTTGACTCTACTCAATTTGAGACCCATTATCTAACATACCAGAATAACCTAACTGATCACTGCAGAAAAGATTGTTTCATATGCTACCACTATGTGCCAAAAAAAGCCAACTGACAGAGCAGTAAGGAAAGTATTCGAAAGGCAACACAAAACTCCACAATCGTTAAAGGCAGCTACTTTTCTACCCTATGTTGGTGTCAAGACACGAGAATGCTCCCAATATTTAGAACTAAAGCTAAACCAATGTTTCAAACACATTCTACATGCACCACATTTAGGTGATCCTTATTTTTTTTTATCCCCAGCACTAAGGTGCTTGCTTGCTTACATGATTTGCTAATGACAGTTTAGTGTGTAAGAAACACTCATTTACTTTAGATCACGTATTTCAAGAGAGGCTGGTATGTTCAGTTAGACTCTTTCTCAATGTAAAACATTTTTTGCTAGAGAAGTAACAAATCACAACAGATTTCTTATTTCCTACTAAATAAAGGTATTTTACAATGCCTGTATGCAAGGAGAAAAAACATCCCCAGCAAGCATATAAGTACTTCTGGAAAGATTACAACAGACCATCTTTTTCATTGAAATAAATAATTACAAGAAATAAACCACGCTTTCATATGTTATAGCTATTAAATTGGCTAATATAGTGCAAACACGCAGACCTAGCTAAATCAGAGATCATCACTGAAAGAAATAATTACTATATTTGGCACTCATCTTCAATCCATCAGTAAGCCAGGTTTAAATAAAAAGAAGTGTTCTAGATCAGAGGTGTGAGACAGAAAATATGTTAATTAGATTTCCAAAAGAAAACTCAGGATGCAACTGGGAAAGGAAGAGGAGGAGGATGAGAAAAAGGAAAGTTAAAAGTATTAGCAAAGATACATACTATAATGGTCAAATCCAAGCTGTATCAAAGTTAACAGGCTCTTAACACTGAGAGTTTGTAAAAGCAAAGGGCAACTGATCTTGCAACCAAAGCAATCTCAAAACATACATTCAATTAAAAAAAAATCCTTTAAGCTGAAGTCACCTGCCTTAAATTCCTTCACATGTGCTGTGGAGAATTAACTTATTTTTCCAGTTAAAGATTTTTGAAACACACCCACCATTTAACAGAGAAGAGACTGTGCTAAGAGCTTTCTTCTGAATACGTATTTTTTTCTAAATATAAAGCAAATGCGGTTTGTGAGAAGCCTGTAACTGCTTAGCACTAAATGAAAAAGAAACAATCTACTTTGATCACTGAAGTGAAACAGTCATGGAAGGTATGTAACAAACATTGACATTTTAACACTTAAACACCACCACACATCTTAGAAACTGTACTTACTACATTTATGAATAGAAGTTCCAAGTAGTTCTAAAAGAAGTCAATACATGATGGTTGCAGTGGGGGAAACACACAAAAAAGATCAAGCGTAATTCCGTGTTTTTTCATTGTTGGAAGCACAGCACGTTTAATGGTATCAGCAGCGTGCACTGCAATACAACACTGATTCCAACCATTGAAGCTACTGGTATCTCATGTAATGTACGTTTTGTGGATTTTTTCCTTAAATTCTAGGCAAAAACTTGTTTTACTGTATGTCTGATTGTTCCATGGGTCTCAAGAAGCTCTGCTGTTTTATTCACTCAATTCAAAAAGCCTGCAGACATTTCTACTTAGTTCTGCTTTACCGCCAGAAGTACTACTTTGATTTAGGACACGTTTAGAGTACAGAAGGAAGTTTGCTTTGCTTGGCAACTCAGATTCCAAGTCCAACAACAATTCCTTTCCATGCTTCAGATTCCTCAACATATGAAGGACAGCATTTTTTCTTCAACTTGATTTTGGAAGAGTTTGATGTCAGGCACCCTCTGGACTTGGTCCATATCTTTTCCTCCCTCTTCACAATAAGATAGGAAATCCCTCCATGAGAGTTTAAGGTGGGTTTTTTTGGTTGGTTTTGTTTCAAGTTTTTTGTTGGGTTTTTTGTTTGGTTTTTTTGGGGTTGTTTTGGTTTTGGGTTTTTTTTTGAAGTTTGAAAACTGGAAACCAGCAGATATCAGCTCTGCTAAAATAACGTGAGTTTCCAGAAGAGATTACTCACCATTAGGAAACCCAACTGAATTTAAATTCTGAGAAAATGAAGAACAAAAGCAGGCGTGCGCTTCAACTGATGCTGCTTGCCAGAGAAGAGGTAGAACATCTGGCAGGAGATTTCATGGGCAGGTCCTTCAGCGATGTGCCTGTGATTGACAACTCAATTTCAACCATCCTGGCTATCGCATCAAAGGACCAACCCTAACACGTGGATTGGTGAACATGCTTGAGATAGAAAGAAACAGGAGCGTGGATGCTCTTTACAGTATCATTCAGATCATCTTATTTTTGTGGAACCTACAGTGCGTGCTTTATCAACGATCAAGTACTGTTGGACTTACTAGATTGAACTACAGCCTGTGTTTGTTCAGAGGTTCCAGAGGCAATGTTTGTCAAAGCCCATGCAGCTTCAAACTGTAAAGAGGGACTGCAAAGTAAGGGGAAAAAAAAAAAAAGACTAACATGAGTTTTCCAATCAGATGCTATAGGCACATTAGCTAAATACAGAGAATTCTTGCAACAATTAAACATTTTGAGTTTTAGAAATACTCACTTGTCATCTCTTTCAAGACAGTGCACTAAAATAGGTAATATTCCTGATTTTATTAGATCGTCAATTGGTGGATTGCGATCACTGGAAAGCAGCTTTCTGTTTAGGAAAAGGAGAAAACACAAGATTTAACAGACAAATCACAGAAGGAGAAGTCATGACTGGAAAGGATTTCTGGAGGTTTAGTCCAACCTTCTGCTGAAAGTGGGATTATTGCTGACACTAGATCAGGTCAGTAATGGCTTCCTGTAGTTGAATTTTGGAAGCCTCCAAGCAGAGAGATCCAACAACCTCCGTGGACAAAGTGTTCCAGTGCTGCACTGCCTACTGGGCTGGGAATTTTTTCCCCAGTCTCTCTCTCATACTCTCAAAGACCAAGCAGGATTTGTTTTCTCCACCTCAAGCGAAAATAACTAGTCCCCAAAAACAAAATTACTGAACTATTGAAAAACTGAAGCCATTACATTCATTGCCTGTTTCAGTTGCCATGTTTTCTCTGACTACTTTTGAATTTTATTACCAACCAGTAAAATAAAGATCACTAGAGTTATTCAGCTACACCCTCCTGCAGCTTCTTCCTCCTCCACCCAACAAGGGAGATAAACAGATCCCGGCTGCTTTGACAGGAAAGGCAGAAACTTGTTTCTTCTTTACTAAGGATATAATGTCAGCGAGCAAGGATCCACAAAGTACTACTGCAAAGAACAGAAGTGTACAAATTTGTTTCAGTTTTTAATCCCTTTAGCTTCACCTTTCTGCAGCGAAGGAATTAAGGAGAATGAAGGAAGATTCTTGGAGGGGACAAGTTGGGCTGCCGCACCGAACTTTTACTAGCAGTGGGAAGAAAGATTATATATAGTCATCTGTTCATATGCCAGCCTATTCATATGGACATTTCCATTTCATTTTAAATCAGGCTTAATTCAGTGTACTTCAGTCTAATCTTGTTTAGATCAGCTACAGTAAATAGAGTGTTCTACATGATGCTGCCCTGAGTTGATGAAACTTTTAATGAAGACAAGTTGCCCAATGGAAATGGGCACAGAAACTGTTCCTTCCCCTATCAGTTTCAAATACATTAACTCCCAAAAGTCAAAGTGACTTCCAATTCAACTGACTTCTCTTTGGTCTGGAAGTCTTGCCTTGCACTTGAATCAACCCCCTCAAACACAGAGGGTGAACAAATACAAAGTTGTAGCTTTCTGCTACAACCACCACAAAAACCCAGTAGTTCATGAAATAGCAGTTAAATACTAAATTTATGCAAGCGAAGTTCATAAGAGTATTTTAGGATCATTTCTTGAATACGCACAACTACACAGAATTCCTCTTAAAGCGAAAAGTGGCTTTACTGGCCTAATCCATGACAAAACTAGAATTATGCCAGTTCTTTCTGTATTTAAAGCTAAAGACTTTATAGTCCTGCTAATTATATATTTTACTCTACTTGTGAGAAGCATCAAGTATTGCACTAAGATAAATTCTAGTACTTATTTATACCATAATGGAAATCCTGACCACTTCAAAGACCGAAGTATTTTGATCTTTTGAAAACTTGATAAATAGGACTTTTTTAAAATCAGTAAATGACATGCTTTTTCTAGTTAAGCTAGAACACATTTCCTGAATTTAAGAGCATGAGAAAATAAGAATAAAAATAGTATATATGAGAAAAGTGTGTTTACCTTGCAGCCTGCACAGCACTCAGCTGTATACCCTGGTTGTCACTTGAAGCATTCTAAAATAAAAGAGAATTTAGGCTTTTCACATATTTATCACCATGACGTGAAGAATGTTCAAACAATTAGATTTTTTTTTACCTGTACTATTGCCTCCAAAGAAGTGTTTTGCTAGAAAACAGAGACAAAAGCAGTTAGAAATTAGAATGTCTTTTAAATACAGAAAAAGACATGCTTGAGAGTTAAGTTAATTCTTACCACTCTAAAGTCACCATCTATATCAGAATCTTCACAGATATCTTCATGGGGAACGTTTCTCCTTTTTAGAAGATGCTCATCTCTCTTGTTCTTAAAGAGAAAAGTGATTTAATACCTTTAAAACTTTGATTTAGGGAGTGTGGGGGGTGTTAAGAAGGGAATAGAAGCTTCTGTTTTAAACAAGCATCATAAACATGCTTTCATTGATACTGTTAAAGTTTCCAACATTTAAGAAGTTGGAAAGGGCTGCACAGAGAAGCACATTTTAGAAATCACTTCTTCATAGAAAAATCCTCCATCCAACTTTATCTACAGCAGTAACTACTTTCGCTGGAAGTTTCATGTGCACACACCCATCAACACTGACATTAGAACCTGTTTGTCATTATTTATAACAAGACAAGGCAATTCTCAGAGGCTAGTTTTCTGTTCATCCCAGAAGTAAAATAATTCAAGTTATGATGACTTTTCTCAAGAGCTAGTTTTCCAAGAATTCTAAACATATACTCTTCCAACAATTCTTCACACATATACTCTTCCACTCTTACTTGTGCGTTGAACTACTGTTTTGGAAAAGAAAATAGCTTTCTGTCTACAGATTAGCAGGAACATCCTTTTTTAAAAGGAAACAAATAAGCTTTTTGTAAGTTTTTAAAATTAAAAACCTAGCTGAGAAGCAAGAATTATTCCCTTCAACAGATTACAAATAAAATTCTGTTTTTCAGGACAAAAATTATGGAACTTCTAGTACCACGTATGGTAAATTTAGAACTTCTAAACCAAAGTACCTTCACAGAATTAGTAAAGACAAATAGATAGTTTAACAATGGTGTTCTTGGTGGACTACAGAAAGAACACACAATAGTACCTACTTTTATTTTTTTCTAAGCCTTTAGCAAAAACTCTTAAATTTTACTGAAATACCAACATAGCCAAATCCCATTTGGTAAGAATAATGCTAGGTCATCTCACCTTTCTCAACTCCACAACAACTTCATTTCTTTGTCTTCTCATAGTCTGAAAAGAATCAAGATCAAAGTATATTATGTTCTGAATCTAGACCAAGTAATTTAAAAAGTTCTTGCAGAACTATCTTTAAGTTCATGCACTTCAAACAGTACTTCTACACACCAGATTTAATTTTCATTATAAAAGTAGAAATCCAACAGGAAATGGAGATAACTATTATTTCTGCCTGTTATTATTTCATAGCAAAACAGAGTCTCCTAGGTCTTCACGTTGAAGAAGAGTATACAGAATCAGGGAATAAACAACACACGCCTTTTAAGAAAAGGCAACATTGAAAGGAGTTGTGCATAAAACAGCACCAAAAGCATTATAAACACCATGGCAAACTAACAGAAAGCATACAAAGTTTGCCCAACATTTATAACCTTTTCTTGATTCAAGGCTTTTTTTAACATACACACGTAGAGAGAGCATGAGCCAAAACCCCCGAGACAGCCAAAACTGCCACTTTTATAAAAAGGCATATTGGTAAACTTGAAAACCATAAAGTCAGAGTCAAGCACAACTGCCTATCTACACCTAATTAAGAACTGGCATCTCTTACTTCCTCAGAGTAGCAGGGGAATCAGGCAGTTCCCCAGGAAGAGACACTTGGCTGCCTGGGCTACACTACCAGACCAGGTGACTGATCAGCCAGAAATCACCAAGGAGCACAATCCATTACTAAGAGGTAACTGTCACTGTATAGCTATGCTGAAAAACAGAGGCTGAAGTTCAGACTGTGCAGGTGATCCTTCACCTAAACAAATTACAACTGCTCAAGCAAAGAGAATTTCAATAATGTAATTCTTCAGAATAAATAGATCTGGACACACCAGGCCCTTTTTTGAATGATGCCTACCAGGCTTCTCATACAAGTGTAGCACCGTAAGTGTACCCTTCCAGACACAAAAGGTGGGAGAGTTCTACAGGAGCTCTCGCTCACCCAAGCCTCCACAACACTACTTGCTTCTCCCAGATACCTAAGTAAATTTACAGATTTCACACATTTCTGATATGCACACATTTCTATTACCATATGAAACAGTACTAGCTTTGTGCCTTGTGGAATAGCTTTATAAACAAGTTCAAATTAGAGACCTAGTAAGCAAAGTTGAGTTACAAGAATTTTTTTTATAAATGAAAACGAAATAAAACCCTTGGACCTGCAAGAGCAGTAATTTTTTTTTGGGTCATTTTCTCTACAGCTCCCATTGAGAGTATTCAGAAAAAAGCGATTGTAAATATATATAAATTGGTTTACTACTGCTTATGTTACTACAGTACAAAGTGAAAATAGAAAAAAAAGTCAGTCTATAGTGTACAAGCGTACCTAATGCAGCTGCAGCACCTGGAATGACTAGATAAGAGCCACAATAAGCAAGTACAAACTGTCCCACACTAAAAAGCACCAAAGCAAGTTTCCAGGAAATACGTGCATCTTCAAAAAATGTTAATTCAATAGGTCAATCAAAATTAGAATTAACAGCTGAGTAATGCAGCTTAGATTTATGGCTTTTTCAGTTTTAAACCTATAAGAAGTAGTGTCTGCTACATGAGGTCAACAGTTAACACTGAACATTACCAGTATGCAGATAAAACTTTATTCCAGTGCTATGGACTTACCCTCCATAGCTAGATAATCTTTTCAAATGTTTCTTAGAACTCTTCAAATGATAGTGAGAATCTCAAAGGTGTAATCTCTAATGAGAGGAAAAAATATACTTAACTGAATTAATACATTTTAATTAACACTTTTCTGGCCCAATAGGTATTCTCTGATTTAATATCATATCTGTCTTATAAATACATAAATGAAGTTTTCATGTTTTGCAGTAGCTCCAACTCAAGTGTCTATACCAACACAAAATGGAGAAAAGTTGAAAGGAGAAAAGTTTCTCCAGCAGCTATCGTCCTACACATGCATTTGTTAAACATCCAATTACAGACTACTGGTATTGTCACCTGGCAGTTCATGCTTCAGCTCTCCCAAGTGCACATCTCTTCAATGCTGGGGAGCCAAGTTCCCCACCTGCAGCTGCACACATCACAGGATGCTAACAACTGCAGGTTAGCATCATGTAACTTGAGCCCAGAAAAGCATAGCCTAGGATTCACCAGTGAAGACATGCATCCCACCTGAATGATGAATGGTTAACTCTGAAGAGCAGAGCTGAAGGCAAAAAGCACTCAACAGTCATTTATCTGTGCTCAAAGTGCTGTTGCCTTCCCTGAGAAGCTGATACCCTACTGGACACCAT
>NW_008824056.1:1297703-1304092 GCF_000699105.1 Pygoscelis adeliae | reverse complement strand
ATCTACTACAGGCTCTTGCTCTCAGCCTGTAATGTAGCATTCAGTGCAGTTTCTCCAAAGTCTACTAACCTGGCATATTCAAGAAGAAAATAAAATGAGGAAAATATATGATAATAAAATTGCAGAATTGTACCAAGCCCCTGATGATCTCACAAGACTGTTAATTAACACCTTCCCGATCCGCAACTGTTACTGCAACCTAACAAGATAAGCATATCTATAGAAAAGCTGTACTGCAAGAAGGATTCTTCTTGCCAGACTTAAATAATGACATTACTGGTCACAGAAAAGCTGTTGCTAACCAAAAGCAAGACCCAATGTACATTTTCAAGAAGCAGAAGATCAAATTGCTGGAACACCAACTATAAAGGGACATTAAGCTGTAAAGGATATTAAAAAGTAATAGTTACAATTACTAGTGATCCCAAAGGAAATGTATTCCAACTCAGGTGGTAGCATACCTTCAGGACAAGCGCATATGCATGCGTGCATGACAGAGATAGGGGGGGAGAGATGAGTGGGACCAAAACACGTATTCCATGAATAAAAGCCTCAGACATAATCTAAAAGTTTCTTGACTTGAAAAAATCATATATGCAGTTGATCAGGCTCAAAAAAATCCTGAAACTCCATCAACACTCCGCTGGAACAAGAAGAATGTTCTCCCTCCAGACAAAAGGTGACAGGCCCTTGGTTTTAATTCCTGCCTGCTTCTGAAGACGACCTGCATACCTTGGACTCACAAAAGCCTCCACATGAAAGACAAGCAACCAATGAAGTCACTCTTAAGAACAATTTACCAAAACAGGGCTCCACTAGAAAAATTTTCTATGTAAACAGTAGTTGGTTGACAAACTAGTTATTACTGGTCAACCTGTCACTGCTCGTTCTCCTAGGAAGAGAAAATGCACAAGTAAGAGCTGAAGTTAGCTCTGTCAAGGAGTTTCACAGCATCATCACCCCAGCCTAGAAATGGAATAGATAGTTTGGAGAAACTAAAATGACAGACAGACTCAAGATCAACTTGTGTTGTCTTTTGGAAAACAGGTCAAAGGGTAGAAACCTAGGTTATAATGGTTTCTTGGCAGATGGCATTGTAAAGCTAGATTCTCCCTTCTATTCTGTAGAAGATTTGACTTGATTGTTAGACTTCTCTGAATCAGTTCTCAGCTTGCACTAACACAACTGAGTAGGAAACCAATCTCAACTTAAAAGTTTCTAGAAACAGAATGGTCTTTGGAAAGTGTTCCCATTTAAAAACACACATCACTCCAGTATGAATTAGTGTGGCTTTTTCAGTCATTGGATCCTGTTCTTCGTTTGCTACATCGAAAATCAAATGATCAAATCTATTTCTGTCAGCCTATGATTGCCACCCCCCCATCCTCCTTTTTTTCCAATTATATTTAGCTTAAGTTTTATCATAAGGGCTATTTTCTGACCATTAGTCATTACTGAGTCCTTCAGCTTATCATTAAAATCTTGTGTTAGCTGATGCCTGCAGGATCCTAATACATTCTAGTATTTTTCACAACAATGCCAGATAGAGAAGAAGTGTTCTACGCTCCACACTCAGGAACAGCTCAGATCTATTAGCCCTTTCTAAGTACACTAGCATATACCTGGAGCTCATGCTCAGCTAATGCATCCTAATCCCTCTTCCACTTCTCTGAATCACTGCTTCTCAGAAACTCAGACCTCATCATGCACACAGCCTGTTTTGCGGGGTGGGCTTTTTTGCTATTACAAAATATTTCACTCAAGTAGTTCAGTTTATGCACCTACAATGGGAAGGTCTGACAGCATGCAAATAACAGTAGAGCTTTACCTATTCCTCTCGTCTTAGTGAATGGTTTCCAAAGGCACGCTGTTTCTGTTGTGGAACTGCAAAGGCAACACTTACTTTAAAACAGAGCTGCTCGAGTCATCTTTCCTTCCTAGAAAGCCGCTAGTCTAGACTAGCACTAGTCCGGTCTATGATTCAAAATACAAACAAAAAAAGGGGGAGTGTGTGCGTGCACATGCAGAAACAGACTATTTACCTCCAAAACTTTTTATGAACTGTATGGCACTATCAATTTTTATTTTTTGTTTTTTTTAAATGCTACTTACTATGGCCCTGTGCACAAACTGCTTACTCACTACACTAGTTACTCAGAAAGCACCCAGTCTGCAGACCGCAGTTGGAGAAGACTAGTCTATAACCCAGAACATCCAGTGCAGTGACCACAGCGATGACTAAGAAACTTTGTCTTATCCTTCACAGGTATAAAAGGCACTGAACTGCAAAACAAGGAAAAAACCCCTCAGAGATACATGCAAGTTCATGTATGGATTTGGTTTCATATTCAGTTTAATCAAGTGACTTAGGCCCTCCTCTAGCCATTATTCCCCTCCTATACTAATTCTGGCTCATTTGCAGACTGGAGCAATAAAGTCTACTCTCAAGCTATGGGATTTTAAAGCCAACACAATCTCTACAAGATACCACCAGACAAAACATCTCAGCAACTACTCCCCCTTCAGAATTATAATGGGACTCAGTTACAAATAAATAAAAGTCAACATGACATTGCACATGCTGTCATTCTAGTTTTTCCTCGAGAAGTGGTGCATGCCAAATAAAATGTCTTATACAAACAAAAATCGCAGTATGATTTTAAATGACAAAATGGATGAGCTTCACTACAGAACTACAAGTCAGCTTAAAGGAACCTATTTTTAATTAACTCAGTGAGTGAAATTCCTGCTCTCCTTCAGTTCCTCCATATTTGAATCCCAAGCAAACTATTTCGTGTGGGATACAGAAAAGGTCGAAAAGCTTCTAACTACCTGTGATATACTGGATATCTCATAACATTCCCCTGAAGCTTCCTTGGTGTTCTCAAATATATTGTTAGTATTACAAGTCCAGCGAACACTACTGGCAACTCAAAATTTTGACATTGCTCATCTTAAAACATCTAGATTCAATAGCTGCTCCAACATTCGTTTTGAAGTACCCTGCATTACAATATTATCAGCATTCCACATCATGCGTCTCTCAATTACAGAGCAGAAATACCTATCTGACACTTCTCCTGTGCCGGCACTATTAAAGCAATTCTTAATCTCTCACCCAACCACACAGGTAAGTCAGGGAAGAAAAGGCCAGCAGAAACTCATCAGTTTCTTCCAGTATTTCCAGAGAAATAATATGCATGAAATATTTTTTATTTCACTTCAAAAAACCTAAATGTCAGTCAAATTTGAATGCTGCAGCAGGCAACAATCACCAACAGAAAATGAAATGTTGAATCACCTGGTAAAACAAAATGAAGCAAACAAAAAACCCACCTCAAACCAAGTCTTCTTTTCAGACCTTCCCAGAAGCAAGGCTATACTCAAGACCCCTAACATGCAGTACTGAACAGCAATTACTCAAAAACAAACTGTTCATAAAACTATGTCTATTGCAGACACAGTGAACAATTTGCACTTATCCTGGTCTTTGTATAGTAAAGATCTAGTATTCAATTCCAACGTCTATGGTACTACAATTAAAAATAAATGTTGGAAAGAAAATTGGGTATCACCACAGCCATATCCACAATAAACAGAAAAAACAGCTCATCCTTTCTTATTCAAGAAAAAAAAAAGCCCAAGTAAAACCTGCTGCTCATTGAAGACACAAGATGAAAGAAAGTTACCTTAACTAGCTTTCTAGTAGATAAGCATTTGCATAATTTTGTGTAAGAGTCTAGATAAGCACTTAAGTAAGATTTTGGGTTTGGATGTTAAAAAAAGTGAGTGTGGCCACTTGTGCAGTTCTGTAAGGCTAGCTCCTTTTTGTGCTGTCACAAAACTAATTTTTTCCTCACAGCTCTAACAACTCTTAAATCTTGGAAGACCTTAACAGAACACTGCACATACTAGACTAGAAATCTTAAGCAGTACATAGAGATACTGCCTTAGTCTTAGCTACAAATTATTGCTCTCACGGCACAAACTCTTCTGATATTAAAAGGTTTATTATACTCAGTATTTCTTTGAGCAGTACTATAAATAAGAAAAAAGACAAGGAGGTATTTTATATTTCTGGTCACAATGAATCCCTCTATTCCCAGTGTCGCCACCAATCTGTCATTTTAAAACACATGGCAGCAATTGTTTACAACATAACATGTCCATGCATGCATGTTTACCCAATACTTAAGCATATGAACGAATTTTTACATAAGATGTTTAGCAAACAGGTGTGTGTTTTAGTTTTTCTTTTTTTCCTTTTTCAAGGCCAGAATTTGTGTTTTTAGAAGCACATTGATACGGACTGGAAAATGAAAGTCCAACTTTAACTCATTAAGTATCCAAAAAAGCTAAACATACGCTTAGCACTTTAGGAGGCAAAATGCATGAAATACCCTGTCTTTTGTAAGATATATAATAACCTTCTCTCAATATGTAAGACCCGGAAGGTAAGTACAATGTGACAGCAACTGCTAGCAATATAACTGTCAATGGACTGATTTGAGCAACATGGAATCATGTATGTACCATGTTTAACAAGTTTGTAATTTGCAACATGGCAACCCTTCATAGCCTCTAGAAGTATCTATTAATTTGGGATTCACCAAAACTAGAATGATTTATTACTTGTTTGATGGTAGCAAATGGAGGTAAACTGTCATGGAAAAGAAAGAGAGATCACAGTTTTGAATAAAAGAAACCAATGGCTAAATACACAATTTCAGCAGAGATAAAAAGGGGGAGGGGAGAAGGAGGTGGGAGGATATAAAGATCAAATGTTGGCTTCCTATGTGAAGTAGATATCTTTCTGCTATAAGCAGCACAGGAACACAGGTGTTATGAACTAACTGAATACTCATTAGCAACTGTTGTTACCATAGGATACTTGTCCAGCAGACACTACCAACATCTCTCACACTAATGAATAATGTGATGTGTAAGCAGTTAACAAGCAAGAATGATAGCCATAACCCTGAGCTTTTGTACGAAAAATAGCCAACCACGGTAGTTATTTTAGGTACCAAGCATATGTTCCAGGATTTGTTGGATAGATGTCAGTATCTAAAATTTAACATGGCCTAGCAGTGGTGTTTTCACTGTGTAGAAGGCCATGTAAGTGCATCAGCAAATTCAAAAAATACTGAAGAGATTACCTGCTTCCTGATACACACACACGTGTTCTTTTTACTGGCATGTGTTCATCTTGAACCTTCCCTACTTCAGCTGACTTACCTTAAAACTCAGTATGTAGGCACCAAAGGAGAGAAAACGTAGATGAGTTCCAACCTGTATTTTACCATTAGTTTCATTTTTTACTATGATAGCATATGCTTTACTGTGCACCTTCCTAAACATGCCTTTCTTGTACAGTTGTCTATTTAATGGTAACAAAACAATTTATACGAAAACAAATTAACATCTAAGGCAAGTTGTTACTAACAAAGCTAACAACCCTATTAGTAAACAGAGCAATCACTGCAGTAATTATTCTCACTTCCAACATTGTTGGCATCACCAAACTTTGTACATAACTGAATAATAAACTGTTTTATCAATATACTTGGACAAGTTAAAAATTGAGGTGTTATGGACTTCTGAATTGCCCAAGTGGGAAACTTGGCAGATGTGTTAATAAACGACAGCAACATATATGCATCTTTTACTTTCAAAAAAGAAATACTGCACAATTGTCTTCATACGAAAGATTAGAATATTATACTAATCACAGGGACACATATTGAGGCTAGTTAAAAACAGAAATGAGAATGCCAAAGCCCATTTCTTGATCAGAACCCTATACTGACAATATTATGACGCACTGGTTTCCCCAATCAGCACTCCTAGCCAAGTGTTTATGGGTGAGGATTGATACCTAATTTTAAAATTTGAATATTTACTAAGGAAACCCTAAGTTAATTATCTCTTCTGCTGTGTGGAGGAAGCACCTTCACAGCTCAAATAACATACGTAGCAATCCAGCCACCAGAAAGTTTAGAGGCTCTATACTACAAGCCACAACTGTTTCCACACTCAACTAACTGAACAGTAAAATAGTAACATTCACCCTGTTTAAAAAAAAAAGGGGGGATTGTTTCTTTTAATAATAATGTTTACCATAAAGCATAGGCAATAATCCATTTATTCACTTGAGTATCTTACAGAGACACACAGCAGAACACCCAACTGGGCCCTAATCCCTGACTCAGGCTTTTAGGGGCTACTCAGCGCGGAGTGATTATTAAGTGCTAGCAAGAAATTAAGGTAGAGCCATACGAAAATATGACTGCTGTCGTAGACGACAAAATACCGAGGCAACACCTATATCAAGCGAGCGGCTGGATTGAACCACACCAAACAGGCGCCCTAAACACAAGGCCGGTGCC
>NW_008824056.1:1275956-1296407 GCF_000699105.1 Pygoscelis adeliae | reverse complement strand
ACCGCGCCGGGGCTGAGCGGTGTCACGCCTGTGAAGTTTCGGAAGTACTTAGTAAAGACTGAGCAAAGCGAGCCACTGCAGCTGTCACGTTTGGCACGGTCCAGATTTTAATCCAAACCACTTTTCTTTACTAGACTTTGGCCCTCAGCACAACTGATTTTGGAAAGAGAAGGAAGTAGGGCACGGGATACAGCAGCAGGTGTTTTGGCAGCCTCTTTGGAGGCATGGGTAAGCTCTCCTCAAGAATTAACATCATCTTTATGCAGACGTGTCTGCAGGATTCTGCTGTATTGGGCAATGTACTCATTTATGCTGCACAACAACTGTGGACCAAGTTCACAAGCAAGACTGAGTGGGAATATTTCTGATAGAGACGATCAGCATTGGGAGCAAAATTATTTTTCAGTAAGATCGGATTTCGTGGATCTTTCTAGTTTCTTAGCATGATGAAAAGCGATCACATTGGCTTATTTGAGTCCAAAATAGGTTGCTGTCATCTTTTGGACTCTGCTATCTTGGAATTTTTTACAGGTGAACATCTTAACAGTTGGATGATGACAGTCAGTTTTCATGGCGGTGGATTTTGGCCAGTAGTAACTGCTGTAACTCACTGTCAGGTGATGTAGGTGGACACTGTTTCCAAACTAATTACGAGCTTTCACCAGATAGGCTTCTCACATTTTGAGTATAGTCATCAGTGTTAAACTCCCTTCTGGGACTTAAAGCTTCCTTCCAGGATGCTTTATAACAAGCAACATTACCTATGTGTTATGCAAACTGTGGTAAGCTGCAAAAAGTCATTCCTGCATTTGCACTGAACATACCAGCAAAGGGAATGATGCCATAAAAACTCCATAGATGTGCTTTGTTTGAACATAGCCCAAGACTATCATACCTCACTGTTTCAAAATTAATGTATTTCAAATTGATGCTGTCATTTCAGAAGGAAGTCTTTAGTAAAGAAACAATAAAAATATTAAAATATGTAAAAAGCAGAAATGTGTGAAGTCTGGGAAACAAGAAATTCTAAGAGTATTTTCAGTTTTAAATCGGTTGAATAGAATTGACAGGTAGTTTCTCATTGCTTTTAGCTTCTGCACTTACTGTTTAAGGAAATGATCAGTAGGTAAAATATTTTGCATTACTAAATTGGAAATCTCTTATATTTGCTATGGCTTTTGTTACATTGAGTTTATTTTATAACCCTGTATTTACATCTGAATGGTTTGAATTAACTGAAGTAAAACTCCCTACTTCTGATTTAATTTTCAGGCATATTTTAACGCTGCTTCCTTTTGTGATTAAAGATTCTGTTGTATTTTTCACAGGACATGCAACATCCTTCATATTCTTTATTCTCTGTCATCTCTGAAATTGCCCTAGCTGAACATACCTATTGTAATCGCATAGTTGATATGATGGAAATAGTATTACACTGGCAACCATGCTCTAATAGTTTTTGCTGAATCGCAGCTTTTTACATAATAAGGGTATGAAATCCAGAAAGAGATACCTAAAAATAACAAAGGTTTAACCAATAACTATTACAAGAGATTTGAAAATTCAGGATGCAGCACTATGAATCTGTTATTCTGACTGGCTCATCTGGTTGTACGTTTAAAGTTCAGCTACTTCTGAGGAAATTATGCACCAATTGGAGGAAATATGAGAATTTTAACAAGTCAAATTGCTTTGCAATTTTATCTAAAAATATAAATAAAAGTATTGAAAAGTTACTGTTACATAATGGCATGAAAACATTGGTCTCAAAATTAAAAGGTATTTTACAGATCTATCAATAATTTGCTGGTTAGTTGTACTGTCACTTCCTTTGAGGAACAATTTTAGTGTCCCTGAGAAACATTTTTGCAGAATAAGTTTTAAAATTTGGTGGCCCTAAAAAGGTTTCTTTGTGAATCAGTCTCTTAAAGCACAACTGAGGCTCTATCTCAGCAGAACATGGTTATTAATAATGACATTGGACTTCAGTACATTGGTACTAGCGTGTTACATTCCTGACCATGTCTTGAGATTATAACTAGTCAGGCTATGAAAGTAAAAATTATATGGTATCTAAGACCGAACTCAGAAGTTTATGAAAGGAAAGAAAAAACATTTTGCTCCATCACTGCTCTTTTCATAGCTACCTTTTCCATGTCTTTGCTAACCCAAACATATATATATGCTCGTCCCACCTCTACCACCTCCCACTGTTGCCACACTTAGCACTAACTGATTATGTAGCATGTGGTTTGGGAAAGATGGAATTGGAAAGCCAGCACATTCTCTAGCGACCAGAACTGACTCAATGCCCTAACTGGTAACAATGACCTTTTAATGAAGTCATCTCTCTGTTGACCTTCCCTCTGTGTTCTTGGAAAAAGATTGACAGAGACAAGGGACTGAACAATAATCATGTCATTTTATGAGTAACCATTTGAAAATAACTGAGAATCACCGAGGTAGTGTTCCTTGAAGAATCTTCTTTCAAATCCAGACCTGTCTTAAAATCACATTGCCGCATCATCAGATCTAACATACCATTCTGGTGTGCACAGTTTTCCTACTGTGTACTTTCAAATGAAATATAAGAACATGCTTTGCTCTTATTAAATTATGTATGTTTGGAGAAAGACTATCCCTTCAATGGTCTTTGATCTGTATTTTTGATCTGGTATCATCTGAAGAATAATTTATAGTGTGACTTCAGTGAAGACATAATCAGAGATTAATCAAGTGCATTTTGTTTAACTGTAGTCTAATTAATCTGTTTAGCTCTCAGAGGAACAAATACCATGTTATTTTTGTATTGGTTTGATTTTAGCTCAGATCTGCAATGCAAATCTCCCAACACTCGGAAGACCAATTTTGAAGAATAGACCAGTTCCTTTCTGAATTCTTGATCTTGTGGCATTGGGCTGTCAAAAAAACCCCAAACAACGGGATATTTTGATTCTAAATTAGTTTCTCCTAGAAGGATATGTTTTGGCTAAATGTAGGTGCCTACAACATAATAAATTATGCATATAATACAAATTCGCTTGGTATGATAATGTTCAAACTTCACGTGATATTACAGTAACGAAGCTCTGTATCTTTTTATATTTTTGCATATTTCTCAGATTGGAAATAATAGTAATGCAAATATGAAGATGTGAATTATGTTCTGCTTGCCTTCCGATCCTTCAAGCAGTAACAGGAAAGATACTGAGAGCTGCCTTAACCTCTCATTAAGGAGTGGTTCTAAATTATTTGCTCCTGGCACCTGAATGTAAAGTTAGAGTAGCTTGAGGTGGTCATAATTTGTGTAGGATTTGAGCTGTCTGGTGATGTATAGGTGCTAGAAAGGAGATACCATTTGGCAAGGAGGAATTTTTCTCCACAATAAAAAGTTTCCAGTTGATGTAAGGAGCCAATTTTGTCACTTTTCAAAGTTTCCGACACAGAGGATATGCTACATGGGCATTGTGCTCAGTCATATGAAAATTCTGGCTTGCCAAGCAGCTGCATCGTAGAGAGGCCATTCTTTTTTCAGAGATCATTTGGATCTCTCGGAAAAAAAAAAAGAAAAAAGGCAGAATATGTATGTTTGAAATGGCTTTTAGCCACTGTTGTCCCTTCCATATACGTATACACAGCTAGGTAGATTTGTGCTACAAATAGTTTACATTTACAAACAGGTAACATGTTTATAGTTTGTGAACTTTGCACTTGATTGTGCAATTAGAAAATGTGTAATTATCAAGTTATCTTGAAAATCTCTTTCAAGGAATAATGTAGATTGATCTGAAATATTTTACTAATATATTTTGCCCTAGACATACATTTAGGTAAAATGAGTTCCTGCAAATGGCTCTCTTCATAGCCAGTAAGCCTATCTCCCTAGTATAAGAAACAAAATATTATGTAAAGCTGAGATTTGTGTTGCACATAGAAAAATTCACATTAACCCTGGGGTTTATCAAAATGGAATAGCTAGCATTAACAAAAAAGTAGACCACTGGACTGCTGGTAGGATATTTTATGATAATCTTTCATCTGGTATGCAAACACAGCTATTTGTTTTCATTTTACACAGAGCGTCTCCAAATCTGGAATCCAACTGTTACTTGCTGGACATTGAAACAACCACATCAAATAATACCTAAACTTAAACTGGGGTCAGCTGTGAATATTGCACCAGGTGAAAAAGACATAAAAAACCGTCGCACACAAATATTAAGTATACAAAATTGAGCTTCACGGAACAGGGACTTTATTTTAAAAGGGACATTGTTACAAAAAGTAATGTACATGAGATTGAGTGGGACCAATCCAAGCAAAGCACCATGGTTTTCTTGGGCTCCATTAAGCAACTCAAGGTTTTTTGCACTCCTTTTCACTTCCCCCCGAAATGCTCTGCTGTAGCTCCTTAGCATGAAAAGCCTTTTCTAGAAAGAGCTAGAGGTGCTGACAGAGTTTTTCTGCTGAAGGAGCGGGCAGGTGGAGGCATAACGATCCCAGAGGCAAGTCAGCACAGAACCCTTAGCATGAGCTAGTACAAACCCCACACCACGCGGGAACTGGTGGTGAGCAGCAAATGCCATGCTTGCATTTCAGATTTCCCCCGCTGAAGTAACAACCACCACAGGCTGCTTTCAGGGAAGATAACTCAAAGACACACTTTTGCAAAAGACAGCACATTTTTAAGGTTAAATCTAGGAGACAATTTGATTTCTACTTTCTGAACGCTATTTTTGCATTTAGTCTTCTCTTATGTCAGTGTGTTAGAATAACTTTTTCAGATGTGCCATTAAGCAGCTATTACCTCTAGGATATCGCCTTTTAGTACAGTTTTGCCTGAGCCTCTATATTCTCTTCTGCTATTTTTTTATTTTACCCATTTGAACTGCTTGAGCCAGACAGTAATTTTTTCTCTCTCAGAAAATGTTCACACAAACTTGAAATTGCTTCCTGAGCAATTGCTTTGTTAGCCGATTCTTAATTAGTTGCTCAAATATGCTTTGCCTCAGTTGTATGCCATTTTGTAATAAAAGGCTGTACACTGAGTATCTGCAGCATCTACAACAAATCCTGCTACCACTGCTGACATTTCCTTTACTCTTTCTGTTGTCTAGAGGCATGTGAAAACAGCAGTACAACGGACCATGCATTAACGATACATCTGGTGTGGATGCACATCATTCCTTTTGAGCTAGAAAGCCATATTAATAGTGCTATCTTCTTGGATAAATTATTAACTCTTAAATTACATCCAGCCTTCTGCCCTGCTTCCCTTCTCACTTGAAAATAAGATTGATATGCAATCATTTCAGCTAACTTTTCAACTTGTTTTTCAAATTGCTACCCTAACCTATTGGTTTAAAGTTGCTTTTTGATTGAAGTTGGCTGAAGTCCCTTGGATGACAGTAGGAAGAAAAGATTTGGACCACAAACTCTTAAACAGCTTTCCTATCTTCTGGCTACATTCACTCTCACGCAGGGGTCATTCTCTTGTGCAGTGGGACACTTCTGTTGTATTCAAAAGCTGTGGAGTTCCTGTGCATGTGTCCCATTTATTTTTCTGTGTCCATTTAGAACCATTGCTTACGCTGTATTCTAGCCTTTTTGTATTTAGAAAAAACTTTACGTATTTGTACTTAGAAAAAAATACTCTTTAGTTGGAGTGATACTTAAAAACTCACTTTATAGCAACACAGTTTCTGAGAGTAATGAACTGCACAGAATTAAAAAAAGAAAATCAGCCTAAAATGTCCAAACATAGAATTCAGTGCCTTTCCATTTATAACACTTTAATCATGTTGTACAAGACACTAAAATTACTGAGAGATGTTCTTGATCTCGATTTCAGTGCCGGCCCGTATCAGATGTTAATGAAGCCGAAGGCCTGTTGATGTCACCAGGCCAATTTAGTTTTAGTGCTCTCACCCATTTAACGCTGTCCCTCGCCAGGCTTGCTTTCCTGTGCTTACTTACGACCTGAGTATTATAGATGCCTTAAGGATCTCCTCCCACAAGGCCTGTTTGAATTTGAAACACCACATAATGAGCACTTTTTTCTAGTTAAAGAGCTCTAGATATGTTTCTTTTTCATTTTTTGGAAGCTACCGTGTGATTAGTTTTAAGATAATGCACAATATTCTGTTTCTTCAAAAGGGGAGACTGCAAAACAGATCCCCAGATGGTGCAAATTAAAGGTAGTTCCTCTGGCTTCAGTGGCCGTTTGCTGATTCACATCAGCTGAACATCTGCTCCTGTGATTAGAAAATAAACTTAGGGCTCCCACATGACTGCAAACACTAAGCAGGAGGCAGTCCTGTTAAAATTTATGATCAGAGTTTCAAAGCTATCTCTGAAATAGTACACGAGCTGACTTCTGATCTCAGTTATTCTGTTTTAATGTAACTTTTTATTTAATACAACCTTTGATTTTGGGATTGCTTTTAATTTACATTGGTGGAGTTTTCTACAGTTCAGCCTATATGCATTCAGTTTTTAATGCATTAGATCAGGCCATTTGAAGACAAATTTATAGATTGTGAAATGACCATTGCCAAAAACGTTTCGTGGTACTGGAGCCAGGGTTGATCACAAAATCCATCAGCTGCAAATAGCCCAAGAAGAACAGGAATCAATCACGAATCCGCAGATTGTGGAGCTGCACTTTCCTGCCTTTGTCCTAGCTGCTCTACCTTTCAAACAGAACAATTTCCTAATAAAGTCAAGGGAGGAAAATTTCATTTGAGATAAAAAGTGAGGAAATGGTTAGTGAAATGAGCCATTTCAGTGTTGCCTGCAAGATTCAGGGATACATTGTTTCCATGCTAAAAAAAATCCTTAAGAAGGCCCTAGAACAAAGTCATCCTCTGGTAGCACCACTGATGGTAAGACAGTGACAGAAAACTTTTCTGTCGCAGCTGCTTGTTTTGGGTGAGTTCCATAATGTTTCTAGAAGGAAAGGAAAACTTAGTATGTACTGGCAGGCCTGGGAACTCCAATATTCTGGATTCTGTTCCACTTGACTGTCTGCAAAAGGGGAAGTCATTGCCCTTATATCCTTAGTTCCTCAGGTTTTCAAATGGAAGGATGATCCTCAGAGCTGTATTTTAAAAATTAAAATATACAATATGCTTAGATAATTAAATGCTAGTATGAAGCATTGGGTAATACATGTTTCACATTGTACATAGAAACACTAATAGGATCACAAAGCTAGAGACGTTTATGGGTGCATCTAAAATTTAAGCTATGTTATTTCTGGCTGTTAACACTGCCAGTGAGCAGTATTTAGCATATAAAATGGCATCAAATCCAAGATGCATCTTTTATGCAACAAAAATGTAAATGTCCAGATGCAGACTGCTTTTGTCAATGCTGTGTTTCAGGATAATTTTGCAAGGAAACTAGAATACATAACTGAATAAGGAATTTCGAAATGCTGAAGGATTGATATTGAGTGGAGATGTGAAAATACCCTAAGTCTGCATATCTCTTTGTTACACTGTAATGAAGAAAATGAGTACTTCTGAGCAGCAGCACTAACGAGGCCCATTCTCGTAAGGATTTCTGACTGAGCTCTCCTTGATTTTCTGATGTCTGATAAAGGGCAATATTTCTGTTTCAGCTTTTCTTTTGGGGGGGAATAATGGCCACATAATTGTCCTGAAATATATAGCGTTTTGGTAGCTTCAAGAACTCTATGCCTCTGTCAGATCACCTAGATCAATCCTTTCTTTTAATGTTCATTACTTCTTTTTATATTAAAATCTCCTTTTAGTTATGAACTGGTATTCAGGGCTCTTATAAATCACTACCAACTTAACGTGGAAAAAAAATTTAACGTTAATGGCAATTCCAGTTTAGGAACACATAATTATAATCTAATAAACTATGGAGTAACTTTTGTCCTTTCTCCATCGTGATAGTCTGAGCCTGTGAGACAGGTATGGTGGAATTTTGTAGTGTTCCTCCAGGAGAATAACGCTGCTGGAGAAGGGAGCGGGGCGGGGGTGAAAACTGTTGAGGAGGGGAGCCAGAGTGGGAGAACGGTAGTCTGGCTATCCTGGATGCTGTAATGACCGACAGTATTTTTTGCAGTATAATACATTTGAGTAGAACATGAATAACACTCACCCGCAACCGAGGAAACAGAAAACTGAGGTAAAGTGGCTTGCACTTCCATCTGTTGCACAGAAGATGTTGAGACAGACTTACCTGCCTAAAGATTTACTCTTGAGACATAGCTGATAGTGTACATCTCACTCTAATGGTAAAAATTGCTTTTCGGTAAAAATAAAAAGCAAAAGGACAGAGAGAAAGAGGGGGAAGGGAAAGGGAAAACTCTCCCTGTGGCCAGCCAGGAAGAGAAGCAAGGGGGTCCCCAGACAAGTTACCTTCCCTGGGCTCCTTTCCAATGCAGCACGTGTTCCCCCATAGTACCTTTCCCATAGTAATGAGCTAGTTTTCATTTGGATCCACTCAACCCACTATTGATTGTTCCTGCTTATGATGCTGTTAGTGCTGACTGGCACACACTTTAATCAGGAGCATGTGTTGCACACTAATGGGTTGTTAAGCTTTGGACATCTATATTACTGGGTTATGCTTATTAAATGTTGAAATGACTGTTGTCTGCTTGTTTTTTCCCGCAGCACAAACCAAAGGCTACAACCAAGAGGTAGGAAAAGGAAGGAAAGAACGAGTGATTCCCATGCTGGTGGCAATTGCTTCCCTTGAGAACCCACCATAACAGCCAGTTGGGGCTTGTAAGTGCACGGCCATGAGCGTGACTGCAAAAGGATTCTCTTGCTGGGGAGGTAAGTTTGGCTACTGTCAGAGGGGGCAGCAGGTCAGGATGAGTGCCATTACAGAATTAATCTTGAAGTTACTAATATGAAATAGTACCACGGGCTACCAACTTAAGAGTTGAATATTATACCAAGTTTTTTCCAGAGTTATGTTAAATTCGCATTAACTTCAAAAGACGTTTCAAGTAAATGTCAGGCTTGTTGTTTTGTTAGCCATGGCTCATTATTCATCTTAAGCTTCATATCATCTTTTCATGATATGAAAATCACTATTCCTTCTATAGAGCAGATTGCAGGAGGGATTCCCATGAGATATAAACACAGTTTTTAATCCTCTCAGCATTTACATGCTGTAAATAAATCAGAATGCTGTGAAGGAAGTATGAAAAACTTAATACAATTTGTTGTATATTTGAATTACATTGCTAACGTATTTAATGGGTATTTAATTACAGTTAGTGAGGCTGGTAATACCAAGACCTCCAAAGCAGAAGAAAAAGCATATAGAGGGAGGTCCTGTGGTACTGATGTAAATAGTTGCATACGGAGGGTCTCCCTGTCTCAGAGGCAGTTCTGGCAGCTGGGTGCTGTTGTTCCTTCCCTTTTCCTCGCCGGTGGTGGGTTGGAAATGCTGCAAAAGGATGAGATGATCCAAAAAAGAAAGGGTTAAGGTCAGAGGCTGTATTGCTGTGGTACCTTCTTCACAGTGAGATACTCCTTCAGTGTGTGATACTGTTTGTATTTATTAGCTAAACAATTTTAGCAGAGAAGCTACAAGTACTCATTTAACGATTGGTCATCTAGAAATTTTTTGTCTTTTAAATCAAAGACTGAAGTACAAATGAACAGAATAATAGGAATTAAGCTTTCATCAGTGAAATCTGTCACATAATTTTTTCAAAATAATTTATCCTTAGAGAAATCTTCTGATAATTTTTAAAAAATATTGAATTCCATAGAGCTTCAAGTTGAATTGGAATATTTACTTTTCAAGTGACTCAAACCAGCATTTTTTCATCAGATAAATACAATATTAAAGTAAATGCATTTCTTTGACACACTTCTTTGAAGAAACAGCAGTTTGGACATCACTCACTGTTATGAAATTTCTGTTCCACAAAATGCTGTACTTTTGAAACATTCATCTTAATGTGGAATAAAAACAAACGTGGATTTTACCTAAAGTACAGAAATTTTAATTTAACAAATTGTTACTATCAGGTTTGTAAATACTTAATATCTGAAAATAAGTCCCATCAATGTTATTATTAGCCAGTTTTTGTTTGAAAAAGTGATGTACAAGATTTTTAGCTGTGTGGTTTAAAACTCTCAGAACAGAGAGTTCTCAAGCTCATGTGGTCACCATTTGAATTTACAACCAGTTAGTTTCATTTTTATTAACTGCAGTATGTCTCATATGCCACAAGATGTCTCAGTGCGGAAATGCTAAACTTTATACAAGTGTTTCTGTAATATTACTCAATTTAGGTAAAGATTTTCTAGTATTTGGCTTGGGTTTTCCAGAATACTTGGCAGGGGCTTTTTAGTAGCACGAGAAAGAGAAGTGTATACAAATTTACCCGTTAGTGTAGGCAATAAATTATCATTTTAAATGGTCGATGAACCAAATGACTCATTGGAAAATTTTAATCTTCAAAAAGGAAAGGCTCAATGTATAGCCCTTAGTAAGCAGGTGATAGCTAAGAAATATGAATGTCTTCCTATGTAGGTTAAGTGGAAGAGCTATTTTAAACTACTCTATTTAATTTCCACAACATTTGATTTTAACAAAATGTTATATGTTTTTAATTATTCATATTCAGGATTAATATTGTTTAGAGTTACTATAAGGAGTCAGTTATTTGCATAACATTTTCTTTAAGATTACATTATCTTTGGGGCCTAATGTTACTAAAATCTATGAAATAGTTGCCTTTAGTATGTAATACATGTTTAGAGAGAATACCCGTGAAGTTACATATGTAAGCACAAGTAGGAATGCTTGCCTACATTAAATGTTTATTTTAAAATAAGAAAAGGCTTTTTAACACACTATTATCACAAGCAGGGAATGCGAAAACCACTCAAGAGTTGATGTCTGAAACATGATTTTTTTTGCTTTCTATTGCTTTGTGTATCTGCATACATTTAGCACTATGTTTGACCCGAGAACTTTTCTCACCTATTTTTCTTTTCTCTATCCTTTTCCATTGTATTTCTTTAGCTTATCTTCTCTCACTTCCCCTCCTGCTTAACTCCTTACATACTTTTTCTGTAGCATACTATTTCTTATTTTGTTTTACCGTTTTAGATAAAACAGAGTAATTCAAGCTGGATTTGTATGCACTCATGTTGGTCTGCAACATGCATAAATAACTGATGAGTACATAAGCATTCATATTGTGAACAGCTATATACATTTTAGGTATATTGAACCTTACATTGTAAATCCTCAACAAAGGAAAAAACATGTGAACTTAGTCAAAAGCCTTTGCGCTGTCTTGTGAATACACGAAATGATAGCACCCAGCAGTGGAGGCCTGGGCATGAGACCCAACTGATGAGGAGACTGACATTCATTTATCATATAGTAGTTAAGCTGTTTACAGAATGCCTTTACATTTTGTTTTGCATCCAAATGATATGAGGGATTTTCACATGAATCTGTGATGGTCCTAAACTAAACCAGAACTTTTCAGAATTATAAATCGGTTAAGAAAAGGTTGAGGCTAGCATTCTTTAGTGATTAATGTGTGTGCTTTAGATAAAGTAACTGAAAACTATTGATTAAGGCACAGTTATCCTTTAACAGCCAAGCACAGTTGTAAGGGAGATTAGCCTTTGTTTGGATCAATGAAGTTGCTGCTGCAGTTCCCAACTATATTTGCTAAAAAGAAAGAATACACATGGCTCACGTTTCAGACCTAGATGATTTATTTAAACTCACAAAATTATTTATTTTAGCAGATACTCCACGAGATTCAGGCTACTTATAGCAGTAGTATAAGGTCTAGAAACTCATCAGTCAGGCAGTATATGAAACGCAGAACAAAAAGATGCTTTTTGCACCAAAGAAAGCACATTCTAAGGCTAAAAGGGAACAGATGAATAAATATGGGGAGAACAAGGAAATAATAAAAGAATACTCATCAAAATATATGGGCCGGGGCCTTGTCATAAAACCCTAACAGCTATTGTCAGGATTTTTGCGTACATCATGAGAAAGGAGTGCTTTAAGGAAGGATCTGAAACAAAACAATGAAATGATTTTGTAAATGTGTTCGGGTAATTCCAAGTGTAAGGAGCAGCATGAGAGCAAACACAAAAACAGTCAATGAAAATCTAATAAAAAGGCCATGAAAACTGGCATCACCATTTTGATAATTGGTGAAGGACAAGGAAAGTGAAAAAGCTCTGCTGTGCAGAGATCTGCAAGTGTAAATATGGAGCTGGGGAGGGGGACGCAAAGGTGACAGAGGGTGAGGGGAGGTGTCTTGATGGCAGCCCAACTTAGCGCTAGATGTGGTACAGTTACACTGCAAACATGTCATGGGTGAGCGGGAGTGGTACAAGAACATTTATCATAGCTAAAGAACAGAGTATGGTAGAAACTGAAACACAAGCTAATGCACAATTTGTTAAAATTGCATGCATTCAAAATAAGATGTGTTTGGACTTGTTACTGTTTTATGAATTTATATTTGCAAATTGTATCTGCAGTATGGTGTGTGCTTTACAAGTAGGGCCTCCACCCTAAAGAGTTTACATCTGAAATTAGACTTGTATAATCTAGCCTGTGTGATCTGATGAGATATGTGTCCAGAATCCTTATGCCTGTGCTGAATAGGAATACTTGAGCTAATTATGAGTGAGAGAAGTCTAACTGTAGCAGCACAGAACTCAGCATGGGTCATTCATTTTGGCAAGAAAACCTGCTTTAAGCAGTTTAATATGGATACAGTGCTTCAAAGTATTGTCTTCCTGTGCAGTAGGCTTAGAACTTGTTTGATATATGAAAGTCTTTCCTTTGGTTTTTTCAGTTAACTTGTCAGAAATGAGGAGGAGATGGCAACAGAGACATGTTGAGTAACTTACCCAGCTTTACATTACCTGATACTGAAAAAGCCTTGTCCTGCATTCCTTACACATTACACTTCCCTTTGATTCTGCAGAGTATTCAATTATTGGGAGAGATGAGATGTCTCCCAGGCAAAGGAGGGAATGTTACTATCCAAATTTGCAATGTTTTTTTATGCTGCTCCACACCTTCCCTTAAAATTTCATCCCACTGGAACTATGTTCAATGGGCTCCATGACAGCTATTTCAAAACTCCAAAAGCTCATCATGATTTTATACCACAGTAATCTTATCAATGAATGGACAAAAGGACAGCTCCCCATACTCTGGATTTGTCAGCTTTTAAATTGTCACATCCAAACACGTCCCAGTGGATAATGTCCTTGAGATGGCACAGCATGCCTCAGGTTTCCCAGATCCTACCCTGTGTGTTTCACAATCTCAGATATGTACCATTTATTTCTTCATGGATGACTGTTCTGTCAGCAGAAATGAACAGGTACAGCAAACTTTGTGTAAGGAATATTAGCAGACACTGGAAGACTTGTACACTTTAGCCACAATATAGTTGTAATGCTTCTACCACTTCACTGCAGTTGCACAAGACTGCCAGTATGCATCACTAGAAAATGCAAGAAACACCAGGGTGATCAGGCTGTGATTTATTAGGAAAGCTAATGAAAAAAGTTACAAAACGTGAAGCAACATAAACAGCTGGGGGGGGGAGCAAACTCTTTAAAGCCTTTCATCCCATGCAAACTTTTCAACTCATAGACTTTGGTTCCACTGCCAAGGCGGGCAGCACTCTTCATATTCTGATTTTTTACCTTCTCGAAGCACCCTGAACCCTTAGAATAGTTTTTAGTGAGTAACCTATATAAATTCTAAGTAATAAAATAAAACAAAACTTGTCCAGGAATAAATTATACTTACAATACTATGGATTGTATTTTTAGCACAAGTAGAATTCCAGTTTGTTGTGCTCTGAAACATAAAGACAATTCTGCTTATTGTATTGTTCAGCCAAGCAGTCAAAAGACCTAAAACTGTCCATAGCAGGATGAAGCTGTAAAATGCCTTTGTAACTTCCTTGCTATTGATTTCACTATGTAACACATGATGGGATTGGATATCAAACAATTGCCAGGCTTCCAATAGGGACCAGACAGTGCCCTGGAGCAAGTATATGTGTGAGGGCAGAAGGCACAGGTGCTGAGGTGAGTGGCACAGGGGGCCCTGCTCCCTCCTGTCTCTGAGAGCTGACCTTCCTTCAGAATGAACCCCAGTCTGCCTGTGGGCTGGGGAAACGAGCCGCATCGGCTGCAAAGTGGGCAGCGCGGTGCTCTGCTCTGCGTTCTTGCAGAACTGAGCCAGAAGCTCCACTTCCTCTGCACCTTCCTGCCCACGTAATACGCCTCTTCAGGGATCCTTCCCAAAACAAGGTGAGCAGTCAGGGAGATTCTTTACTCCAGGTTTAGAAAGGAAATTTTAAGGAGTGGATTCTATATCCTCTATCTCCTCATCCTAAAGAAGCCCCCAAGTACACTATTTACTCATGCAGTATAGAAAAAGACCAACTAGCTCCAGGAGCAGAGGAACTAAGTAAGTCTGGGCTCTGTGGATTTATGTCCTCTTGTAGGCTCTCTTGCAGCTAAAATGAAACATTTATCTCCTTGGGGATCAGTCTTTTGCACCTTATCAGCCTTGCCTTCACTGGGGGCACCAGTATGGTCGCTTTTCTCTATCTCACTGATTTTTTTGATTAAACTTTCAGGCATATAATTCCTTTGAGAACCTCCGCCTCTATCCAACTTTATTTTTTTTTTTAAAGTTTAAAAATTATTCAGAAGGGTAGGGCTCTCCATGGGCAGATAAAATGGGCATGGCTTCACTTCTTTAGGAAACCAAGGTCTTCAAAAAATTAATTTTTAAATACTTGATATTCTATAAAGTGAATGGAATAGAGTTTATTTATTTTCTTTGAAGCATAATGTAAAAGATTTTCTTCACGTCAATGTGAGTATCATTTAATCTAATTTGATAACCTGGAGAAGGGACTGTGTGCCTGAAAGCTTATTCTCTTTTTTAGCTATATGAGCTGGTCTATTATACTACTTTATTTCTCCCTTCAGAACTTGCTTCTTGTCCAATTAGAGACCCTGGTGCACTCTCATTAAATCTCTCAAGGAGTATTATTGCCTGAGGAAGTCCTGAGGCCAGTGAACTAGATTCAGATTTATAATAGGCACATGATTAGATTAAACTAGTGGGAGAATTCAATATGTAACATACGCATGCAAATGTTTATAAGGGTATTGATCTGAAATATTACATTTTTTAACATTGAATTGTTTGGTTTAGAAAAATAATGTTCCCATTGTTGTAGACTTTTAAAAATCTTTCTTGGGACGGAAGATGATATTTTATATTGAGCCTAAATCATCAGACCAGGCAATGACAAGTCTAAGTACTTGCTCTCCTTTTAGAAATGTAGTCTCAACATGACTCAGGATCTAGCCTATGGTAATTACTGTCAGTATTAATAACAGCTTCTGTTGAGAAACCTTCCTTTGTTTACTATTTCAGCAAATTCACCTGATGATTTTTTGTCTTTGAATAATATATGCATGAGACAACAGGATACGTCTGGGTGCTTTTCTTGCTGTTTCACCCATCTATAACTTGAAATTCCTGCCTGTTTATTAGTAAGAACTAAATGTAAATTTCTTATGTGAATTACTTGGCATAATCATTTTGTCGCAGGAGAAGGGCTCACAAGCTGACCCTTGCCACAACTTTTTCAGAGTGCGTAACTGGGAAGTTCATTTTGCCAAGGGACTGTTGAGGCACAGAGTGATTAAATGGCTTGCCTGTGGTCAAAGATTGTGGTAGACGTAGGAGAAAAAAAATCCAGCTATCTAAGCAAACATCCTAACCACTGGAGCATCCTACCTCTGCAGACATTGCCCAAGAAGGCAGAAATAATTGGGCTGGATTTTCTGGGACTGTATAACCAGTAATTAGATGGTCTCTGTTCTCTTGCTTTTGAAAGAGCAAGCCCTATTAACTTTTCAGCCTTAGTGTTTAAACTGTTTTCATGGTTGATACAGTTCAATTAGTCTTCTAGTTATCCATCCTTCATTGCTTTAACGGCATTCAGAATACTCATTCACTCCTTCATCAATCAGGGAGTCTGAACAGAAATTTCATTTGGAATTTTTTTTCTACAAACTGTAGTAATAGAATTAGCAATTTTGTGCCACATGTCAAATTTAATCAAACAAATTTATCAGTAACAAAATTTCAGGTGGCTTCAGTACAGGCAGGACAGGATCCATCAAGATCTATAAAAACATGACCAAGGAGCCAATCCCCCCATTCCTCCCCCTTTTATCCCCCACCCCAAAAATAACGGGGATCAGTGCTTTGCTGGACTGCTCCCGTGCTGGCTTCCATCGCTCTGCTCTTGGCTAAGGATAGCAATCCAACGGTGCAGAAACACAGAAATCGGTACATGGAAATCTGTAACAAAAGGACATCAGACCTATGCCTTACACACAGCTCTGGATCTCAGCTTTGTCTGTGTCTTGATGAGGAGCAGATCCTGTTTGTTAAAATCTGTTTGGGGTAATTGGTTCTAGAATGCAATAATATCCAACAAGTATTTCAGACTCAGGTTCTCTTGCACATAACTAAGAGTTTAAGCTCTAAAATGACTATATTTTTACATGAGAAATACATCCACGGAGCATTTATTACGAAACAACATTTTATCTCTTGCTTTTCTTGCTGAACAAACGACTTGGCTATTTTATGTCTTGACAAAGTAACTCGATCTAAGCATTTTAAGCACTGCTCACCTATTTTGTTTCCACCTCCTAAAATTCAGAAGCTCAGCTCCACCTTTTTCATCATTCAACAGCCACACTTCTGAGCTGAATAACCCCGAATATACAATCACTAATAAAATGCTGCAGAGTAGTATCTCAGAAGCATCTGCAGGTATAACAGTATAATTTAATATTGTCAAAGTTCTTTATAAATATTTACTTATAAGAGTTCTCCAGAATCCAGTATTTTCAGATTTAGTCTGTCCAACAAAATATGTTGATTAAAGTTCACCAGAATTTGATGATATAAATTCTTAAAGTGTTTCGATTTCCTTAAAGATTGTAGAAGTCTCCTTTGATCTGCTGTAGTGTTTTGCAAATGTGGTTAGTCTTTGGAGAGCTTCTGACAAACCTTCTCCTGTGATAGCACAACAGGGCTGTACATACCAATTTCTGTCACTGCAGTACTTCTTCATGTTGAATCTCCTGGTTATTTCCTCAGCGTTCAAAGCTCCAGGCAAATCCTGCTTGTTCGCCAGCACGACGACTGGTACACTTTTTATAAATTCATTCTTTAAAATGAGTTCAAATTCTTTCTTTGATTCTTCCAGCCGTCGCTTATCAGAGCTGTCCACAACATACAGCAGTCCGTCTGCGTCTTCCAGGAAATTGCACCAAACCTGTCTCATTTTCTGTTGCCCTCCAACATCCCAAAACGTCAATGTAAAATCTTTCCCGGTTTCAATCATATCAACATTAAAGCCAATTGTTGGAATTGTTAGAAAAACATCGTTATACTTGAACTTGTACAACAGTGTAGATTTTCCCGCAGAATCAAGTCCTAACATCAGTATATTAGCTTGCTTGACTTTGGAGTGTTTGGTGTTCTGGAGGCCCATTTGTGCCGTGGTGGTCTCTAGTAAGCCTTTAAAGCTGGAATTCACTGTCTTCTGTGAAGCCAATTTTTGTCAGTAAGGTGTCTGTCTTCCTCCGTGAGATGAAGCACAAAGAGTAAGGAAGAGGAAGGGGAAGAAGCAGCTTTGCACTATGAAAAGTAAGTAAAATCTCTGGACAAATACATGCTGGCTTTTATCAACTTGATAAAATGCAAACAGTATTTACGAAGTGTCATGTTCAATGCCAAGCCTGTGGGTGGAACAACTATGAGTAACGTACCAATTGGTCATAAGTGCAAAGGTTATAGTCTTTGAACATGTTTGAACAATGAACCACACTTCCATGACCAGTTAAGAACTCCTTACACTGTAAAATGGTGTGTACTGAACCAGCAGCAGCCTGGTTATACTGCCTAATCCCATGGTCCGGGGAACCGCTAACTGTCTGCCCCATTTCAGTGTGTGCCCAGAGATAAATCCCTTTGTTACTGCATCTGCATCCATTTTGGAAAAGAAACGAAATAGAAACACAGCCAGTGAGGAGGGGAAATCTTAAGGTTTGTCCATACTTATCAATCTACAAAATGAGAAGGTACCTGATTTATTGGTGCATCTCATCTCCCAGCAACAAATTAATCTCAAGTGGTTTCTAATATGAGTCTACATGGGCACAGGGACCCAATCAAACCATAAGAGAACTCCACTTCAAAATGTGCTCTGCTTTAACTGGCGGCCTCAGGCTCCATCAGTTACTCCTCCCGCCCACTCATGCATGAAGTTGTCTGCTTTGATTACGCTGTCTGACTTGTAAACTGTGAGTTATGTTTGTATGAACAAGTTTAACTGCACTCTGGTGGCGGAGACTAAATATAGATCTTATGATCTGGTCATTACTGAGATTCAGCTACCTGAAAGTAAAAATTTCTATTAGCTTCATTATGCTCTGTTCTGTTTTTGCCCACTGATCTATGACCAAGATAGGAACCAGAAGGGGGGAAATAACTGAGTCTCCATCAAAAGATCATTTTTTTGCCAGCATTCAAACGAGCAGAATAAATAAAGGGGAGATAGAAAATTTAGTATAATATTATTTAATTCGTATTGAGTCTCCATTTTTTTGAGTTAGCAGACCTGCCTTGGGCTGGTCCAATGCATACCAAGTATTGCAGTACTTAGTTGCCCTTATACCCAGATGCACTAGTATTAGTTATTACCATTTGTCTTTGCTTCAGAAAGTACCTAATCAGCAAAAAGATTTAAAGGTCTTCTGGCCAAATGAGCTGCTGACTGATAGGGTAATCATTTTGATAATTACAACATTGGTTGCTCAGATATTACACATGTTGCGTAAAATAAACCTCAGTCTTGACAGACAAGTTATAATCTGGTTTCTCTTGAAGCTAAAAGGGTTATACCAGAACTAATTGGGGGCAACAAAAGATGACAGTGACATACTCACTGTTGTACATTTTTCATATTTAATAACATGTATAATGTATAGGATTTTTTTCAGGAGCGGGTCACGATGCATTAAACCAGGGAAGAAAGTGTTTGCATTTCTTTATAAATAACGTACATGAATGAATTGAAAGATGGGGAGACAGGAAACTGTGCAAAACACATTGTTAACACAGTCAAATGAATCATAATTCCCTGCAAAATAGCGTGCCATTTCCTTGAAATATGGTTATCTTGATCAAGGGCAAAACCTCCCTCCTGTGCGAGCAGTGACAGAGCGGATGGATGGTCTGTGTCCCGGGGTAGCGCTGCAGTTTGAAGATTATTCACAGTTCTCTGCTCTGTATGTTTGCTCCAACTGTATTTGATATTTATGGTCTCAACTGTTACTGCTTCAGACTATCACTTTAAAGAAGTGATTACGCAATGTCTGACTTTTTACAAGCTAATTAAATTTATTTCCAGGACAGAATAGCTAGCTTCTCAAGACTCCATGGTTTTGCAGTTTTTAACTGTACCCGAGTCAAACGTGACTTTGGTTCAGAGCAAGATTTTGTGATGCTAAGCCACTTCCAGTGATGATTTCCCGCCCTACTTTGGAGTTTGTATACCCGCATGAGATCAAAACAGAGCCGTAGTCAGCTGCACAAGATACAGCACGATGCAGACTTCTGCTTGCAGGTTCTAAATCTACATTTGCACTGAGAGGCAAGCATTTGAAAGAATGAGAAATCTACCTTCGGTTTGTCCAAAGGTGTATTTGCTTTGCTGGGGTGAGGCCATCTTGCTTGTGTAGGGTTTGCCTGTATGTTCAGTTTAAAAAACCCAGAGTAATAAAACTGAACTGGGACAGCTGATTTTCCATCAATTATTCTGAACTCAAACTTTGCACAATAAACCTTTCGTAAACTATGTAGGTTCCCAAGTTGTGCAAGCAGGATATTCCACCACAGCTGCATGCTTTTGTAACGTTACAAAATATAATTAATGTAATAATTTAGGGAGGCTTGGGGGTGAATCCTCACCATGATCAACTCTAGTAGCTGAAGAGAGCAAGTTCGATTCGAAAACGCCTGTCTCTTCTTCCCTGGAATCCATCAACGTTAATCTCACACCTCGCTATGCTGTGATTTTTAAAAGAAGGAACCAGCTGGAGCCCTACGAGGACTGTCAGGAACAAACCCAGCGCCAGACCGTGCTCCAGGCGAAGGCCAAGAGGCCACGAACGCCATTTGCTACGCCCTCCCGGCGCTGCGAGGCCCGCCGCGACCCCTGCGAGGAGGCGGAGGAGGAGGCGGGTATTTCCCGGTGCCCGCCGCGGCTGGCCGCACCCTGCTTCCCCAGGGCGCGGCCAGCGTTTCCGAGCGAGACCCGCGGCCGTT
>NW_008824056.1:1253165-1275812 GCF_000699105.1 Pygoscelis adeliae | reverse complement strand
CGTGGCGCCGCCATTTAACGCCGTGAGGGCGGGTCGGGAGGAGACGGCCGCCCGCGGGCCCGCCCCCGGCATGTCGTGAGGCGGCGGTGTCGGGGGCAGCGAGGGAAGGGGCGCACCCGCCCTGAGCGAAGCGCTTTACAGGTGTGCTGGGGAGAAAGAGCGAGCTCTGGAAACTGCGTGCGGGGGAGAACCTCGTGTATGAATACAAAATACTCTTCTGTCACCGTATTTTCCTTTTTTTTTGATAGAAAACAGCTAAATGGCTTTAAATTTTTATATGGTTTCAGCAGGGGGCAGTAGATTTCCTCTTAATGAATTCTACCTTTTGGGTTGTTACCTCTTAATTAATCTATGCGTTGTGGAAAGTTGCCTAGAACGGAGAATTAAGCGATTTGAAGTGAGAGCAAGTCGTTGTTAAAGGTTGTTTAAAATAATTTTTAAAATATTGTGATATTAGATCATCATAGCCCAGGATCTTGCAAAAATTACTCTAGTTTCTATTGGTAGTAAGCCAAATGAAGAAAATGAGAAGCCAGGAACAGTAATATATTTCCAAATTATTTCTGCTGGTAGCTTTAAAAAAAACAGGATTTATTTTTCTACACATCTAACATTATAAATATGGTATTTTTTTATCTTTAAATTGGACTATCCATTGGTTATTGTAATTATTAGACTTTAATGAATATGAGAATTTGTCACCTTTTTCCTGTCAAGAATGTCTGCACTCAAGAATTGCCTAGGTATAGCAGAGTGTGAAAAATTACTATAGAGCATGCTCAGTACATGTTTTCTTACATTTGTTTTAAAGTTGATCAGTTTTATCTGTCAGCATAATCTCAGACTCTATCGTGTCGTGCCAGCAAGCTGTGAGCTTGGAAGCAAATGAACGTATTTCCCTGAAAGGAGCAGTTCTTGACCTGGTATTGCTCCTGCTGCATATCCCATGCCGCCGTGGTACAACTGGAAGGCAAAAACTGCCGGCAAGTAAAGTCTGGAAGTGGTGGAGAACCTGTCCTGGCTGTAGCTGGAAGGTCTGCAACTGCACCAACTCTGAGCAAAAGTGCCAGCTCAACTTTCAGACCTCACTCCTTCAACCTCATTACTTCGGTTTAAGCATTTGAAATGGGAGAAGAAGGGGATTTTCCTGTTGAGGGCTGTGGTTAGGGTTTCCCGTTTGATTTGCCCTTCTATTCTTTTCCATGTGTGCTTGAAGTCAGAGTTCTGTGCTTAATGATGCTGGAGGATGACTGCCTGTATTTTGAATTCTCAGTGCTGCAGAAATAGCTGTCTCATGTTTTGGGGAGTGTAGTTTTTACCCCATGACCATTATAGAAGCCATGTTCTGGTGAACTTATGCTAGCTTGCAAATGGTTTAGCATATCGCTGGAGGAATGTGACCTTAGGGAAGAGAACAGCAGGGATTGTGGGGACTGGGCTTCCTAGCTCCTCAGGAGTCATGCAGCAAAACAGCGTTTTACAGTGCTTGTCCTGGATGCCCTGTAGTGCATGCTTTTCATAAGGATATGGTAGCTTTAAGATTGTGTTTTGCATAGTGTGGGCAAAGGACCTGAATTGATGATTTATTTTCCCAGATTTTTCATTATGTAGCAGACCAGGCATTAGTCTCCGATTCTGTTGTTCAAAATGTCATGTAATCAGGCTTTTCTGTCCATAAAGAATCAAAATCCTTATAATCAGATATTTTTTCCATTAGGTAGTCAAGAACTGATCAAACTTTGATGTGCTTTTACTTTAAATTGATCATCAAACCCTGAGAAATGAAATCAAATGCATAAGCACTGATATATAACTTAGGTTATTTTCTTCCTGTATGTATTTTTCATATTGTTCACTGAAAGTCAGGCAGGTATATATAAAGAGAGAAGAATTGAGCATTTTTATTATTTTTTTCTTCCCGTAAAGCCAGGACATAAATACCAGATTGGCAAATCTGAGTTTTTTGTGGTTATAATCAACTTTCCTAAACGCAGTTTGAACAGTCCTGATGGTAGTTTCCTCTGCATTTGCCAAACTTCTATTCTGTTATACTTGCATGTGTTTAATCCTTGTGGAGAAAAAGAAGGGAATCAACATAAAACTTCCGAGGTTCTATGTTTTTACAAGCTAGGAAAGACCATTGGTCACGTTAGGAAGTTCTTAATAAAACTCACTTGTTCGTCTGCAGTTATGTGAGGTACCTTTAATGAAGGATTGACTCCTGTTAGCCACACAGTATTTTTGGAGTAACGCAGCTTTGAGAGGGATCAGTCTGAAATTCTTCTATTTGAATAGCTATTTGTATAAAACTGCTTTAATACATTTTAAGTGATGCGCTACGCATCATTGGTGAAGTGGGCTCCAAATGCTTCCGTTAAAGGATCATTAAATTAAAGTCAAATCGTACACAGAATTACAAGGCAGGTGGGCTCTGGCAAATCAAATTCACCTAAATTCTAACGTGCTGTGTTGGGGTTTGGATTTTTTTTTTTTTTTAATATAAAACATTTACAAGCCCTGCGGTGATCATTTTGAAGATAAGTTAAATAGTAATTAATTGCACTGTGAAATTGAACCTTCCATTGTCCTTACTTTGTCTTTGTGGATACTTTACAGCGCAGGGTAAATATTATTACTGCAAACATTAGAAATCGTTTGGAACTCCCACAGTGAGCCACTGTAATTGTTTTGGCTTAAAGGTATCTAATATATGTTCACAGCGTATGTAGTTTTAAAGAAATACAGTAAAGGCAAGGACTGTTAAATGGAGGGTAGAGGACTGAGATTCTATTTTTATATTTAGTTTTGGAAAGATGTATTGATTTGAATATCTAGTCCTGACACATCTTCAGCATGGACTCCACGGGGGTTTGTAAGTACCTGTCCATGTAGACTGGACTCCAGACCAAGATGTGTGTCTCTAGCCAAAAAATGGCTTTGGTTCATTTCCACCTCTTGTGCTGATGTTGCTGGTTTTGGTTTGTGTGGCATGCCTGGTGGAGCTGAGCGAATATGTCACATTTTTGTAGACATTTCATGAAAATAGTGCAGGTGGGATTCTTTCTTCTTTAAAACTTACATAGATGGAAGTAGCAGGAGGATTTTGTAGTGTCTTGTTTATTTAAATGGAAAAGATTAGAAAAACTTGCAAAACTTCTTCAAGATTTGAAACTCGTCTGCTGCAGTGGATTCTCTGCTGCTCCCAAAATTGGTTGCAATGCCCCTTTATTAAATCACTTGATTTAATTAGCACATAGTAGAAAATAAATGATTACTGTATAATGTTGTGTGTTGTGGGAGTAGCCATTTCTTTGGGCAGTGTAAGAGCGCAGTCTGTCTGTCAAGATACGTTTGTCTTTGTGTGTCTGCAGCTCGTAAGGATGTTGATTTTTCTCTTCCCCCCATCACCTGTTCAGTCAATTCAGAACGAGTAGCTGCTCGACCCTTAAATGAGGGACGAAATATTTGCTTGTACTTCTCTTTTTACCTGCTTTCTTGGCTGATTTGCTCCAGCTTATAAAAGCTAGTAGGACTTCCTTTCTTTGAAATAAATTACAAATTTTTGAAGCCTCTGAACATCAATTTGCTGAGTACTTTGTAGCCATTAGATTTTGTGCACAGTATTTCTTCCTTGAGATTTGAGTCGAAGACATTGTGCTGAGATCTCTGGGATCACAATGCTTGACGTGTGATCTTTAGCAGTGATCAGGTTTACGTATGGGAAATTTCCAAGGTGCAAGCTACGAGGTTTCAATCCATACCATGTTCAGTATCAGCTCAGTGTTCTGCTCGCGCATTGATTCGTGGTGTACAGGATGCTGGACCATGGTGTACAACAGCTGGACCAATGAATCTTGGTTTTGTCTTCATTACATTATAGCATGCTTTCAACTGACACTTTGGACAAGATAAGAAAAAGGTAATATTTGAATAACAGCATTCTGAATACTACTTTTTCATTTCTTTTTTAGCAAGAAACGTGCTTCAGAACTTGTGGTACAGATTTTGAAGGTCACTGACGCACTTCTGCAGATTAGTTATTGCCCAGTTCCAGGTAGTGTCATGCATATAAGAACATTAAAATGGATTTTTTTGTTTCTCCTTGTATTTTCTGTCATAACAATATGGTACGTAACTTTTTCTTCCTACACTGTGATTGAGCATACAAACCTCATGTATTTCTATGAATATGAACCAATTTACAAGCAACACTACCTCTTCACACTGCGGGAGCGCTTGAAATGCAAAGACATAAATCCGTTTCTAGTCATCTTGGTGTCTTCAAGTCCTAAGGATGTGAAGTCAAGGCAGGCCATCAGGATAACATGGGGATCTCAAAACTTCTGGTGGGGACATCGAATTCTGACCCTGTTCTTATTAGGTCAGGACACTCAAAGAGAAGACAATGCCGCAGCACTGTCGGTAGAAGATGAAAGCATCCTCTATGGTGACATAATTCGCCAAGATTTTATGGACACTTATGACAATCTCACCTTGAAAACGATCATGGCGTTTAGGTGGGTCACTGAGTTCTGTTCAAATGCGAGATTCCTCATGAAGACTGATGCTGATGTCTTCATCAACACCGCTAACTTGGTAAAATTTCTTCTGAAGCTAAATTCCTCAGAAAATGTTTTTACTGGTTATCCTCTTATAGGTAACTTCGCCTACAGAGGCTTTTACAAAAAAACATACATCTCTTATGATGAATATCCATTCAAGTTGTATCCTCCATATTGCAGTGGGATGGGTTATATATTGGATGGAAAACTGGCTCTGAGGATTTATGAACTGATGAGTCATATCAAACCTATTAAGTTTGAGGATGTTTATGTTGGAATTTGCTTAAATATACTTAAAGTGAACATCAGTATTCCAGAAGATAAACAACAATTCTTCCTTTATAAAATTAATTTTGATATCTGTAAGTATAGACATTTGATTGCAGTACATGGCATTACATCAAGTGAAATAATCGGGTTTTGGCAGGATTTGTCATCAAACACTTCAGTTACTTGCCTTTGATTCTATATTAATATATAAACTTAAACCTGTTTGGTGTAAAAACGTTTAAAGTATAGGGCAACACAAAACAAAAACAGTTACAGAGATGACTTCGACTGAAGGAGGGCTGTCCTGCTGGGGCAAAACTGCAGTGGCAGCTTTTCTCTGGGACATTCTAATATTCTTAAATAAAAATATTAGGCATTCACAAAACACTTTTCCATCTATGTATCCTACGCATGCAGGATACTTGGGAATACACTGTCCTGTCTTCCTCTGACACTTCTCCACGTGGTCTGCTGTAACCACGTGATTTCTACGCGAGTCTTCTGGAATGTGTGAAATGTCACCGAGGAATAATGTTTATGCCAAGAAACCAGCTTTGAAGATGCTTCCCAAATTCCTACCTGGAATTTTTAAATTGTTTTTGCAACCGTGTCATCCTTTGCTGCTCTTGAGTATTTGTTCTTTGCCCAGCATGAAACCAATAACAACCACCTTCTTTCAATATATCACCTCTGTAATCCTTCTGAGAGTGTTACACCTTATTTAAACATATCACCTCTGTAATCATTCTGAGAGTGTTACAAGCCTGTGGATCTTGCGGGGTCCGCAGAAGCTGATGGGAAGTTCTGAAAACGTGATGCACTTTGTATGTGTATATCTAGGTGTATCTATATGCGCATAAAATAGAATTGCTTTCGTGTCTTTGATAATGTTCACAGGCTACTAGAGGGGTAGATGCAGCAGAGTTCATGTGCAGTTTAGTTACTAGACATCTCTAATACATCGGGATATTCAAACCCCACATCTGTGCACACATACGTGTGTACTGATGCATCCCGAGAGTTTTGGAACCACACAGGGAAGATTAGAACAGATGCATTTATATTGTGACTTTGTTTCTAAAATAGTTTTCTTTCTTCAAATTTTCAAATAAAAAAAGTAAGAAATTCTAAGATTCGTATTTCTTAAAGAAGACAAACTCTACTATATCTGTAAAGATGGATATTTTAATCACTTTATTCATACCAGCAAGGCCAAGTTTTCAGTAGTTTACACTTCTAATAGACAACAATATAGAATTTGCAATTGCATTAACATAATTATTCTTGACACATCCACTACACGGTGAAGATACTATAGTTACATCCTGTACATCTAGAATGACAGAGCACTGCCACCTTATTTGTACTACAGCTAAGATGTTATGATATATTTACATTTGGCTGTCTTTCAGATAGTCTCTTAGAGACAAATTAGAAGAGGTGCAGGAACCTCTAGTACCAAGTTTGAGGTTTCACCAGTTTTTTTGTTACATTGTGATTATGGTCAGTATTGAATTTTGCTATCTTTTCAACAACTGCACATGGTTTTTTGTTAGAATTACAGCATGTGGGGTTTTTTAGGTATAAAAATGAGGTCTTGGGAAGAATACTCTCTAGACAAGTATTTCAGATGTCAGCGTTCTAACAATGCATGTTAAGAAGGTCAAAGTTTTTCAAAAATGGATTTTGTTTGTTAAACTAAATAGCTAAAGATACAGTACTGCATAACTGAGGGAAGAATGCTATTGTATTTCTAGAAACAGAGGTAAAACTACAGCTGTTCCTATGGTTTTAGGATCTGTTATTTGATTGCTGTACTGTGGTCAGATCCTGAGAGCTCTGTGAGAAGCGTTTAACTTGTTCTTTGATTGTTTATACATCTTAAAAAACAAAACAAAACAAACCCTCCATATTTTTCTTATAAGCCTGCCATGTTGAATGTTTAGAAATAAATTATTTGTCACAAGAACACTGATACTACAGCACAGTTTGTATTGCTTTTTCAAAAAAATGTAATTATGAAAGACGATGCAATCTTCAGAAACTGGATAGATAAAGCAGACAGTGCTCCTGTTGAGAGAGTAAGAAACAAGTATATCACAGAGAAATGGCTGTGCAGGACTGCAATAAAAATGCAACTGTCACCAAGCAAGGTATTTTTTATATTTGTGCCCCAGAATGATAACACTGATCATAGATTACAGGCTTTTGCTTTCACAAATGTAGGTTTATACACAGTGATCTGTTTATGCCACCTGAAATTGTAATCTAAAGTGACATCAATTCTGCAAGAAATTTACATTGTAAAATATTCCTGCTCCTGTTTTGGAAATGAGTTGGTTTTGTTTTTGTTTTTTTTTTTTTAAATCTGGTTTGTATTTGGGTCTGACCTAATTATTGCTTAAAAGACCATAAAAATTCATAACTAAGCTAAAGTTTCTGCTTAATGCAAATATCAGGAACATTTCTAGTGTGAGCAGCCATGCAAGAGGTAAAGAAAGCTCCAGACTGTGAACTAATGGAAGCATTTAAGTCAGTGGTGGGCCCAAACTTTATTGCATCTGCCTACAGTATTGTACTAAAACCGAAGCCTAAACCACAGGCTAAGATTTTCCCAAATGCTAAGATTCTTTTTCTCATGCAGGTAAGTGGTTCAGAAAGCTGTATTAAATCAGAATTCAAGCACTTGTGATTTTGATAATTGTGGGGCTTTCTGACTTGAAAAGCCTAACAGTGATCCATTGGTCAAAGATGTTTGGAAACTGCTGCTGGGTGGATAGCAAAAGGGGTTGACAATGTAAAATTTCAAGCCCGTGTTGCCTGTGTACTATTTCAGAAGAGTTAAAAAATCAAAATGCTTATATGTTTTGTGTGCATTCTAGAACAAACAAATTCAAAATAAACCATGCAATAGTATGTGCTGCAAACTTAGGGGCATTATTCTCTACGATCAGTTCAGGATTAACAGGACATAGATGGTTTGGAATATTTTCCTAAGTTTTGTCTTACATTTTCTAGTTACTACTAAAGCATTTCAATGCAAGTTCATTGTAACTCAGTCACGAATGCCTGGATGCACAGTAAATAATGGATTTTTATCATAGTTCTTTCAAATTTAAACTAGAAACTGATGGAAGGTTAACCAAACAGTGTGACACCGAGTTCCTGAGAAGTGTCTATTGGTTATGTCAGGTATCTTGAAGGAGTTTGGGAGGCAGAGCTTTGCTCCCTATTGTTCAAATTTTCATTCATCTCCATTTTTATGTGACTAGCGTGTACCATTTTGATCATTTATGAAGTACTCCACAGTTTGCTTAAGATAGAGGTGGTAGGGAGAGAGCTGTAAAGCTTTCTGCAGTCTTAAATTAAGCTTGTCAGGTTTTAATGCAGTTTCTGTGTATTGCATGTTAAGCTGTAAACCACATCCAAATGCAAGTACTCCACGTAGGAAGGAAAGAAAACAAAGTTAAAATGAAGCTAAGCAGATGGTTGAGTTTACTTATTATTTCCCCTGCCCCCCATATGTAGTTGAGTCCACATTTTAAGGAAAACTAAAATTGTAAAACAAAACCAAACCCACCCCCCTCTATTTACATATTGGGTTTCTAAAAATCACAAAGCCGCTTTCTTTCACAGGGCTAAAGAAAGTATAGCCTCTCTGAAATGCTGCTGTTAGTGATTCTTAGCAAAAAGCAGCATCGACCTACAACTCATATGAGGAAATACCGCCTGTGTTAACAGCGCAGTTTGTCTCACCTGCAGTTACAGGATTTTGGGACTTAGTTTTCCTCCTATAAAATAAGAACTTAAAAATACAAAGTTTACCCCAAACGACCTCTCTTGACATGGTTTATATATCTGAGCTCTGTTTTCCTCTAGCCTTCTGACAGTTGCTGTGCAGCACGTTAATTTTCCAGGCCACATTAATCCGAATTATCTGAATGAGTTTTCTTTACAGTGTGAGAGACGATGGTGTGTAGGGGTTGCGTCCATCCCGACTGGGATGGGGCTCAGCCTGACGTCCTAGCCGCTCCTGTCAGTAATGCTTTGCCTGCGGTGGTCCTCCACCTAGGAGTAAAGTGCAGCCTCCCCTGAGCTTGCAATAAAGATAAAATCTTAAAAACTCTTCTGGCTCCGAGTGAAGAAAATGTTACAAGCAGAAGCCTGAAGAGGCTCTTATCTACGATAACACAGGCGTGTTGTACTAAATGAAAGCTGTCTTTAACCAAGATGGATTGCTTAAACATTGTGGTTCTGTTATCTTGTGTTGTGTAGGATTTTTGTTAATAAAGCTCCGACCTGCCCTCGCAGAGTTCTAAACGTGTGGTTCGTTTTCATAACGAGTCTGTCTCAATTGTTTCTTAGCATTTCCAAATGCACTGGGTAGAAGTGGTTTTACAGTTGCTCAGGGTAATATTCACACAATATGGGTTTTAATGTTGTTTTTCCACATGCTGCTCCTGTTAACTTTGTAGTTAACAGTTACGTGATTGTTACAGTTTGCCATGTTAAAGGTAGATGGGTTTGAAATTTATAAAAAAAATGGATTTCATTTGTAAATCCAGCATTACTAACCACTGCTTACGTTTTGTACCTAGCTTCTGCATATAGGAACAGTTTCCCAAAGAGCAGTGTCGAGATTTGGTACAGAATGGAACTAACTCCAAAGAACTTTTTCCAAATGAATTATGTTTTTAACATAACTAAGTTTTTCTTACCAGAAGGAGAAAATTTAAAAATGACAGATGGACTGTGGCAGTTCTGGTGTGAGAGTCTCCTGTCATCAACAACAGATGAAGCTGACGGAGCGCATCTGCAGAGGCACAGCAGCAACCTCGCTCTACGTGTAGCCAGCTTGCTTTCCCGGGGCAGAGGCAGCATGGGGACGCCGAGCAGGTATCTGACCGTCAGCCCACACGGCTTGACTTCATCACTCTTGTTACTACCAAGATTAAAGCAAGTGCGGATAAAGTACAGTTTCATCTGTACTGCTCTTGCACCCCTGAATACAGTGTAGGAATTCCCAGAGAGCAATGTTTGACAGCCCCGCATTTAGATTTCTAAAATAATCGGTTATAACCGATTATTCATGTAATTAACTTGGAATAGAGGCTGAAGTAGATTTCTGAGCATTTGTGTCCCTAGAAGTACCGATGCACTCCACAGGCTTAAAGGAATACAGGGTTGGTCTTTTAAATGCAGAAAAAGTGCTTTATTTCCCTACTGCTCAACTAATTCGGAGCTCTTCCTTAAGACTGAGCAGACCAGACATAGGAGCTGACCTACTCATAAAAGTGGATTTCAGAACTTTACTCAAGAACTGCTTTTGATGTGAGCCTCTTTATTTATGGTTTTAGATAGGCTTCAGCTGCTTTGACTGCACACGTTTTGCTTAACAGAGCATCTAGACTATTATATATAACTAGAGATGACCGATACCTGGACCTTTAAGTTATCTAAGGGAAAACTATATGTAAAACAGCTGCTTACCTAAGCCTTATATAGTCAGCACTACATAAATAAAAGTGATTTAAAATTCAAATCGATATTAATTGTATATATCTTTTTAGAGATGAGTCCTCAGGTTTAGAAAGATAATTTATAAATATATTGACAACACTGAGGGGCAGCAGCTCTGGTCTATACAGTTCCGCCAAACTTCAGCGGAACATTCTAAATTTTAACCTTGCAATTTTGTACAGCCAGATTTCCGGATGGAGGCCTAAAAACCTACTTTAGAAAATGAAAGGCTGGTGCGGGTTTTTCTTCTTTAGTATAATCACTTACTAAATGTTTCTCTGTGTAAAATGAGTATTAGATACATTAGAAATATATTAATATTGCTTAAAGCAAGGATGGCATATATTCTGAGAGGCAGCTGAACAACGAAACTCCCTTATTTTCAAGATGCAGCGTTAGTGTTTATGTAGCAAACACTGTTACTTCAAGCTGATGCAGTGCTTTAGTACTAACTTCTGTATTCTAAAAAGTCACAACTTTTTTTTTTGTTTTAATTTTACCTTACATAAATTGTATAATACTGTAATAACATTAGCAATAGTTTTGGTACTGACCTTGCCTTCACAAGGCAGTAGACAATACTTCATGATGTTAGATGGCATTTACTTTATTTATATTTATCCAAACATTCTATTCAGTAAAACAGGCTCACTAATTTCAAATTTTGAATTTTTAGAAATTTTAGGACTACAGCGCTGACGCAGTCCTCACAATGTCGTCTGTGGCCATCCCTCCCCCATGAGACAGGGTCAATATGCCCAGACCACTAGTGCTGGATGTCGCAACAAAAGAAGTGGCGTACATTTTATACGAAATAAAATAGCGTCTCCTGCCACCCCCGAGACCAGGGATGAATTCTGGACTCTCCTAAGCTGGATGGCTGCGGCCTGCGTAAGCCGCACTGTTGCCAAACGTGGATCCCACAAACAAGCATTTAAAATGCATTCACCAACGTTGTGAAGACACCCGTGCGGGGGGGGGCGGGGGGTGAGCTGGCGGGGGATGCTGGGCAGGACTGTGGTCTGCCAAACTTTCACGTGCGTTTTTAGCAGCTGAGTATCTGCGTTTCTCAGCCGTGTCCGGGGATGCACGCGTTCAGCCTGCACGGCTTCAGCACTGCTGTAAAATTCAGCCCAACCGAACGGGTCTGCATTAACCTCATAGCTAACTTCTGCACAAGGGACAAGGGGGACGTGACGTCACGCACATTTTTCACACGGGCTAAGAGAGCAACTATTAGCTGTAACGAATACTGCGTGGTTACCGTGCTGAGGCCAGCCGCTAGACGGAGCTATGGCCTCACCTAACCGGGCTGGTACCTAGACTGGGGATCCCCGCAGGAGCTACGAACGGTGAAGGCTACAGCCCTTCCGTTACACGAATGAACAGCCCTTCTAAAACCCCACTAGTGTATCATCAGAATGATAAACTAAACGGTAGTCTATAATCAGAATACAAAGCTAAACGGTGGTATCTTTAAAACGTACTGCGTGAGTTAAACTGCTAGCTTGTAATACCACTGGGAAGAGCCCAAATTCTTTTTAAGTACTGGATCAGCTGAGTAATTGCAAGGTACGTTTTTTCATATCGGACCATACGAAAGATGTGCTGTGGCAGCAGCTTAACGTATCAGTTTTCTGCCATGTGATGCTCTTGCCTGATGAACAGATGTCACCAATGGAGCTACTCAGGCTTAACAGAAAACTTCCATGAACACGTACGGCAAGAGGGAGCTCTCGGGTGTGTGCAAGCCGCTTTAACCAAACTGCATCTCCCTTTTTTTGGAGAGGTGCCAGGCAGGAAAGCAGCACTGAGGATGGCGTGCTGGAAGTACTGCCTCTCTGATGCCGGAGCGCGTTCTGCCACGCTGCTCTAGCGTACCTGGGGAGATTTCTGGCTACAGTGTCCGGCAACTCTTTCCAGATGTACGATATATTATTAAGGCAGTGGAGGATCAAACCCTAGATAGTTTAGGTTGCATAAGCAATACGTACATTACTTAATCTTGTCATCCAACAGCTGTATGTATCACAACAGAATTTGGCACAGATCAGCATGACTGGAAAGTTACAGATGTCTAGAACTGGATTAAAGACTTCTTAGAAGACTTCTAGCAGGGAGCATAGGGAGGCACTGCACATGGATGTAGAAGACTGCGCAAAGCCTGTCATCTCCATTAGTCCTTCATCTTTAAACCTAAAGCACCTGTAACTATTTTTTTTTAAGTAATAAAGACAAAAGTCAACAACCTTACCAGAGAGCATTGGCATGAATGTCTTTGGCCAGGAAAGAGCTACTACAAAGGGGGGAGTGTTGCAGAGAAAATTGAAGGTGCTAAACCAACTATTGTTGCAACTGCAGACACTCGAAGGTTGAAATAGGGCTGATTCGGTAATGGACTGGGTGGGCCTGTGAGTGACAGAGTAAATGAATCCTGGCATAAATACCCAGACAAGTCTGCAAAACAGTTCTGTATTGCATTGCACTATGTGTTTTCCTAAATCCTGTGAGCATGGCTTACTTCCAGAGTGAGCCATCCTCCCACTGCTTCCTCACAGCTGCTTCAGGAGTTTGAGAGTGTGTACGATTCCTGCCACCTCATTTTCCTGTCTATCTTGAGTGCCAGGGAAACCAGCAAGCGAGCTGTGCTCAGGGGAAGGTCGGGCATCCCTCAGCAACGCTCGCTAACCTCGAGAACGTGAGCTGCAGGAAGCTTAGTGGCTGCCATTAGCTTTTCGCTCAAGTGGCATTAGTCTATAATGTTTTTTTTGGAGCTGACCATTTCTCAAATGCCTGTGAAGGATTAGTATTGATGTCTCTGCTATACAAGCGTCCTGCTGCTTTAGAGTTCTATAGGCTGCTGGGTCTAACTCTTCTTTTCCCTGGGCAGCTGTTTTGACAAACATCCAGGCAGTGTCCTACAAAGAAAAGCCAGTACAATGGAAACATCATCTGTGAAGGAGAAAGGAAAGGCAAACGCTACATGCACCATGAGCTCTGCCTGGAGCACAGTTTCGATACTGCTGCTGTTAGCATTATGAGTACATGATTAAGCACTCCCATGAAAATATCACACAAGGTTTTCATTTCACAGCGTTCTGACCTCAAATACCTTTTCAAAATAAAATAACTGAAGCGCTCTGCAATTATTAACGTTTCCTGTTAGCTGCTCAATTTAACTGCAAAGTTGCATTTAAAATTCACTGAATGCACTGTTCAAGAGATTTAAAAAGTCCAAAACCTTCCATCCTCTGGGGAAGGACCAGTGCAGGCTGGGTGCCTGCTGGTTTCAGAGGATGCTGGACACTTTCATACTTCTGCTTTTCACTTGTCTATTCCTCGGAGTCAAGGGGCTCTACTCAGCATCTGGGATGAGAAGAGGCTGCTAAAGGGCATGTATACAATTTGAATAGCACTGGTAATAGCAACAGATCCAATTAAGAGTTGTAATTATCTCCAAACAAACTAAAGGAGGGAAGTTTGCTGGGGAAGAGATAACCTAGGAAGCAAAATGAAAAGACTAAGGTGGGAATTCCTTCTCGAGCAGAGAGCAGAATTTGTGCTCTTTCATTTTTTGTCTTCACAGACATCACACCCGCTCAGCACAACCACAACACATCACAATATTTTAGGGACCAGCAAGCCACTTGCCCAAAATGCTATAGGTGGGTGATGAGAAACAGGTAGCTTTTTAACTAAGTAATATTGTATCTTTACCCAAGAAACAGACAAGATTAGTTAATGTATTGTATCCCTGATTCACCTCAGGACCCAAATACTGACAACCTCCATCACCTTGAAGATGAGACTTCAGCGGATCCTCCAGGACCACGTTTTGTGGGAAGGGAATCCCAAGGATTGTTGTAAGACACGATACGGGTAAGCAAGCCATCCGACATACTAACCTTCAACTCGGGCCCTGGCTCTGTTCCTCTAACACGCGTTGCCCTGTCACTCTGCTACTGCTGCCTCTTCATCACGAAGCAGCCAGCTAAGTTATCAGATGCAGAGCAAACTCAGACTGTCATTGTTTAAACTTACAGTAGTCACAGATTCCAAAATACAATTAAATACTGAAAGTTAGATCTAAACATATTTTTATCTAGACTTAACAGAAGCTTTCATCTCCACAGTGCAATGACACTGCCTGGCATTTATACATTATACCAAAAAAATGGTTCTAAAGTGGTCTTGCCCTGGATTAACACCACAAATTAATCTGCAGTGGTACAAGGAAGTCTTTAATAGGCTTGACTTCACCTAGGTAGCTCTAAGGAATGCCCTGTTTTCATTAGTTTTCCAAACAGTCACTAATGAAATTAATTTTATCTTGCATTACTTTCTTTACATGCCTATGAAAAGTCCATGCCAAAAAACTAACGTAAGGGTGAGTCTCAGTGAATGACAGACATTCTTCTACCACAAAAGAGCTATTTTTTGATATAGAAGGCATCAGACCTCAGAGTATTTTGCTGAAGTTTAACAGTTGGTTTGAATACAATACGGCATAGAAGAAATGTTATTAGAGTAATGCACAGACTGAACAAACATGTGGCTTCAGGTAATTCAGTAACTCTACCTAATCACATGCTTGGCGGGGATTTATTTAAGGGAGGGGGAGGTTAAACAAAGTGAGAGAGCCAGTTCGGTGGTAGCAGGCTAATAGTTGGCTCCTCTTCCTCCTTCATATCAATGACAGGCCAATAATCGCAGACCTTTTCCTATACAACCTTATCACTGCAGATCAAAGAGGAAAAGAGATGAGAAACATGAGAGCATCGTTCTGAAGAGTCACACCTACGAGTGAAAAGCAGCATCGCTCCTATCACTTGCTATTAAGCGGCAGCACTGCCCTGACCCTGCTGTGCATCTGAATGAACCTTTGACTATTAGAAATGAGAGGTAAGGAATCAAATGAAAAGTCGACACAAGATTTGTAAAGCAAATTCTGAACTGGAAGATTACAGTTAGTTTCTAAGGAGCGGCAAGGTCACAGGAGACAGGTACATGTGAACAAACTTAATTCTTATAATCACTCAGAACGTATTTGTTGTATTGCTCCTTTTGTTAAGCAAAGAACAAAGACCAGAGGGATCTGTTCCTTTTGTGTAGGATCTTAACGGTATTTACTAGAGCTTTCTACTATGTTTAAAATGTAAGAGTTTGTTTTAAGTTCAGAGTGAGGCAGAGAACCACCAGTAATTACTGTTCTTCTGTTTTGCTATTCCTGAACTTCACCACCATCACTGTTATATTATCAGGACATCCTCTGTAAAAGGACTGTAGAACTATACTCTTTGCACCAAAGTGTGGTTCATCCAAGCGCTCCTTGATGAATCGGACAGCTTCCTCGTTGCTGAAAGCATCCCACAGACCATCCGACGCCAAGATCATGAACTCAGGCTGCAGTTTGTCCAGGTCAAAGGTAAGAATATCAGGGTCAGGAATGACAACATTCAGGTTCTTCAGAGGGTAATCTCCTAACGAGCGGGACATGGCCAGGATCCCCTGAACGCGCCAGGAGCCATTAAAGCTGATAAAACCACCTGGAGAGAAACACCAACACGTAAAGCAGTTCTTTTTAAAGTTAAAGCATTTCTCTGGCTTCCTGCCAGACCCACCCAAAAATTTATCCTGCAGTATCCTGAGGCGTACAGATGTTACATATCTCAAAAAGCAGGAGATGCCTTAAGTAAATTTCAGAGCGCTCCAGGGAAGAGCTGGATTGTGGCTGCTAGTGCTGTTGAAACAGCTGAAGCAGAGGAGTCGGGAATGGCTCTGCTTTCAAATGAAGCAGCTGCATGCTCTCCCCCAGTGAGAGCGACAACTCACTGAACACAGGTATTCCTGTACTACACAACTTACTGTTCAGAAAGCCTTATGGCAATGTTGAGACAAGAATACTGAAAGCAAATCTTTATATTCTTGTGTTAGGAAACCCCTCCTTTTTCTGTGTAGTTCACATTTTCCTCATTTCAGAAGATCTATGAAGGAAACGCTGAAAACACCCTGCAGTAGGACTCACATCTCACTTTTAAGGCATAAAGCAAAGAAGCAAGCGCAAAAACGTTTGTAGGCTCTTCTATCAAACTGCCTTGAATGAGCTGTGTCAGAAAGGACCAAAAAACTGTTCTGAACAAACCAATCACGAAATTTTTCTTCAAGTCAAAAAAATGCAATCTGGGATCTGACTGATTGATTTTACCATCACCAGGATTAAGGCTACTTCTAGTTGAAAATATATATTTTATTTAGGGGTTGCTTATAGTGAGAAACGTTTTGCACTGAAATCGATGACTGACACAGCCAGCACCTGGCTATTACACAGTCCGATTGTGCCAGGGAGGGAACCATACAGTGTTCAAGGTCAAAGAGTAAAAATTAGGCAGCTTCAATTCCTGTGCGTGCATCTGCGTGCCGCTGTCTGCACTGGTTCACAGCAATATTCCTGTCGTCTTTAACATGAATGAAAAAACTTGAGGACAAATAATTTGCAAACATGGAACATGAAAATGTATGACAAAATTAGGTGAACTGCTGTCTTTTATATCTGCAAGCTGTCTGCTTTGGTGTTCTTATAAATGCCTCTGTCCTTTGTAGTTACCGGAATGTTTTCAGCTCTGCACTTCAGTCTATCCATTACTTGTCAGTCAGCTAGTCACCTAAATCTTACGATTGCATTTCCATTCCTGGTTGGCTGATCTAATCTGTAAATTCCTTCTGCTTTCAGGTAAAACTACATTTCATTTAATGATTCCTTGTTTTTTAAAGCTTGAAACTTGCTTTGCATTAAAACCAGCAGAAACAAAACTTTTTAGCTGGATGTTTTCATGAATACTTCTAGGGAGTCTCCATTATGAAGACGTTTCCTTCCACAGTGAAAAAAAGGAAGGACTGGTGAGCCTACTGCAAATCCTCCTTAGATATGCAGTCAAACAAACCCCGTCCAGCTGCTGCTGTAGGTTTTGAGGGTGCCTCGGTTAAATGTTACACAGCCACCTACTCACCAGCACAGGGGGTTTTTTCATAAGCGATTAGGACTATAGTAACTGGAGTGTAATCATGTGTATGTACTGGAATGACAGGGGAAGCAAAATGCAATTAAGAAGAGGCAGTTTTAAGTAGACATTTTACACACAATTAGAGGACAGCAATGCTTGCACCCGTCACTGTACTTGCAGAGAAGATAGCTGATGCTGCTGACTCGCTGCAGCGTTTACTCCAGTCTTTGCAGGTTGTGCTTACGCATACAAAGTGACTTTTCGGTGCCATTCTCAAGTGGCACCTGGAACTGCCTACGGCACAAGTTGAATTCCTGTGGTTTGCTGAAGTGTCTGTTCACACTTCTAATATTTTCTTTTATAAAACCATCCATACAGAATACATAAAAATGCTCATGGAAAAGCAAACATTCCGCAGCGCTGGCTGCCACTGGAGAAGAAAAGGCATTAAAGAAATAGAAGCTTTTTGGCAACTGCACAAACATTTTGCATGTTAGCGAGAGCTGAGCTTAAAGGATTATGTTCAAGGTGAATGACTTAAATTTCTATCAGTGACAGTCACCTTGTGGTTCTGCAACTGCATGTTTCTTCACAAGCCAAAACCACGGTTGTTTCAAGGCCACTGTCTAACGCTGATACTATACACATCACTCACGCTCTTGATCAGAAGGAGATTCCTTGTGTTTTCTGGGGAAACCAGCATCCTTGTGTCACAGGACATGCATTCCCCTATCCCACAGGAACGAGTCAGAGTAGTGGGACCCGATCTCATTCAGGTGTGAGACAAGTGGCACCGCAGCATTTGTGAGCGTGCGTCAGCCAGCCTCTTGTGAAAATAACACTCAGTCTTGACAAAAACACTGTGACCGGTGCTGTTAACTGCACAGCCATGCTGCAGAGCAGATAATTCCACAGGATGGGGCACCTCAGCTCAAAATCAAGGGCCCTGCCCTGTTCTCTTAGCTGCTGTCTCCTTTTGGCATTTGGGTACCAGTGACTTCTCACTGCACTGCAGGAACTCCCACGAGAAACCCAAGCGTTGGCTTCTGGGGCTTCAGTGCGAGAGCTGCTCGAGACACATCGGACTGATAAACGGAAATTTTTTTTCAGGTTGTGGGTTGACTAAGACTTTGTACGCAGTTGCTGGGAGTGGGGAAGAGAGGGACTGAATTCATTCTCCATCCACCGACTGCTGACAGCAGCAAGCAGCGAGCCTCCTTAACGTCCACCGTGGCAGCAAAAAATGACGGATTAGTTTAGACTTGTCATCCCAATGTCAACGCCCCGCTGAAATGCACAGGGCAAGTCACGCTTTTCTTTGAGCTGCTGTTTCAGGCTGCCTCAAATTGATTTATATCAGACTGAGGTTTGAAGGCTATTTTCTCAACCGTGGCTATATGGGTTTCACTTTTAAATGAAATCTAATCCTACTAACACAAATGTGCAGTCATTTTATAACTACCTATAGGGCATGAGACAGTGCAGCTTGATGGTGCAAGGTAAAGTTGGAAAACCAAAACGTAACATAATGACGTGGTTATTGTTGCTTTCTTCAGTTCTACATGACAAGAAAGTATCTGGATGGTGGAAAAATGTCAGGTACTTTTGTCACAGTAGCAATGTAGGCTTGATAATGCAGTTTGGGCACTTTGCTTCAATTTTACACTTACTGTATGTAAGGAAGGGATGTTCCGAAATGTAAAAGTATCCAGCAGTAGTATAAACTGGATTGTATGTTTTTAACAGCACTATGAAGCCATATCAATCATGATAATACAATGGGGCAACAGGTAACAGAGAAGTGAATTCATTAAGTCGCTAGGCTCAATAGAATATTTCTTGTTTAGCTGCAGATAGTTATAACATTTACCTGTCTTTTAAAATAATTTCTTCCAAAGTTGGAAATTCCTGCAAAAATCCAGGTTCATTCTTCATGTTGCTGTGTTATAAAGCCTCACTTCTACACAAAAGAAATACCCAGATTATTTTTTTTCTCCTAAGTGAAGGCCTTCTCTAAGTGAACAATTGCATAGAGGCCCTGGACATGGCTAAGAGGGAAGCAATTTTATAGAAAAATCTCCAGATTTTATTGATCCATCCCCCAAGTACAGAGTTGAAGCAAAGCGGGACCAAGACTTTCCTATTCCTTCTTCTTAGGATCTGTATACTTTTTCTTCCCCTTTGGGGAACGTACATGACCTTGGCTCTCTGTCTAGCAGCAAGGAAGGATCCCCACTGCTCTTACGCCTCCTTGGCGACAAAAGCAAACTGAAAGGAAAGCGCACATTGCGCATGTATGGGCATTTATGCTGCTGTGAGCATATTGATAACCTGTAGGTTTTAAAAATGTTTTATACTCGGGGAAAAACTTGTTATTTCCACTTTACAGATGAAGGCGTGGAGGCAGAGAGGCAATGCATCTCTGGAGGCAATGCTCATCGGTAGGTTTAACACAAACGAGAGGAACTTTTTTTCTTCATCAAATAACTTGCTGCTGCAGGCTGCTGTGGGAGCCAAACCAGAAATGGGTTCAAAAGAGACTTTGACAAATTCATGAAGAATTGGCTGTTAAACTTGATGATCCAAATGTAACTTCTAGCCCAGGAGGTCGCTAAACTGACAAGTGATGAAAGCAAGAAAGATTTATTGCGGAAAGGTTGCGGTTTCTTATATGCTTTCCCTATACCCCTGCTACTGTTTACACGTTTGTGCTCATTAGCAGTCACTACATGGGAACAAAAAATAGCTTTGATGAATTAGATTCATGCTCTGCTTATTTTAGGAACTAAACCTCACTCAGCTTCAGACCCAGCCTCTCACATAAAGGCTGCTGATATAGTTTGGTGTGAAGACGCCTGTAATGCTGCTGCTCCTTTTTATTAATTTGCTCCCTGCAGAGATCACAAGGGAACTGGCCGGGACGGTCAACTGGCTGTTGAAGATGAAGGCTGCTGTTCTTACTCCGACACCGGCTTATTAAGGGATAGGTCAATCTGCTTCCATTTCTCTGTCTGCACCATGAAATCCCACTGAAAACTGCTGTATTAATAATGGGAGATTTTATCTGTTGATGCCTCAGTCTGGTACTTTTCAGTCTCTCTCAGGGGAAAAGTCTATGTTATTGACAGAGTAGAGAAGAAAAAAGATGAACCTTCAATTCAAAGCAAAAATGTTACGACTCACCAGCTCTTTTAATCCTCTTCCTCTCTTTCAGTTGGTAGGGCTTGTGATCGTGTGACAGGGGGATAGCATTCCCATCCTTGTCACACAAGACTCCTCGTGAATCACCAACGTTGGCCACTGTGAGTTCTTTGTCTGACAACAGTGCGATCAAACAAGTTGTACCTGGAAAAAATAGAAGGGAATGGGAAGCAAAACAAATATATGAGGTGTATCTATCTATCTACCTATATAAATGATTAGCAGGAAAATGTTCTTCCTATTAATAATGGCAGAGAGGGGCTGAAGTGGAAGGAGTGTATTCCAGTCTCCATCTGAGAGCCGGCTTTTCCTAATGGCTAAGGAAAGTAATAAGAGAAAAGTGCAAATTAGCCCCAGAGCCCACTCGCAGCTTCTGTGAACTGAAACTACTGCACTGGACCGTGCATGGGTAAAACAGAACTCTCACCCCTCATCCCCTCAAGAACTGAGGTCAGTTTTCTTATTTTTTTATTGAAAAGAGGAAAAGATTTGACGTTTTTAATTACTTTAACCTTTAAATACACAGAAATGTAATTAGTCATTGATCACCATATCCAACAGGCATAGTATTTGTTGGCTAAGGTGGCAGGAAAATATTGGAAAAATTGGCTGGTTTTCAATTTTTATTTTCCTCACTTAAGTGGAATGAATGTTGAGCAAAGCAGAGCCCATTAAGACCATGCCTTTTCTGTATTTTCCCCTTCTAGCTAATGTGAGCTGTACTCATAAAAACTCCAGCTTTTACAAATATTCCTTGCATGGGCTTTGGACCAGATGTCACCATTTCAGTCACATTTTAGAACAGAAAGATGTTAGATATACACCAACAAACATCAAAAGGGAACGCGCCTGGCACTCAGTTTAGATTACATGGCGCTGCTAAAATTTTTATTTTACTTCAACAGTAACTAAAATTAACTTAATGGCTGCTTTCTTCTCCTTTTAGGTAGACCAGAGAAGCACATGGTTGAATTTTCACCTCTGTTGTTAATTTACATCTGATTATTCATTAAAAAAAAAGGTACATCTGCAGCCGGGGCGCTCTGGAAGCACTCGGGGCCAGCATGCCTGATGAAGGGTCCCAGTGATGAAACTCAACCAACAGCAGTGTTATAAAGCGACGTGTCTCTGCTTGTATGTTTTAATCAGACAAAGATGCAGTTTTAATGAAAATGCCAGCAACGGGGCGTTCCAGCACTGCCTACCGTCAGTGGCATCCTGACCCCTGGTTTTGCTCCAGGGGAGCTATATTAGGGTTTAAGTCTATACTCTGTGGTCTTAAAGCTAAATTCCCATAGCTGCCGCTTCTTGCATCGCTGTCCAAACCCAGAATTAAAAACTATGTTTTGCTGTTCCCATGTCAGTAGTTAAATATCCCATGACTGGTATAAATAAAATAGCCAGTAATAAACAATTTGTGTTCAGATGCACTGTGTTCTGAAGATTTATTTTTAACTTAATGGTCTGTCTTGCACAGCTCTAAACTAGAGCTGTTTTTTCACAAGACAGATATATATATATTATTTTTTGCAATTGACTGACACATTGCAGATCTAAATGGATATAGTTTCCCATTTGTTGCTAAAACCCCCTGGTAACTGCACAACTTAATGGCTCACCTAACGACAGGACACGCAGAGGAACACGTCTACCAGGATCACCCGAGGAACCCAGCAAAATGAGCTGCCTGCTACAAGAAATATCTTCTCTGAAAACTAAATGAGATTGCACCGAAGGGTGTGAAGAAGGCTGTGCTGAAAGGGGCACCTGCCGGCTGGATGCCCGCCCTGTTCGGATGCAGGTGTCCGGCCTTAATACCCTGGTGAACAGACCCGCTCTAATGCCAGAGGACTTGATAATGAAAATACCAGTATCCAAAACACAAAGACAACAAAATAATAATGAGGGTACTGTAATGGGGTGCAGCTGGTCATTTAAGCAGAACAAAACTGCGCCAATGATAACTTCCTTCTCCAAGTGGTAGAGAAGCCAATGAGGAGAGGTGCTATGCTGGACCTTGTTCTCACCAAGAAGGAGGCGTTAGTGGGGAATGTGAAGCTCAAGGGCAGCCTGGGCTGCAGCGACCACGAAAT
>NW_008824056.1:1222395-1251606 GCF_000699105.1 Pygoscelis adeliae | reverse complement strand
TGGAACACCTCTGCTATGAAGAAAGGCTGAGAGAGTTGGGGTTGTTCAGCCTAGAGAAGAGAAGGCTTCGGGGAGACCTTATTGTAGCCTATCAGTACTTCCAGGGGGCTTATAAAAAAGATGGTGGCAGACTTTTTAGCAGGGCCTGTTGCAACAGGACCAGGGGGAATGGCTTTAAACTAAAGGGGGGTAGATGTAGACTAGATATAAGGAAGAAATTTTTTACACTGAGGGTGGTGAAGCACTGGCCCAGGTTGCCCAGAGAGGTGGTGGATGCCCCATCCCTGGAAACATTCAAGGTCAGGTTGGACGGGGCTCTGAGCAACCTGATCTAGTTGAAGATGTCCCTGCTTATTGCGGGGGGGTTGGACTAGATGACCTTTAAATGTCCCTTCCAACCCAAACTATTCTATGATTCTATGAAAATGGGATTTAGCATTTGAGGTCACCTCATTCTTTACCTGAACAAAAGCTAGTAACTCTGCAAATGCATCAAGCTCTGCTTCAATAAGAAAATTATAGCAATAAACAGCACCCTCCCTTGCTTTTATTTATGAAACTTTCCTTAACAAACGTTCAAGCAGCATCGTGCTGACAATCTGCAAGAGACTAGAGGGCTGGTACCTGCTGAAGCTGGTCTGACATTTTGTCTAAACTTCAGAGAGGAAAAGAACAGCCACCTTTGCAATTTGGGTTGAAAACAAAATCTGTGAGATGTAAAACGGGGGCAAAAGTGAAAGCCCTGTTGGATGGGAATATAGAGCCAAAACAACTCCAGAAGGATCCCGCCGTGCTGCAGGAGAGTGACCCACGCGCCACACACGAGGCTGCAAGGCTCCGCGATCCACCACCCAACTGATGCTTCCTTCTGAAGATCAGAGCTCCTGCTTTACCTCTAGCTGCCGTCTTGGCCTGACATTTGCTTTTGTAAATTCATCGACTCTTCTGTGTGCAAGACCACCCTACTGCTCCACAGATTGCCTTTCCCCTTCCTGTGACACCAGGCCAGCGTGTATTTTTCCTACAGGCAGTAGTAAAAAACATACGTTTCCTAGTAAGGAAAATACTGCAAATAACATACTAGACCCCTGGCATTTAGAAGGAAAAATGCTTCACAAATATAGTCATTATTACCACAATTTATATAAAAATGATGAGTTTGAACACAGTCTTCTTGGTTATATGATCTGTGTGAATGAAAGAGAATGAGCGTCTGAAACAGAAGATAATTTCCAAAGTGATTTAGGAAGGATCAGTTGTTTCACGGTCCCTGACTGATGGCTGGGCTATCATTAAGTCCCTGACCTCACGCTACTGCCTGCCGTTACATGAGAAAGCAAACCTATTTTACTTTGTTTTCTTTTCCATCTATTTTTATTTCAGTCATTTAACCTTGTGTAGAGTTAGAAAACATCGTGCTCTTGTCAGCCGCCTCAGATTTAATGCAATTGCACAACGGAAAATTCCCAACATAAAGGGTCCAAAATTGAGAACACATGTTATATTAGTCCCTCGATGCAGCTGCCTGAATAATACCCTGCTGAGCAGTTTACAAAGAAAACCACCAGAAAATTTAAAACCTGTACTATACTGGCTGCAGAGATAGGGGGTTTTTTGTTTGGTTTGTTTTTTTTAAAGTCAGGTAAGATTATTGGTGTTGTATTTTAGTATCGGACAAGGCACCTTGTAAAAGTCAAGGCTGCACCGGCTCTATCAGTTTTTAGATAACCACTTTATCGAAAGGAGGAAAAGTCACCAGAGTGCAAACAAGACCTGATTAATACATTAAAAGGCATTAGAGAGCCCAGGCATGATCCAGCTCACCCCGCAGCCGCTGGAGATCTGGCACTTTGCGTGCAGTGTAAAAAAATCCTGCGGACACCTGGCTCTAAATCCCCACTGGCGGGGCAGCTCGGGATGAGGACCAGAGCTCTTGGGCTCCGGATGGCCCAAGTTGGTTGAAATTCCCCCAGTGTCCTCGTTTCATCCTAATCCATTAGCAAAAGTGCAGTTAATCTCACCAGGTGCTCACCACATTGCTTTTTTCCCTCTTTGCTGGGTTTTCCTTCTGTTTTCCAAGTCTCTCACTCCCCACAGGTTTCAGGCCATCAGCACATGTAACCTCTTCCCTTCCTCTTCCCCCTCATCGCTCTCTTCGACCCTGCACTTTTGCCCATCCCTCCTTCATGAGAAATCACACCTCCTCCCTGCCCTTATCTCAGGCTTTTAAATGGCAAAAGTCCCCGGCCAAGGCTCTTCCTCCTGAACAACTGTCCTTCCCACAGGTGCCTTCTCACTGCTTTTCCCAGTCCTACCCCCGCCTCTTCTGTGGCTCTTCGCACAGAGTCTCTTTCTCAGACAAAACTGAGAAACAAGACTTCCCCCTCCTACGTTTTAACCATTGCCTCCCCATTTGCACAACATGTGCCGAGGTTGCTCACGTGCTGCCTCCCATCGACCCGTCTTCCTACTCTAGTGACTCGATTTTAACGTTTTTCATTCGTTACCGCCTCATCCCTATGCTTCTCTGGCTCTTTTCTTTTACAGCGCATCTTTGTAATGCCCCTCTAAAAAAACATCATTACCCTTGATGATTTTTATGGCTATCACTGCTTTCCTGTCTCACCTGTGAGCTCATTGAAGATGGCATTTGCAGTCACTGCTGGATGATTCTTTCCCTCCAGCTCCACGCGACACCTCCTCCAACACAGCCTCTGCCCCAGGCTCGCCATCAAAACGGCTTCTGCCAAGACTGTAACAGCATTTTCCAGCCGCAGCGCTGACAGCGAGCTTTTCTCATCCCTCTTACCTGCCTCCAGCACAGTCAGATCAGTGCTTCTTCTCGCCTGATGAGACACTCTTCTCTCCTAGTTTTCCCCTTTGCTTCTCTAATCACAAGCATCTCTGAAGACCCCTTCATCCCTCTCCACTCCTCTCCTCTCCTCTCCTCTCCTCTCCTCTCCTCTCCTCTCCTCTCCTCTCCTCCCTCCAGTCCGGTCTCTGACCAGCCCCCAGTGCCTTCTGTAGGCTTGCATCTGCGTAGCCCCATCTGCAAACATGTTTATCACCAGTGTTTCCATACAGACCTTTGCACCTGCTTCTCCATCCCAGAGGGGTCTCTTCTCTCAACTAAAGGGTCAGCCTGTTTTCTTTGCAGATATTTATCCCAGCACATTCAGTGCCATTCTCCTACAGCCCGGTTTGGATGGGGTGGCCAGTGCCATAGGCTCTCTGCCATGAGATTCCTGGGAGTCATTTCCCACTCCAGCGTCCCATGATGCTGCCCTCAAACCTCGAGTTGGTGAGGTGGCACGAAAAGCACTATCGGGCACCTTGTGGTGCCACCATGGCAGAAGGAGCAGATCGCTCTGCTGCCCCTTCTCAGCTTGCTGACACGTCCGATGTGGAGTTTCACTCAGCTTCACTCCATAGGGAAAAAGAAGAAAACTGGCAGAATGGTGACCTCAAAACCAGAGACCATCATCATTATCTTTGGAGAGACCAAAACTGTTCTCTTAGCATTTAGCCTAAAAGCATTAAACCCCAGAGGGCTAAAAGCTACATTAATTCCCACACGGGTAGGGCTTGTGACAGCTCGTCTGTATTAAACAGAAGTCTGCGCAATAGGAAATTAACCTAATCTCATCTCTAGAAACAAAGCCAAGTGACAAGACAAAGAAAAAACCCAAATGTAATCAATATTAATTTTTAGAGAGAGACTGAGACATGCAAAGAGACCAGAAAACGACAAGGCAGTGACTGGAAGTGCACAAAGCCTCACAGGCGAAGGATGCGCAGCCTTTGAGATGGTTTGCAGAAGGAGGAGGAGGGCTGCACCAGCTGGGACCGCTGTGAAGCTGCAGGGAAAAAGATCCCCAGTAACCTTAATTAGAAAGGGAATGTCCCGGGTGCCTGGACCTGCACCGTGCTCGGACAGACACAGCTTTCACAGTCTGCGTTTCGTCGGGTCAAACATAGAGCTGGGGAAAATTTCTAGGTGAACAGCATGAGCCCTGCACTGACAGTATCTTTGAAAATAGCAGCAGGTTTGAAGCAGCCGGATCCCTTATCCGAGTATTGCACTGACACTGCAATAACAGCTCTGGCCAGTCCTGCCTTATTAGTGATTCCAAGTCAGATGGGAGGTATGTTAAATCAACCCACACAACTGCTTCTTGGTAAGTCTGGATCCCCTTTCACAACCTGATGGTGTACAATAACACTCCTGCGATGCCTGACCACCGGAGGGTAGAGGTCTACCATACCCTTTGAGCAGAAATGCATTCAGAGCCACTGTAGGTCAAGAAATTCGGTACTTACTTGGCTGGACTGATGAAAAAACAAACAAAAAACAACTCAAAAAATCCCTTCCCAGCTTTTTTCAACAGTGCTCAAGCTTGAATTCACACAATAATTAAGCAAGAACTAGTATTTTTGAGCTTCAATAATCTCCAGAAGGAAACAGAATTACTCAGAACAGTGCAAAAAGCAGGATAAACAAAAATACAGATTTATATTTACTCTCCACTAGCAACTCACGCTGCATGCAGCTTCTTTCTCATTTATAGACCACACATTTCCACTTGCCTTACAGGGACTTTAAATCCTAAACAATAAGTCTCCAGTAATTTTCAGGGCAGATACGTGACGTTTTTATCATTCATATAGCTGTCCTCTGTGCCCATCTGCCTCAGCTCCTCCTGTCGAGACCAGCCATGTGTCTCCTGAATTTCTATTTTACATGCTCTGCACATACCCCTCAGGCAATGCAAATAAAACTTTGATTATAGCCTGTGGAATAGACAAGACTGAGAAAAACACCATAAGTAAGCATATGAGGGAGGGTAAGGGAGTCTCTTGCTTCCTGGTTGCCTGGAATATGGATAAAAATTGGTGTGAGACCATCGAGATCATGAAATGCCACCTCCGTGTGCTCTCCAAGTGACCCACCAATTCTAATCCAAAGCCATAAAAATAAATCTAATTACCCGCTGCTTATCTATAAGATAAGCAACGATAAAACTGAGCAGCAGACATTCACATTTCATTTGTGCTATGGCAGTGAAAGGAACTGTGGGAATTACAGGGGCTGAAGCCCTTTCCTTGCCCTGATGCTGCCCAAACCACCATGTCTGCACAGAAAAGGAGGGACGAATCAGGTATTGAAAACAACAGTTCTCCAAACAAAAATGATCCCAACAACCTGTAATTGGGGTGGGATCACTGTAAAACCTTTTGCTGAGATGGACCTTTTGCTGGATCCCAACGATCTGCACGCCTCCTCCTTGGCTGGTTTCTAATCCAAGGTGCCATTTCTCACATGCGTTTTCAGCTTCTCTAATGACATCCAACCTTCATCAAAGATTTTGTGAAAGGCCAAGCTAATTGTGCTCATTAGCAGTTCTTCGTCCTTTACTCCTTTACAGGTTATTGAAATGTTTAAATAGCTACACAATTTCTTTTAGCAAAAGCTACGCAGATTAGAGAAAATGCTATTATAATCTCCAAAATATACAATTTCAGCAAATTGCTGGGCTAACCACCTGCGAATGAAACAAACTGCTGATCACTCACAATACCTTTCAAAAATACATGTGCGTTTTTAAAGTACCCACCTCCTTTTCCTCAAATGTCTTGCAAGGTATACGGGACTGAACAGCCTACACATCATACAGGAGGCATTCGTCCCTGAACCCCCTCAGTGCTGGTGTTCATTAGCTCATTAGCTCATTCCTACCAATGAGCTGCCCCTGCCCTTTCTTTCAGTTAATAAAATTATTCTGCAAAAGTCAGTTCTGTAAAAGCACGAACCTAAAAATAACCATTCTGAAAATTCAAGGACTTATAATTCCTTAATCGTCTCAACATAACGTTTTTTTCCCCCTAAAATTAAAAGAACTCCTTCTTTTAAAATAGATTAAAAGAAACATAGGATTCTTAGGAATACATAGAAATTAATTTAAATCTTTCTAAGATCGTAGCTTTATTTCCACCACAAAACAATTCCTACCTGGCTGTATGCAGTACTATTTTAAGATTTTATATTTGAAACAGAGAACCATATTGTATTTCTATTTAGATAGATCCCATTTTCCTGTCTGATCAATGAGTACGTACACATAACTCAATCCCGTTTACCATTAATCATATTATATTCATGATATTTGGGATATACTTACAGACTAACAGATTCATGTAGATGTTCTGACTCAGCTATGTGAAAAATACCTAAAAGTGTTTTCCACGTAGGAAAACAAGAGCTGGAAGGAAGCTTTGTGCATCAGGTAACAAAAGTTAATTACTGAAAAATGGAAACCCTTTTGGGCAGCCTCTCCATCTTCCAGACTGCTCTGACATTGTCTCATCAATACCACAGCGGAAATGGGGAGTGCTCCCACCTTCGTGCTATCCTAGCACCGCGTGATTAATTTCTTGTCCTTATGAAAAATAATCTTGATACAAAGGGAATCTCCATTTCAGTTCAAAAGTCGATTTCTTGGCATCACTCCCATATTTAATTTCACCTGAACATCCCACTCGGCCTTTTAATATGCTGGAAGTAGAAATATGTTGAGAACAGTTTATTTTTTTCTGGTTAGAAATTTCTGTATGTCACCAGGCTAATTAAAGCGTGGAAAACCACATGTGCAATCTCCTTTGCGGACAGGCTCGGGCGTTCTGCAGCAGTTAAACTTCCCGTGCAGCCTTGCAGCGCTATGACAAGAAAAAATGCCTATGCTAAGGTCCGTACATGAGAGGAAAAGAAATCTCTTGCTGACACTTCCCTGTGAGCCTTCAATATCCACGGGCTGAAAGACAGTCTGTGTGGTCAGTGCAACACTAGCGTTTGCACACAAGCTGCAAAGTCTGAATTCTTCTGATTGTAAGAGCTCCTGAAGCACTGGAAACAAAAATGACTGTAGACAATCACGCAATGTAGTGTATATACAGATAGGGATCCTGCTACTGCTATTTCAAACCATATTCCTACAATAGCTCTAACCAGCTGCTACACAAGCTAAGCAACGAGAGCAAAGGGTCTAGCTTAGCGTGAGGTCTAGAGATGTCAGGCAGAGCAGATGACGCGCAGCCCCCAATCTGTTGTTGAACATGTTTTCCCCAATTCTTAGACCTCTAGAGCAGAACTGAAATTTAGGGGCAATTTCATGTCATTTATCTCCTTTGAACTGGAGGCATCCCTAGGAGATCTGAGTAACTCTGACCCAAGGCAGTAACTAGCTTGGTTTTGTTTCGCTCGGTAACTGTGCTGAGCGATCTCAGAACAAAGCGGTGGGATTTCTGTCGGGTCAAATGGCCGGCAGAAGAGGAGCCGGAGGGATATCGTGACCCTTCCAAGCCCAGCAAAATACCCGCCCCTGTTAACAAAAGCTGCTCACGTGAACCTTAGGGTGTTCAGGAAGAAGTTGTACATTTTTCATTGGGAAAGATAAGGGCATTCCCTCAAAATAACACTACCTTAACTTTTGTAAGGAAGAGCTGCATAAAAGTTTAAAAACAAACAAAAGCTACTAGAAGTTTTACAGTGAGATACATGTAGTCCGCTTTGTTAAGATTTGTCCCAAATTCTGTGATCTGTAAGACAGATCTATGGATCCATTAGAAATCTTCTACAGCTTTGCATTTCCCATTATGGAAATAGATGAAATTTCAATGTAAAACGCAGTCTGCAGAACTGATCACACAAAAAAAAACAAAAAGAAAGGGACTCCATCCTCTTAGCAATTTCAGACAAATAAACCCCTCCACAATCACAGTGCCAAAGATATTAAAGATGTTACATTTATGACACTAACTGGGTTTGAGTCAGTTTGGGACCGACCTGCTGCAGGATCTGCACTACATTTTAAGCAAAGCAGAAGTTTGCCGGTGGCGGCACAGGGACAGCCAATGCTCAGTGATTTTAAGTGTTAGCAATAAGGTCAGCAATGCCGCTGGTCCACATGCTGCCCCACGAGGCTGCGAAAGAGCATGACTGACCTTATCTAGTTAGAAAATGTTATGCTAGATGCTCAACAGGCTTTTATTAGCAACATTCAACTGTAATGAGGCCTGTAATCACATGGAAAAAGTAGGAGCAAAATGAAAATCCCACTTGGAAAAAAAAACAAAATTAAAAGCATCCAATTTGTGCTGAGTCCTGTGACGTCTCTGGCTTTACCTCAGCCCTGACTAAAGGATCAAGGCTGCAAAATTTCATTTGAACCACAGGAACTGACCTGCACTTTCCTGAGGTGTCTGAGCCACAAATACCAGACTTAAAGCAGCAGCTATAAATAAATAAGGTGCCAGCGGGTAGGCACTAAACTGAACTCAAGAGATATAATTAGCAAATCCTTCACAAACAGTATAACTTACAGCTAGTTTACAGATGCTGCATGCATCTCTGCATTACTCAGTCTGAACAGGGCTGTTCAAAAATCCCTGTTGCGGCTGGCAATTGTATCCGACAAATGGGTTTTACTACGGCTGCATTATCCCTCGGCTCCTGGGCTTGGGTTTCACAAAGGACTAACACCCATCGGTGGCAGGACCGTCTATCTGCAGTTAATTTCATTGAGGACCACTGTAAATATCTGCCGCGCTGTCCAGCTGGCCCTGAGGCACTCGCATGACGGATCACCCACCTTAACTCCTGAACAAATAAGGAACTTATTAGTGTACAGGCAGAGCTGTACAGCAAGGCCGTATTTAAGAGTTATTTATTCAGTGCCCAAGGTGTATCACCAAATTACAAATACAAACACGTACCCTGTCCAAAGGGATTGCGATCTTACTTTGTATCTCCTGCGCTGGCAGAAGAGTGGGAGCAAGAGGAGAAGGAAAAAAGGGATGAGGAGTGATAATGCACCAGAATTACACACAATTAAGGAGGTTTGTGATTTAATTTAGGAGTCTCACTCTGTCCCCATCCCCTCCACTATCCAACACACAAAATTTGCTGATTCAGACTTTACTGAGCTGTAAACTGAGGCTGTCTGGCCTGAGCAAGGGTGGCAGCTTAAATCAAGCTGGTGACTTTTCCCCTCTTCAGGTTAATCAAACTCAGGAGCTAATCATCTTCCAACGCCCAGCCAAAAGTCACCTCGGACCATACTTTTTTCCTTCTATATTTTCCCATTGTATCTTCCAGTTCTCTGTATCAAACCATACTTTGCCCATTTGCAAATGCAAAACTTCCACATCTGCCGAATGTCCATTTTTTTGGGGCAGAGCTGTCACCTCGGAAATCATCCTCCCGGCACGTGGCTGAGTGAAAACAGCACAGTTTGGGGGGAACTTTTGTATGAGATCAGCAAATTCAACTGGCAAATGGAGCCCAGGCAAACACCTTTCTAAAGGTATGCCCAAGCCACTGGCAGACAGCGGCTGCAGCCCGTAATCCCAGAGCTGCCTGGAAAAGATGCACACGGAGGGACCAAAAAGGACTGATATTGCCGAAACTCGGCAACTGCCACTGTTAGAAAGGTATTACAGCACAAGGAAGAGCCGGTTTTTGCTTGTTTATGACCAACTTCTTTACCTTAATGGGTTGTTACAGATTATGGATAGAGTTTTTAAGAAAGCTTCACTTGAGAACAGAAAGCCTCCTTTTGTTCCTGCTCCTTTTTCCTCCTACATTTCCCCATGTATAATTCAAACGCTGGGAAATAATGGAAAAGGCTATCAGTGATTGATTGTGGTGTGCAATGCAGTTGTGCATGCAAAGCAGGGCTTAGCATGAGCTTAACGCTGCTGCAAATGGGGAGAGCGCAAGGACACATGACACAAAGATGTGTGCAAGAGCGCAAGTGATCTCCAGAAACACAGCAGCACCCTTACATCATAAATCCCTGTGCACATGCATGTTCTTGATGTTATTACAATATATTTTCGTCCCAGTGATTGTCCTCTTAAAATGCTTTCAGAAAACCCAAATATTAGCTTTTCATACATGATATGGCAAAGCTAGGAGCAGCGAGACTGAAGATATTCATTTCAATACTGAAATTTAGCAATTGCGGGTGTAATGAAGAGTTTTGCAAAGGTGTGTCTGGTGATGATTTTGTGCCGCTCCACCCTGTTACAGCAATGCTGTTTATGCTTACCTGGGTAATGACGCAGGAAAATTTAATAAGGATCTCCAAATGGTCTGTCAGGTCTGTAGGCAGAACAAACTCTGCTGACTTCACTGCTACTCACAAGACCCTTCAGGCATTTATCTCTGCATCCATCAGCAGGTGACAAGCCTCTGCCGAGATGGATGGCTTTCTTCCAGAGGCCTGGAACAGATGTTCTCACTGCCTATGCCGAACTTCCATCAAGCTGTGTCTTCAAATGCTATCTCTGTCTGATATCTTTTTAATAAATAATAATTAAAACCAAGATAAATCCATGCTCATGCCTGTCTGCTCATGCAACACGTGCATCTGAAATTGAGGAAGAACACTACGGTACTGACAGCAACCACCTCAAGTGATGGTGCACATCAACTGAATCTAAAGGTTTTCAAATGAAATCTAACAAAAACTTACGCAAAATAAACCTCAAATAGTGGTTTTAATTCTCCAGAGCTTACCTAATTTTTAAGTCTTTCATTAGGCCAAAGATACAAACAGGAAAGACGGCAATCAGGAGGTGATAATGCAGCATTGCTGAAAAACCCTTTTAAAAGCACTCTTGCAACACCAAGGAGCAACCTTTCCCAAATGCAGGAGACATCAAACCACCCCTCCCCTGGGCACAAACCTGAACTGACTCTACCACAAGTTCTGACCGAATTAAGTAACCACCTAAAAATAAGTTTGTGCATTTAAGATGCTTTCCAGACTTAATCAATAAGTACACAGAAAGGAAACGGTCAGTTAGTAATAACTAGTGTTAAAACCATTAAATGGTTTAAAAAACATTTTCTATTACACTTTTGAATCTCAGCACTCTGCAGGGCTGTGCTGGTTTCTTCTCTTTCTGCAGGACTTTGGTAATAGTAGATTTTTTAAATTAATTTTTTTAATTGCTACAGATGTGTAAATACCAAAGTGAAGAGTACACGGCATTTATACAGTAAGACTGAAAATAGTTACATGCGCTTGAGTAAGAACAGAACACTTCACGTGATTAATAAAAAAAATCCCTAACAGCCCTGTAGAGTCACCATTGCACCTACACTGCACAGAGGTTTCACCAAATATATTAAAATATATTTTTTTTGTTTTACCCAATATATAAATATATTTACCACATACCCCGAACCAAATATTGTTAGCATTTATTTCGGTTCTGAACAATCGACTGCTAGCTGACAAATTTAAATAGCTAAATACCTACTTCAAAAATTGATGAGGAAGTGAAGAATATTTCACAGGCAAGTAGGCACCTGTTAAAGTGCTATTTCTGCTCCGAGCTTCTGCTGAAAGGTTGTAATTATATGAATAATAAAAAATTATTTTAATGGAGCAGAAGAATACAGCACGCTTGGGCTGGCTTAAATACATGTCTGTTGTTTACAAACATTGCCAATATTCTAGAAAGCTGGAAGACCACAACGTAGGAAATTAGAGAGTCACACGGTTTGCATTGAAGCTACTCCCTGAAATGTAATTTAAATGGTTTTATGTGTACACCTACAAAGACCCTTAGGCTGGCGTTCGGCTCCCAACTAGAGCTGTCTCCCTGTATTTTACTTGTGAACAAAAGCTAATTCACAGCCAACGGAAAAGAGCAGGCATGTTTAGGATATGACTCTTCACATACTAAAGTAGATGCTTAAAATAAACTCAGGAATCACACTAGAAATGTTGGTTTCTTTCCAATGACTATTGAAGAGCTCTAGAAAAGTTGTCCAGAATTGGATGTCTATAATGCAGATACTGAAAGGGAAAAAAGACAAATTCTATCCTTGGTGACTGTCCTGTGATTTCTGCTGCAGGTACTGGTCCTCTGCAGAAAAACAGAGGACTGGTTCGTGGTGACCAAGTTTAACATGTGGTTTTAATGTGTAAAAGAAATTAAATATGCCAAAGAAAGCGTTGGGTGTCAGGTAGAGATTAAATAAATTCAGTAGTAATCATCTGGCTATAAAGAGTAAAACTTTCTACTGTATTATCTGGAAAAAGCACAGGGCCGAGTTCTCACTGCAGCAACCGAAGACCCAGAGAAGGGAGTTGTTTTAGATCACGTTCTTGAGATCAAATACCTAAAAATCATTTAAAAACCGAACCTGAGCTGGAGAGAAAGCCACCATCTGTAGTGGCCTGCAGGCCACTCTGGTTTTCTCCTTGTCAGAAGGAAGCCTCCGGCACAGCAATAAACCTTGCCCTGACACATTCGAGTGCTGTTAGTTACACATCTGCTGTGTCGACGTGCTTGCAACACATCAGAAAATAAATTTACTGGATTGCTACACCCCTGTCAAGGGGTGCTCATCGCAGCACACAGAAAGCCTACCCAGCAACATCCCTTGAGATACTAGAAACATATCATTTACTAGGACCATCCTTTGCCTGTACATGCTTTTTCTTCAGAAAAAGACATCGTTTCTGGCTCTTCTCTTCCTTCCAGCTTCTTTACGGCTCTCCTGTTTTTGTTGTTGCATATTCTGTGCAACCCGTTGCCTTTGCAACAGTTGTTTTTATTGTATTTAGTGCATGACTTTCCTTCCTGCTCTTTAAATCCCTCCTAAAAACTTACGTAAAGCTTTCCAACTGTTTTTTAGGCTCAGGTCATTTCATATTTGGCAGTGTTACATGTTCTTGCAGGACCGTTATCACTGTATAATTGTGAGATCACAGATGTCTGCTTTTCCCAATGCTGTCAGCAGAGCATGCCCGTACCCTGCCTTACTGGTAATGGCTGTAGCCGAGACTGGAAGAGAAATATTCCTGAGGCTCCTTGTCAGGACAAGGATTTAAACACCTGACGAGTCACCGCTATTTGAAGTGTGTTCCCGTATTGCCCCAAAGACCGAGCCCTCTGTGAAAAGGACCAGTCAAACACATACCAAAAGCATGGTCCAAGCATGATTGTGCATTATAAGACAATACTTTTTTATTGTAAAGAAGGTGGACGTAACGAACCCAACAGATCTGTTTCTGCATTTTTAATGGGTTATTGCTGTGCACGAGCCACCTTGAGATAAACATCCCAGCAAAGATAACTTATTTTATCTTCACTGCGATGTAACATAACGATGGCTTTATCTGGCAAAGCTCTTCGCAGTGGGGAAAAAAGGATCTTCCCCAGCAAGGTATTTATTATCCCAAATTATAGGATATATTTCTGGTGCAATTTTACTGCTTTTATTTTCTCATTTCTCATTGTAGTCACTTTCTCTGGGGGAAAATACCTGCCTGCGCTGCCCGAAAGGGAGCACTGTAATTGAAAAATGGGCAGCGTTGGCCCCTTGATGATTAAAGTTAACCTTTTCCCAGCGCAACTGCGCTAGCATGGATGGTTGTGTGAAGCAGATGGATTTGCCAACTTTTTGGGCTGAAGTTTAATCTTGGATATTTTTGCTTTTCTCTACTTTTGCCAGAAACAGCAAATGCTCATGGGACTGGATCTACGTCAGGTTGTGGTCCTGCAGTTGGAATGAAGCCTTGGATTTACACTTGGAGCCGGTTTTCATAGCTGCAGCTACTAGAGAAACCAGACCCAGTCTTCTGCGAAGCACAGAAATACAGGCTGAATATGAGGAGTTGATTTAATTCCTTATCCATTCATTACATACTAAATCATGCTGGGAGTGAGGAATGGAGGACGATGCATCACCTGCTTTGAAGGACCACGTAGTGCCCATGGAGAGCACAGCACCTGGGCATGGTTGGGGAAGGCAGAGTACAAACACCCATCTCATCCAGAGACAAAGTGCAGTATCTTGTGGCGCTAACGGCCACATTTTATCTCAGCAGAAAATAAATTTTGTTGCTAAAATCGGAGTATTTGGGCAATTTGGGACGTGGACTGCTAGCACAAAAACTCACTTTAAGAAACACTACAGTACTGACAGCGACCATCTCAAGCAATGGTGCAGACCAACTGTATCTAAGGGTTTTCAAATGAAACCTAACGCAAACTGCATCCACAGGGAGAGGTGCGCAGGGTCCGGCCAGGCATGAGCTTTTGGTCCCCCCTGGGAGAACATGTGGAGGAGCAGCCACCCGCTTTCCTTGCAGGTGGCTCCAGGAAACACGGGGCACGCTGGCAAACATTAGCTAAGAAAACATGTTTTGGGCTGACATCTGGCTCTGGATACAGTGCCTAAATATCAATATCTTTCATGACTGCTTCACAGCAGGGAAAAATGAAATTCATCTTTTTTGTCGCACAATAATGAAACTCAATTTCTACAGGACTCTGGGGAAGAGGGGCCATCCATTAAAGAAATAACTATTGACTACAATACAAAACCACCACCAGAATCTCCTAGCAGGCTTTAGCTACCTGGCACACCAGAGTTAAATGCCAAAGTGCCTTTAAATATCCTAAACTTGTATTTGTAGAGAGTAGTCACTGGCCACCCCAGATGTTTAGAGATACTATAAATCGAAGGAATAGGATTAACATCCAATAAAGCTTCAGCGGGAAAAAACATTCTTGCACAAAATTAACCCAGCCTTAGCTAGTCAAGAATGCCACTTTTTAAACTAAGGGATTTAAAGATTATGAGAGGATTTGTACCCATCTGCCACTTTTGTCCTGCTTTCATTTTATAAAGCTTCCTTAGTCAAACTTCACTAAAAATCTTGTCAACATTCGACTATTTTTAGATTAATTCATTTTATTTGGTAGCTCGATACACTGATTTCCTAAAGGGAAAGATTTACAAAAAGAGGCATTAGGATGTTGAGTCCATCGAAGCTGCACGTTATTAATATTGCATGCTGCTAGAAAGGCCAAATTAACATCCAAAATTGTACCAGAAGCCCAAGCCATTTTAGTGCAGTTCTGTTTTATTCTGGAAAATGGATGCAGCTGAATTCTACCTGCTTTGGGAGATATCCCTGGGGAAAGGAGAGTTAGTTGGGGGTGAGCACTCTGCGAACCTCCAGAAAATGGCCCTTCCAAGAGGGATGGGAAAGGTTTCCTGGATGGAAAAGGTCTCTCTCTTGCCGTGGAAGTGCTACCCTGCATGCAGCACCCTGTTACAGTTGGCTACTGACCCCTTGTATCATGTACCTTAAACATTTAACTTTCTAGTTTCCCTGGCCGACATGTAGCAGAACTCCAACTGCTCGTGATTACAGAAATTAAACCCTTGACAGTGCTCTCCGGGATGGGTTTTGTTGATGTCCCACATAGTCTCCTGCCAGACAAAGTTGTATTTTCCCCTTACATCACAATCGCTTTTATTTTCACCATTTTGATTTTTAAAGAGTGCTTTCTTCATTTTGTATGTACCACCAGCAGCTTGATCTTCTCATTAAATTGACTTTGGTATGGAAAATAATAAAAGAAAAATGTCACCAACACAACTGCTCGAGCGCTGAATAGCTGGAGTGCTTGGGATCACGAACACCTGCTGCAATTATATTTAACTGCCCATCTTCTGTGCTTTGCTCACAATCAGATCTTACTTCAAGAGCAGCTAGCACCATTTCTGCTTTTGTAGTAAACAAGTAACATGATTAGAATGATGAGTGGGCTCCATCTCCGTGTTTTAATCTCTAAAGGTGTCTCTACCTGATTGGGAAGCTGAAATTCTGGCTTTTTATTTACAGCAAGCTGTGCTCTGTCTCCTTTCTGAATGTGTGTATATGCTGGGACTTTTCTAAACTAGTTATTTATGTAGCTTCTCATTTCCACTTGATTGTTTTCTTGCATGATATAAATCCCCAAATGTGTGTTTCCGGCAGTTTCAATCTTTATTTTCTCTGTACAAACATGCTGTTTTCAATAAAGGAAAATGCTTGTTTTTTCTTCTGACAGGAGTCCGTAAGTTCCTCCACTGCATTTTTTCCTTCCTAACAAACTTCTATCAACCAAAATGACTGGAGAGATGAAGTGACCAAACCAGGGGAAAAGATTTACATGATTCATTGGACTGGTAAATTCTGCGTTAAAAAAGATAAACAGAAGCAACAGAAAGCAACAACCTTCGAAGCTTACTTTTTACGCATCATTAAAAACAGGCCATGTGTGCTTAAACAAATATCCCGCACCCTCATTTTAACTCTGTTGTCCTTAGAGAACTCATATGACCCAGAGGTCCTTAAGTATGTGACGTGTAGTCTGCAAATGGCACTGTACAGAGCTCAAGAGCATTTGAGATCAAAGAAGTTTAAGAGAATCAGGCTTATTTATTGGGTGAGCACATGAATATAATTGATAAAGTAATAGAGCATTGTAATTACTTGAAGTTACTAAAGCTCACAGCCCTGTAAGTACCTAGAACGCACACTCTGCAAATGGCATTTTGAGTTGCTTGAGCGCCTTCGTGATCAAAGTAGCTTAAGAGAATCGCATTGCTAGTGAGTGGGAGTCTGAGTAGGAGTCTGAACAAAGTTGATAAGTAGTTTGAGCATTTTAAGTACTTCAGGGCACTGCAGCGTGAGTACAAAAGTAACAGGACAAAATAACACCAGCTTGTCAGCGCTTGGTTCTCCAGAGCTGGACTAGGGATGAGAAACTCAGAAGATACATCCACCATCTAAACAGGATGAAAAACCCAGTTATGAGTTCCAGGCTTCTGCCTAAAACAGCTGGAAGGAAAACCTGGAGCTGAGCTCAGCACAGTTCCCCAAGGGCACCACCATGCCAGGTACAGTCAGGGGAATAACAGAACAAGAAAGTGCCACCAGGGATTAAGAAAAACCCAGAAATGGGGACATACTAAGTATAAACTCTCTTTTTGTACTACAAGGCTGCCCGAGGCTGGTTGGTAGGGCTGCGGATGAAAGGAGATGGTGTGTTGCAGCTCTCAGCCATGAGTGGTTAAAGTGGGGAAACAGAGAGCAGCATCTTTCAGATAAAGCTAAGAAATGAAGGATACCGAGAGATGTGCTACTGGGGAGAGCACAGTGAGCCAGGCATGCACACACCTGGAGTGCAAACACATGGCTCGTCTGTACAGACCTCCATACGCACTTGCCAGTCCACTCGCTGCCGTGAATACTAATTCAGCAGTAAAATAATGAAATGTTCTTTTTGTTTGATTATTTCTTTGCAAGGTATCTAAACACCGAGAAACTTGGTTAAGAATGAGGGGAGTAAGCATATAGCAGATATTAGTGGCTATTTTGGAAGATAGCAAAAAACATCAACAGCATCTCTTTTTTTCTCTGTAACTGTAAAGAAGACCATGCATCAGGGCAACTCTGTGAAGGATCCAAAAGCGGGAAGACATTTCTAACTACTTTGAAACAAAATGCTAGTAAAAAGTATTAGCTATAACTAAGAAAACCTCCAAATTATTAAGACGTAAATATAAAACCTGAAAACTCCTGTAACTGCACTGTTAAAATGCCTCCAACACTCTACAAATCATCTGGTTTTGGCTATCCGCATGCATCATGTCACATTTAAAAATCAGATTCTGTTACTATCCAGTACACTCTTAGCTAAGTGAGCCCCAAAAATAAGTTAGCAGTGAGGGAGAAACCAGCAGAAACCAGGTCGCACCACTTGCAGAGACAATAGAGAAGCACAGCTAGATCAATCAACATCAGTGCATTACAAAAGACAAAGCGCTGTTAGAAAAATAACTGTCCTTTCAGCTAGTTAGTATTCAATCACTGAAGTGGAAAATTTTCTACCTCAACTTGATTTTAGGAGAAAGAAATGTTTCACTGAGTCACCTCATACCTTTGAGGACAAAGTTCAATTTGCCAGCACAAGCACCAGCATTCAGGAGAAAGACTGAAAGTGAGCGATTTTTCTCCAGTAAAATGTAACTTAGAAAGAAACACAAATATACCTGCTTCATCATAGGATACAGTCAGTTTTTCCAGCATTTCTCGATCAATTGATAAAATCTGCTGTTCCAGGATGGTTTGGTAAGACAGCACACTGTTCTCCTTGTCCTTCTCATAGTCTTGAAGATGTTGTTTTAGGACTTCAGGCAGGCGGGACTTCACATATTCTGCGGCCGACTATGTAGAAAAGAGGCAAAGGTTTAATTAATACATTTTCTTTTGAAAAGCTTTACGCATATCCATAGCAATTTTTTTTTAAAACTTAAGGCATTCTCAAATGTAACTCCTCACAATAAAACACTCTTAATGCTACTAACTCCGTGGTGCAAAATCCACACGTCATTTCTCTGCCCAAATGACCCCTGCCTGCCCAAAACTTCCAGGGAGTCAGGGATATAATGGACCAAATTTCCGTGAGCTGAGGCATAACCCATTCTTAAGCAGGGAGTTTACTGCAGTGCAGAGTTACCCATGCTGGACTAGACACACACAAACCGCAATAGCTCAACTTCTTCATCATTAACATATTTTGAAACTATGAAATACATTGTCTGTATTCTACATTTTAAAGTACAAAGTGACAGAGTGGAATCACTTCACCTGCTATTGATACACAACCAGGCTCGGACAGGGAGATAGAAGTGAATGTTTAACAGCATTAAAAAATGACATATATATACACACACAACCACACACAGAAAATTCTTTCAAAATTTTCTCTGACTGCTCAAAGGCCATAAGGAAACAGAAATTAACACAAGGTGGCATGGTTGTACCGATGTTATGGAGCCTTGTGCAAAAACGTAAATGATAGTAAATAATAAGAGCATCTGCCTCTGGAGAGGTGTTGGTCCCCCCAGGATCCCTGCCGCCACTGGAACAGCTCTCTCTCCTGGGGCTTGGGCTCAGACACCTTGGTGAGATCCAAACACAAACCAGCTTTCTGCTTTTTAAGCGTTAGCATCCCTCTCCTGTGAATATTACACTCCCACTATAAGAGGGAATAAAAAGTCCCTCTTTCTGGCATGGGTTTGGGGGTTTTTTTTGGCTTTCCATCTCTGATACAAACGTAACTGGAAAAGGAAGATGTAGCAAAGGCTCCTGCCCAGTGCTCCAGCTTTCCTGCCAACCTCAAGACAAAAGAGAAAAATAAATGATAACAAGATTGTATTATTTCAGGCCTGGAACTGACCAGAAGTTACCTCTACTGAGCAACAGGCTCTTCCTGGGTTTATATTTAGTTTTCCAAAGTCAATTGCCAATTAAATTGCAACCTTAAAATATCACTGAAGTTGTGTTCAATTTTTCTGCAAGCTAAGCCATGTGAGATGAATGAAATTATTCTAGGAAAACTAAACAAACTCTCCACATGAGAACAGCATATTTAATGTTACATTTTAATAGTGGTTTTCTTCCAAGGGAAGGTCAAAAGATACACTGTATACTAATAATTTTAGTCCAAGTTCAGGCATTTGTGTTTAATGTTTCCTTTGAGAAGAGGTTTTGCTCTGCGGGGGCGGGGTGTGTATTTTTGTAATCTCCCTAACACAGCAATTCTAAAGAGCAGAAAACAAAAGAAGAATTTATACATATTCATTTTCTGAAATACGTCTTGTGCCAGCCAAGAGAATATTTGTATACCACTGGCTGTAAACACATAAGGAAAAATACCCATCCTGTCCCACAGATCTTGCAGCCCAAGTAAAAGTCAAGAGACAGATGGGTACAAGCAGATGGGAAGACCATCGGGACCATCAGCCATGGTCGGCATGACGGACGGCTGTTGCAAGCCATGTGCAGTCCAATGGTCAAGTTTTTCCATAGGCATTGAGGCTGAGGATTGCACTGATTTCCAGTGTGATCTCACTGGTGGGTTTTTTTCCCCTTGGTGAGAAGCAAAACCCAACCCTCTTGCATAGTCCACTGCCTTTCACATTACGTCTAGATGTCATTAAAGATTTAAACCGTAAAGCAATGATGGAACCGGTACAAACTCCTCTCCTTTCTAGAAAAGAAAGGTGATCAGCCACATCTGAGTAATTACATCCCTAGCTGCACTGTGGCGATGAGACAGATAGTACTATATTCTATTCACTACAAAAGTAATTTTATCTTGGCTTTAAAAAGTCACTTCCCGTACCTGGAATATTAAAAAAGTGTGAGGGTGAGAGTACATGTGTTTATGCATGTGCTTGGTATTAAAGAAACCAAGAGGCTACTGGGTGAACAAAAATGAAAAAAAAATTTTTAAGAAGAAATACTTCCACCGTTTCCACACTCTTCCATCTTACCTCGATTCTCATTGCACAGACCACAGTATTCAACTTCTGAGTAGATCAGAAACTCCCCCTCCATTGCTTACAGATTTTGGTACAGACTGCAGCCCAGAGACCCGTTTGCCGGGATGCCGCTCACTAGCAGCCTGCCGCAGAGCATCCCACCACCGGCATCCCATCCCTCCAGCACCTCGGCCGCTCCTCCTCCAGCCAGCGCTGGGGTCCCCCTGCTCTCAGGAAATCTATTTTCATTAATATATGTATTTGTGTCACAGGCAGAAGTTAGGAGAAAAAACCCATTTCGCTACTTTGAGGCTTCAAAACAGCTTTATCGTCTTTTCCTCTGTATGGTCCCTCTTAATCCTGCAGGAAGGAATTACAAACCTAGCTGCTCCTGGAAAACGCCTGGCCCTCAGCCATTAGTTATAGGTACAACTAATTGTACAAGATTTGCTGGTCAGTCTTCCTCACCACCACCCCTATGAGAAAGCAACTTGGAGCCATAGGCGCTGCAGCAGTGAGGAATGCAAAGAAACGGTGGTCCTGCTCATGCAGGCACCTTCCACAGATCACTGCTTCAAAACAACAGCGTAACAGAAATGCACACTGCTGAACTGTTACCTCTCTCATTCACAATAACCTCCTATTTTCTGGCAGGAATGTATCCATTTCTTTTATAAAATTGAAACTGCAGCATCCCCCGTGAATCTGTTTTCAGTCTGAAGCACCCTTCTCCAAATTAAATAAAGGATTGATTTTAATAACTTAATTGACTTTAGGGTATTTCATCCTACCACGGAAAACTAATATTTCATATATATAGAATAAATTTTAAAATATCTACATACAATGAAATATACTTGCAGAGCTTATTCACAAAAAAACACATTCTTCTCCATTCGCTAAAAAAAAACCCTACATAAAAATCACATCAGGAAATGCTGAAATCCCTCAACTGTGTGGTAACCTGAACCTCAAATGCAGCCAGCATCCTTCTGTTAACTACCAAATTTGCCCACGTTTTCATTGATGAGAAACACATACCCAAAGTAAATTTTCTTTTTATAAATTATGCTAACTGCCTGCTAAAATTTGCTCTGCTTTTCTTAATTGTATCCTTCTGGGAGCTCCCTTGTATGTGGGGAAGTAAAGGTCTAAAATGGTTAATTAAAGGCTTCTTTATGAAGCTACTTCAAAAGTCAAGTGGCGGCTTGACAAAGCAGTCTCCTTACAGAGTTATATTGTGTGATTTCAGACAGGCTTTCAACAGACAGTGGAGTATTTGGCGTGTGGAAGACCACCACACCCATAAGGGACAGTTGCATCCCTGCTCATCCTAATCATGTTCTGCAGGCTGCTACAGCTCAACTCATCCCATAGCCTGGCCTTACCAACCCGCTTGACCTTTAAAATTCAGGTTTTCACCAAAGCAAACACAGTGCCCTTGTGTATTTCTGGCACTTGAAACACTCAGGCAGGTCTCGTTAAATTGTGTTATCATCGGATGAACACCGGGCGGTGGAAAACCTTCTCCAAGTGGTGATGCCTTGGGAATCTGCTTGCTGTTTGCCCTGCAGTGGGCTTTGGTAGGAGGAGCAGGACGGCAGAGCATCAGGGCCAGCTCCCGAATTACGTGGCTCTCCACGCAAATGCTTGCACACAGAGAAGATACACCTCCATGGGCACACGTGTAAACATGCAAGAAGTGACCCGAGTACTCTATGACAAAATGCGTTAATTAAGACGGCAAGTGTTAAGCAGCTCCATGACCCTGTGAAAAACGAGGACTGCAAACAAGAGCTATGACAAGATCAGCACACTGGCACATCAAGCAACTGAAGGATCTAATTAGCTGGAACAGCCATTATTTATAAACACAGATTTCCAATTTAAAAAATGGAAGATGGAGACTTTATTGCCTCAGTCCTGCACTCCGCACCGACTCCTGTGATTTACAGGGAGAGGAGGGAAACCACAAATTTATGATCTTAATATTCTTGAGAGAATTCATTCTGCCTGCCCAGCTATTGCAAACGTCCAAAGACTGTGGGAAAATACAGGATCCATTTTAGAGTGTGGTATTGCTGGCGTAGCAGGTACACCACTGAAGGATTTAAAAAACCATCAAGATTCCTCTATCGCATCTTGCTGCCTCTCCTTTTCACACATTTCCCTCCCCTTCAAAGACATGTGGGTCACTACAACAAGTTTCCTTCTTCAGAGATGATACACCATGAACTGCTGGGTAAGAATGGAGTTCACCTTATGAAAAAAGAGAAATTTCAACTTTGTTCACCTCCCGGTTTACCTCAGGGAAATAATTTTTTATTTCAAGTGAGTTTGACAAATAAAAGCCTGAGGTGGGTACAACAAACGAACACGGGTGTAAACCCTGTGGAAGGTAGTGCTGGCCATGATAATCTCATAGGAAGGAAACATAACGCAGAGTAAAGTGGGATTGATCTGTGGACCCTATTAGACATCTCTGTAAGAATTGTGGAGAATACACAAAAGGAGCTGGAAGGAAATCAGTACAGTATCAAAACGACTATAATTGGGCAATAAGAGAGGCTCAGTAAATAATTCACAAGACTAGATTGTTAATACAGATGATATAACTTACTGAGAAAGGAGGCTATGGAAATAAAGAAGTGCCCTCCACATCAAGGGAGTATTTGCTCTTCTAGGTCCAGTCTGTAAAAGGGAGACAGACCTGCCAAAAGTCATCACGTAAAAAAGAGAAGCAGAGAGCGCTACCATAGCACAGGTCCACCAGACACCGAATGAAAAACAAAGTAGAGAGGTTGGATTTTTTTAACCAGGAACTGGGATAATCAACCAAAGCACAAGATGTAAAGAAGTACTGCAACTACTCAGATATGTTATAGGAAATATATTTCAGAGCACAGGTTGTCCAGCAACCTTGGAGTGTGCTGGTGATAGTAGCAAAGACCACAGTTTGGGTGCGGGATGCTCCAGCACTGAGAAGCCCCCTAAGATAAGGAAGGCAAAAGAACTTGCACGAAGGTGACAATTAATTCTTCAGGGAGAAAACAACATAATAAAGACAAAGGACTTTAAAGGAAGGACACTTAAAGATCTCTGAGGCTTGACAGTACAAAAGGACCAACAACTGCAAGTTGAAGGGGAAAGGAACGTATGGGGAGCAGACATTTCCTTGAAGAAATTATGTGAGTGAAAACTATCCCAATGCAGAAAAAACCTAGGAATTAACCTGGCTAAGTCATAAGCTGTTCAGTGATCTCAAACTCAAGAAGGACACATATACACAGTCAGAATACCATGTGAGTATAAAAGAATAACAAACACAAAGAAACAGATGCAGACTAAAGAAAAAAATTACTTGGAGCTAGCAAAGGTAGCAAGAAAAGGTTCTACAAGTCCATTTGTAATAACTAAAAACCCAGGCAAAATGTTGCTCTACTGCTCAGCAGAGTAGAAAAGCTATTGACAGATGATGCCATAAAAGCTGAAGTATTTAATGTCTTTTTTTGCTACAGTACTCACTATCTTTACCTTGCTGCATTCAACTGGCAGCTAATATCAGAGGCAAATAACCAAAATCTCAAGACAGAACAGGGAAAGAACATGTTGGAAAGTGCTTATAAAGATTAGATATTTTCCAGCTGACTGGGCCAGATAAAATTCATTCAGGTATACATAGGTAATGGGCTGAAACAACCTTTTTAACAACCTCTGTCTTTGAAAATTCACAGAGGATGGCGAGACACTATTTGGAAAGGGCAAATGTCGGGGCTACTGTTAAAATAGTATAAAGGGAGAGAAACAGAATTACAGACTAGTCAGTTTAACTTTGATGCCTAAAAAATGCGGTAAAAGATCAAATGATTTCTACGCACACAAAAGCACCAAGATTTGTAAGGCGCAGAGAGCAAAGTGGTTCTCAGGGTGTAGGGAGACCCGCTAATTCAGTTCCTATCAACTGCAGTCTAGGGAGAAATGCTCCCTTGCTCATTCCAGCAAACATGCCTGTGCTTAAAAGTCTTAGTACCACTGATCACATCATCAGCACAGACAAATCTTTCATGCTAGTCTCTTAAGCCTTAGGGGTTCCCAGAGAAATAGCCTTCCATGTAAATCAGGATGCTGAATCCCATGCAGATTAAGCATTTCAGAGAATCTTCCAGGATTAAGATGCATCTCCAGAGTCCCCTTGGACCCAACACGTGTGTTTGGTGCTCCCGGAGAGCGGACACGGGGTGTGGAAGCCTGTCACTGCCACCATCCGACCTTCATTTGCAGCTCAATTATTTCAACACTCACGACAAAGATTTCAACCGGAGGTGCTATTTGAAATATGTAATTATCCCATTTGGAATTTCACATTCCACATTTCAGACTAGCACTTCTTAGCAAAAATACTTTTATATACGGGTTTCTGGACTCACATCTTTAAAAAAAAAAAATCAAACACCCACAGAATTCATTATTCTAGGAACAGTGCACTCAACTTATTAGATATCTCCCAATAGGATGGTAAAAACCATGGCATAATAAGGTTGTGGACAAGAAATGTATTCCAGACAGTCCATTAGTGATTTTTTTGTAGCAATGCTATAAGGCTTTCCTGTTTATTTCAAAAAAGTACAGTACAAAAAAATATATATTTACATACATATATAAAAAATCAGATTGCTAGGTTAAAGAAATCACATCTCAGATTAAATAAAAGACCTGAAAGTCAATCTCCCCCTGACGCACTTCATTCTGGTAGCGATGTCCCTGCTTCCAGGGGCGAACCAGGACAACTTCGTGAGAACATTCCTCCTGCCCAGCTGTGCCATTTTGAAACGTGGTGCAGCATATGGAGTATTTGTTCCCATTTTACTGTATTCACAAATCAATCATAAAATTTTAAGAGTCATTTCTTGGCATCCTGATGCTTTGTCGGGTGCTTACTATAGGACAGAAATGGTTAAAGAATATTCTTTGGGTTCCTGCCTCCCTGAGAGCTAAACTTACTGCAGACAAACCACCTTCTCAACCTATTTACACTGCGACGCAGGAAAGGCTGGTGTTGACTGAAGTAGATACAAAAATTCTGCCTCCAGGCCCACGTGTGCCACTTGAACTGATTTCAGAGAAATATAAGTACACCGGCCCTGACTCTCACATCTCACACCCAGCATTTAGGATCAGATGCCTCCCCTTCATCAGCATGAACCACGAATAACTCCACTGAAGTCAGTGGGATTTTGCTGAGGCAAACCTCTTGGAATAAGGACATGAAGCTATGAATAGTTATTCAAAAGGAAAACATATGATAGCAAAACATAATCTACTCCCAAGAGGATAATACAAGATCTACAAATGGCACCAAGACAAACATTTTGCCCTCTAAAGCAAGGAACTATTTAAAGAACAAACATGCCAAAAGAAACCAGTTAGTAGAGTTTTCCTGTAATACAAACTTTTGGTACACTTCGCCTATTATTTCTATTAAAAAGTGTCTTTTTTTCTCCAAAATAAATATTCAAGTAAATAATTTACTATTGATCAATCTGTATCCCAGGAAAACCAAACTCACAATTTAAAACAAGGTTATTAGCAAACGCATGATATCTGAAAATGTTTGGGGAACTAAGAAACTCTCTCCTAGGACTTTCAACAAGACTGAACACTGAAAACACCACTATTATTTTGCAATCCATGCACAATTTATTTCTGTAGCAGGAAAAATATTAGCCTCACAAACATCTTTAGTTAATCAGAAGCTACATAATCATAGAATATTAACCTGATTCCAAAGAGATGTATAAAGTTCAAATTAGTATTCACACTGGATTGTCAGAGATATATGTCCTGGTTTCAGCTGGGATAGAGTTAATTTTCTTCCTAGTAGCTGGTACTGTGCTGTGTTTTGGATTTAGGAGGAGAATAATGTGATAACACACTGATGTTTTAGTTGTTGCTAAGCAGTGCTTACACTAGTCAAGGACTTTTCAGCTTCCCATGCTCTACCGACTGAGAAGGCGGGAGGTGCACAAGAAGCTGGGAGGGGGCACAGCCGGGACAGCTGACCCAAACTGGCCAAAGGGACATTCCATACCGTGTGACATCATGCTCCATACCTTATGACATCATGTTCAGTATATAAACTGGGAGGGGTTAGCCAGGGGAAGGGTGACCGCTGCTCAGGAACTGGCTGGGCATAGGTCGGCAGGTGGTGAGCAATTGCATTGTGCATCACTTATTGTGTATATTCTTTTATCATCATCATTATTATTATTATTATTATCTGTTCCTTTTCTGTCCTATTAAACTGTATCTCAACCCATGAATTTTACTTTTTTTTCCCTGATTCTCTCCCCCATTCCATGGGGAGAAGGGGAGTGAGTGAACGGCTGTGTGGTGTTTAACTGCCTGCCAGGTTAAACCACAACAATATATTATATCCATAATTACAGTAATCCACAGCTGCTTCAACTGTAGAAAATAATGAATTGCCCAGTGAGAACTGGTGTCCATGAAATGGAAAGAAAAGGCCATTTGTTGTGGAGCTTTGCTCTGACTTTATACTTTGAGCACGAAGAGCTTGATCTTCTTTGACACGGTCTATATGTGGATTTATGGCTACAAGCAATCCAAATAACCATATCACAAAACAGAAAGGATAAAAATAAAAAATGATGATGATTTATGGCTTTAAATTATGCATTTTAGTTTCTTCCCTAAGACAGCACTTGTCACTCACTTCTTAACTAGACTTATTTAAATGTCCTAGAACAAGAAGCAAGTTAAGTCAACAAAATTTGTAATGTAAAAATTACATGTTCTGTTCTCCCTCCCACTCCCCCCAACATTAGTCATATAGAAATGTGTGACATTGCAGTGAGCATATACACGAATGCTGGCATGGTACTCGTTAATCTAGGACATGGATCAGAAGAGGCGAGAATAAATGCAAAACAATTATTTTCCATCTTCCAATGAGGGAGTGGAAAGTGAAATACTTGTACAAGTCTTTTTTTTAAATAACGAATTTCAATTAATTAATTAAAATTAACAAAAACATGCTCCGTGTGATATAGCCAAGCAGTCACTCATTCTACAGATGAGGAAAGAAACAAAGCACAGAAACTGATTTGTCAGAGATTTCACTGCAATTGGCAGAGCTACAAGGAGTGCTCTGGAATCTGGACATCTAATTAAAAGATTAATTTTATCAAGGCAAGGGGGAGCATTATGATTATCTTGTCTGGCATCTTGATCAGGACCACAGGACTTCCCTGTCTCATTGTTTGAATGAATAAGTCATTTTGAAAAATATTCGACTCTGTTTCAGAGACAGAGAATCTTCCACAGCCCTTGGAAGTTAATTATCCTTACTGTTAGAGGATAAATTCACGTACCACAGAAAATGTTCACATTATTTCTAATCTGAATCTGCTATTATCCATGACTTTCAGCCACTGAATCAAGTAAAATGTCTGCTCACCTACATTCCTCTTTCTCATGTAAATACATGCAAATTGATCAAATCACCTCATTATCTTCTCATTGATAAACTCAATAGATGGAGCTCATTGAATGGCACATCATTCCATGTCACATTATTGTGCACGCTTTCTAATCTTTTCAAGCATTCATATGGTTCTCCTTTGAACACTCCTATTTTCCAACTTTGTTCTTTAGGGGTAATCATCACAGCAAGGCAACACACCACAGAGGAAGACTTACTAATACCAAAATCACTTCCTTATTTTTATTAACCATTTGCATTATGCTTATTGGCTCACCATTGCCTTGAGATCTCATGTACAGTTGATGTAGCCCCTAAATCTTCTTTTATGACCTAGACTGTGCAATATTAGATATATAGACTTACAGTTGATTATACTGAAATGTATGGCTCTCCTTATGAATATACCCACTCAGCAATTTCTATTTATAATTATCCAGAAGTCTGTCATGCAACTCGAGTTCAACCCCTTTAATATACACTGTATTGATTTGAAAGTATTCAAAATAGCATGTATATCAAGTCAAAACACATATTCTTCTCGTAAGTTTTGGCTAAGCGCTATTAAAACTATTACTATTGATAAAACAATCAAATGCTTTGATTCATACAGCCATGAAGTGAAATCCTACTCAGAAGGAAATCAAGTATATTCTCATCAATGAACCTGGACGATGGGACAGTGTGCACCCTCAGCAACTTTGCAGACGATACAAAACTGGGAGAAGCACTTGATATACCAGATGGATGTGCTGCCAGTTTGAGGGACCTGGACATGCTGGAGAAATGGGCCAACAGGAACCTCATGAAGTTCAACAAAGGAAACTGCAAAGTCCTGCACCTGGGGAGGAACAATCCCATGCACCAGTACACACCAGGGGCTAACCAGTTGGAAAGCTTGGTTGAAGAAGGACCTGGGGGTCCTGGTGGACAACAGGCTGAACATGAGCCAGCAATGTGCCCTAGCAGCAAAGAGGGCCAACAGCACACTGGGCTGCATTAGGCAGAGCACTGCCAGCAGGTCAAGGGAGGTGATCCTTCCCCTCTGCTCAGCACTGGCGAAATGCACCTGGAGTGCTGGGTCCAGTGCTGGGCTCCCCAGTACAACAGAGACAGGGACATACTGGAGTGAGTCCAGTGAAGGGACACAACGATGATTAAGGGATTGAAGCATCTGTTGTAAAAGGAGAGGCTAAGAGAGCTGGGACTGTTCAGCCCAACAAAGAGAAGGCTCCGAGGGATCTTATCCGTGTGTACTGTTGTGGTTTAACCCCAGTCGGCGACTGAGCATGACACAGCCGCTCATTCACCCTCCCCCCACCCCCAGTGGGATGGGGGAGAGAATCAGAAGAGCAAAAGTAAGAAAACTCGTGTGTTGAGATAACAACAGTTTAATACTTGAAATAATAATAATAATAATAATAATAATAATAATAATACAGAATGAAAAGTAAAACAGAGAGAGAGAGAGAGAGAGGAACAAAGCTCGGGGCGGGGGGGGGGAAACAAGTGAGGCAACTGC
>NW_008824056.1:1216038-1222271 GCF_000699105.1 Pygoscelis adeliae | reverse complement strand
GCACCTCCTCACTGGCAGAGTATGGGAAGCTGAAAAGTCCTTGACTTAGTATAAACACTGCTCAGCAACAACTAAAACATCAGTGTGTTGTCACATTATTCTCATGCTAAATCCAAGACACAGCACTATACCAGCTACTAGGAAGAAAATTAACTCTATCCCAGTGGAAACCAGGACATATACAAACACAAATGGTGGCATCAGGCTCTTCTCAGTGGTGCTCAGTGAATGGCCAAGAGGTGATGGGCACAAACTGAAATACAGGAAATTCCATTTAACAACAAGGAAAAACTTTTTTTCGTGGTGAGGGTGGTCAAACACCAAGGCAGGTTGCCCAGAGAGGCTGTGGAGTCTCCATCCTTGGAGATAGTCAAAACCCAACTGGACTTGTTGGACATGTTCTTGAGCAACCTGCCCCAGCTGCTCCATCTCCAGCAGTCTCTGGATGGTCTCTCCAGAGGCACCTCCCACCTCAGCCCTTCTGTGACTCTGTAAAAATATTTCCAGAGAATTCATTGGGATGGCTACTCCACCCAGAATATTTATTCTGGTTGTTCAGACACCTGCATATATGCACCCAAAAATGTTTAGTAAATATATTAAGAATAATAAGAATAAGGGGAGTTATTACCCTAATAAAAGGAAGTGCATTAGCACTTAAATTGCATATGCACGGATACAAACTCTGAATCTTAATTGTGCTAGGAAGCCAATCATCATTATTCATGCCCTTTTTAGGAGAAGAATTAAGATTAGTGGGTAAATTAAACTGAAAATTAGCCACCGACAAAGCACTTATTTTATAACACTCCTGTTAGTTTTAACAAATAGGAAGCTGAAGCTTATTGTAAAGGTGATGTATTTCATAAAACCTGGAAGATACAAGCACAGACACAAAAGACAAGCAGTAATTATGACTACCATGTCCACATGGCCATTTCTAAAGGACATTGATATTTGGCATATGAGACTAATATCTCTATTTGCCAAAAGGCATGATTTAACTAATGGAACAAAGCAAAATATGTTTGAATGAATTACTAAAAAAAATAGGTATGTCAAGATTTAACCCAATTTTTATGCTAATTGGTTGTAACTATTAACATAGATGAGCAGAATATTAAATTAGAAAATGTTAAAAAAGGTTTAAAAAATGCATGAAAATACTTATCCGTTACCAGTTAACAGTGCAGAAAAATCTGGGTTCCAAATTACAATTTATGGTCGCAAGTGATTACTAAATATAAATGCCTATACAGCTACAGCAGCAGAGATTGCATCTGCTAAGACCTGCCAGAAAAATTTCACCCAATCAGAAAGAACTGAAACATTTTCTTATATTACTATAATCAAATCTAAGCAATGGGGGATCATTTTTTTTTATATTGGCATTTAAAACAGAAGCGAGAGAGAGAAATAACACTGAAAATAATGGTTGAAATGTCATAAAAACAACTAACTTTACAAGAGTATTGAACTGCTTATTTTGCAAGCTAGGCATCAGGCATTTTTTGATATAGAAAAACACTGCATTTTGTATTTTACAGAGCTCATCAAGTCCAACATGGTGAAAAAAAATCAGTTTTGCAAAATGACTGCAACTTTGTGCAACCCCCGAGAAAACAATGTTTAAAACTTTGCGACTGTAACCTTGCATCAATACAGATCCTGAAATGAAAGCCTTCATCAGCAATTAAAGTGCCTTAAAACCACTCCAAGGGATTTCTACAGGTGTTTCTGTGCAGATGCTTTTCCATATAGCAGTGGGACACAAGATGGTTTATGAAGAATCAGTTTTACCAGAAGCCTTTCATTCTGCTACTTTAGTTGAGGCAAAGATGTATTTATAGCCTATTAGACTCAATTAAATAGTAAGAAGCTTCCTTTCTTTGCCATTGTTCTCTCTCTCCAAGCAAAGAAAGAGTGAGTATAGTGGAATATTTTAGTCTAAATGGTCTCTCCTGATTTAGAGACATCACTTTCTGCCAAGCAGAAATCATCACAAGAACTAGAAAGATTCGGTCTGGGCTGAAACACTCTAAGATTTAGTTCTTTACGCAGGAGACCAAGACGACTCTATTTTCACCTGCTTAGAATTTTACCAAAATTCAACCATCTTGTCAGAAACTTGTATTCTATTTTAGATTCTTGTTCTGAAAAAAAAAAGGTAGTCCAAATAATTTAATTTATCTGGAGAACGAAGTTAAGGAACAAGAAATTGCTTTTCCCATTGTAAAAGTCACAGTTTTGGCAAACGCTTCCTTAAATAGCTTCAGCTTGATACCACCTCGGTCATGCAGAGCAGGGGACTGCACATGCAAAGTGCTAGTACTTATTGGGATGTCTCCAGGACGGAGCAAGGTATTGCTGTTCTGTGATGGATGAAGAGAACAGCACACAAGACATATACATTCCTTATATACAGCTGGGAATTTGCATTTCCTACGATGCCCAGTGCAGAAACATACCGGTATTGCTCATGTCCTCTTTGCTACCCACCATCTGACTGTGTGGTGTGAAGCGTGCTCAGAGGAACACTGCTTGGGACTGGTAGACCAAGGTTTGCTGCAGTCCTGACCATTACTTTTAGCTGAAGTAATACGTACAGATGGCTCATACAGAGCTGTTCTGTATTTACAGGCTCTCATACAGAAAGGCAGGTGCAGAGACATCAATCTGTAAGTTGCTCCTCAGGGTTTAGGTCACAGCACAAGGTAAATAAAGTCCTGCCCTTCTGCATTATGTTTTCATAACTGTGGGTAGAAGACAGGTATGGTTAATTCTAAAAAGCAAATGTATAAGGGTTTTTTTAATGGACTTAAAAGAATAGGGGAAGCACAGTATTAGACACACTCTGGTTCCCACCCTGCTGCTCTGTGCACATTGTCCCCCAAGAACTTGGGTACCTGCAAGGCTCCCACTGCTCCTTTTCCCAATACTGAGCTCAGTGCTCCTAAATGAAATATTTCTGTAAATTATTCCAGTACAATTTCAAAACTCCAGAAAGCTTAATAAGTAGAAAATAGAGAGGAATTTTGAAATAATTCCGGCGTGTCAATGTAAAAAGTACTATTATTTTGCCTTCCACAGCCATAAATCACCTGCACATCACCACCTTAGAGACCCAGCACACCCAAACACTGGAGCAGCAGGCAGCATGTCACCTACTTCTGTTCTGGAGCAGGAGCTTTGATCAGACATTGTCCCCTGGAGCCCAACAGCCAAGTCCTGTTCTGATAAGGCTTTTACTAAACAGGATAAGTCTAACACTGGAAGCAACTCTTAATCTTTCATTTAGGTCCCTATTTCTCTTACGAGTGACCTTATAAAAATTCTGTATTAAGAAATCACATTAATAACTAGCCCCACGTTACATCCAGTGCTGTGATGAGGAGATAAGAATCAAGATAAACCACTTCAGTGTGAGAAAGAAAGCATGTGAAGCTGCAGACCCTCGGGGTAATCCAAGCAGTTCTGCCGTGCCATTCGCCCCGAGGCGCTGGAGGGATTAATGAATAGATGACACAACTGCAATTTGTTCCAGCCGTATTTACCAGAGTCCCCTGCTGTCTCTTCAAAAGCTGGAACAAACCCTGCACACAAATAGTTAACGAGGAAAACGTGGCCGTTTAGTCCTTTAAACAATTTACTGCAGGGGCCTGATGACATTTTCCTTTAGCAATGTATACGGAACTTAAAATTTGTGAAGATAATGACTTTGAGATTCAGTGAGCTCTGTTTAAATGCAATTATGGTTCTTTTGCTTAGGTCCTCTCCTTGCTTCAGATTTGAAAACGCTACTGTATTGACCCACGTTGCAAATAATGAGCTGGGAGCTAGCAAGGAAAGCGCCACATTCACAGTTTATGTAAGACTAATCTAACTCCATTCAAGAATAAAGCAAACTTTTGTCTACTCTCCATGTGTGTGCTACTACAACACCAGTCTGCCAGGAAAAAAGATTTTTCTTGCCCATCAGACTTTGTGATCACGTGGGTGATAAGCAGCTGAAACACAAGATTATGGTACGACATAGTGTTTAAAAACGCTACTGGAATCCCAAGATGTATAAATAGAGGAATAATAATGATTGATTGTACCAAAGATACTATGGAATTGTTAATGGAAGACTGTGTCTAGTTCTTATACCTGGAATTTGAGAATCAAGAGAACATCTGAGGGTTTAAGAAAACAACAACAAAAAAGGAAAACAATTAAAAAAACCCCCAAAGGTTACAGTAGGAGAAGCAAGGATCTGTCTCAATTTACCAATGCTAAGGTCAAGTGGAAAAACTGGAGATGTCTTCCACACAAGGGTCTCTGTTTAGTCAGAAGGAATCTGTCACCCATAAACTCTCATGGAGAACCAGGTTACTCTGAAATCTCTACTCTGTCACCAAAGTAACCGCTGCTGAGAAGGAAACCTTCCCTCCGATGAGCAATGCATGGTAACAGGTCAAACAGGTGAGGATGCAGAGAAGGCTCTGAAGCAAGAGATGCTTTAGTGACTCCACTGCTACGAACAACGTTACACAAAGCAGCTATTGAGGGCACGAAGAGGCACTACCCGCATGTAAAGAATGCCAGACTTTTCATAAGCCCGAAATATCTCCAGGATTATAGCAAAGAAAGAGCCAGGCTAGGTATTCTGCCAAGAGCACACAGATGTTGTCTCCCTATCTCTATGTTGACACAGAGATTGGATTGCAGCTCCTCTTCCTAAAAAGAGCAGGAATAAGAGAAAGTTTTGGTAGATTAGTAACTGAGGAGAAGAAGAACGTCCTGAGCAGCATCTCAACCCATTCAACTCAGTCCGTCCTGCTACAGAAAGTGTCTTTAACTTGGGATTCTGCATTTTTATGTGCTGTTTTGTTTCCCAAGCTGAAGGACTTACAAACCAGCACTAAATAAAACACGTTCTTCAGTAAGAAATTACAAACCTTCCAGAGTGGACAGAATTGATGACAGAGAGTAATTATATAAACCACTTAATTAAATGGCACAGACTCAAAGACAGGGACTTCATTAAATAGAAAAGCAGCCAATTCAAATCCATAAATAGTTTCCAACGCATGTTCATTTTCTAGTGCCATTTCACTACATAAACACTGAGAGCAGTACCCTTGAGAGAAGGAGAGGCATAAATCTGGCCTCCAGTTAGGATAAACACCAATGCCTGGATGTTATTTCTTCCCTTGAAAAATGTACATAGTTAAAGAATAAAAAAAGAATGTCCCTTGACAGTGTGATCAACACATCTTTGCTTAATGAGCCCAAATGCCTGCAAGCACACGGTGACCAGCTAACGCTCTCGATAGATGCATGCACAGAGCCCACCTGAGAAGTGGGCAGCACCTGCACACGAAGAGAAGTTTGCATTGGGTTGGCAAGCAAAGTGTGCAGAGCAAGGTGCGATGGCTTGTCCAGGGCGGCGGAGTAGAAGGTGCACCATGCCACCGGGCTGCAATGGCAGCAGAGCAGAGCGACAAGGCTGTTTGCAGCAGGCTCGCCCTTGGTGCCCTCTCACCCGGCATTTGCAAAGGCAGTGGACCACCAGCAAAGAGATGCAGAGTTCAGGAGAAGCCTTTGGGGCTTTCCACCTCCTTTTTCAATCTTACCCTTAACTGGAGAGTCAACTTGTTCGCTTGTTTTCTTTGAGGAGTGTCTACCCTTCCTGCACATCCCTCAGTTCCCATTATCCACCCCAGATCTCCATTGTGCTCCGATGCTTTGCTGACACACATTCATGGAGGCAGCAACGAAAGCAGAATTGCATTGGTCTTTGGAGATATTTCTGTACCGTTCACATCACTTTAGCGCCTGACCAGCCAAATTACAGCAAATTAAAAAAGAAGGGAAAATAAGGAGGAAAGAGACAGACGCAGGAAAAAAGAACAAAAGGGTACTAATTAAAGGGAGAAGAGTAAGTAAAGGGGAATGAAGTTAGAAAAAGGAAAGATTAAACCAATGCCAGGGAAATATAAGTTACTATTTAAACAACAGTTTCCTGAAACAGTTTAATTAAATATGCTAGTACACAGTAATTTTGTTTCTCTAGCGCACTAACTAGAACAACTGGTTGTTAATCACACTTATTAACAAGGCAGAAGGTCAAGTAGATTTCAGACTATTTTCATCACCAAATAGACAGAGAAACGGGAGCTGAGCAAGGAAATTATTCAGCCAAATGACTTGTTGCTGAAACACTGTGGCTGGGATTAGGATCCAGAAAG
>NW_008824056.1:1178142-1215883 GCF_000699105.1 Pygoscelis adeliae | reverse complement strand
AGCTGCCAGAGTTTAATACCATTGTGGAACAAAAACAACCACCAAAAACAAAACCAGAAAACCAAACACACACAGGCAAAAACCCCTCAAACATGACCAAAATAATTTCAGTGCAACTTTGAATGCATTTACCTAAGGGGAGAAAAGTGACTTCACGATACACTGATTTACAGATGTGAATAAGCAAGCACTCTGCTACGAGCCGAGACCTCTGCCGGGGACACACCGCCTCTCCGTCAACTCTACCACAAATGCACACTCTGAGTCTTGGGATAACATTAAAGCATATGTTGTAGTCATCACTTTAGTAGTTTTTATATCTCTATACATCATCACATTGTACTACACCTAAACTGGGACATTTCAGCAGCATCAGACTTAAAGTTACAGCCGTGACCAGGTTTACTCCATACTGGGACAGAACCAGCAGACTCTATCAAGTGAGACTGATTAAATGTTCAAACAGCTTCTTTTCCTTACTGCTTCACTTTGCAATTTCTTACTATTTGTAAGACCAGCCACAGCACGGATTAAATGTCCATGATATCACACTAAAAAAACTTCAAAGACGCAACTGGAAGTTATTCTGCTTCTGCATTAGAACCTCCTTGAAAAAGCTCCTGGTCTGAAGAGATAACAGCACAGCTTTGATTTTAAGCCTTTTGTATTGCTTAGCGTGTCTGTATATTAAAGTGACACAGCCTGAAGTTTTCAGATTTCACAGCGAGCCTTGAGATGACAAAAAGCACATACCTTTTTATCAGGAGTATGTAGCGAAGCAACTTATGCAACAGAGCTTAATATTTTGGAAAGTTCCCCAAAATATTCAACCTTTAACTTCCAGGAGTTTAAACAGAAATTTAAGCAAACCTGAGCCAACGTTTCTAAAGAAAAACAGATTTGAAATTCAGAGAAACCCAATGTATCATAAAGGCTGGTCGTGCTTTCATTTCGTGCGGAGATTGCTGTTTTGCAGAACGGCAAGTGTCGGCAGTGCCCCAGGATGCTGCTTTAACCCATCGACCTCAGGCACATGAACCCAAACCCTTCCACTTGGGCACATCTGGAGGACTGCTTTCTATGTGCCTGTCATATTAAGTTTGTTGACATCTGTCATGCACATGCCTCAACTGAAGACGAATGAGCCATCACCACCCTTGTGTGTCCTATCCACAAAAAGGAAATCTCAGACACAGAGAAAGTAAGTGTTTTGACCAAGGTTGCACAGCACGCTGACAGAGGAGCTAAGAAGTCAGACCCCCAACTCATAACCATGACCCCATGGCTCCTTGGTGAGTGCAGGGCCACAGCTGATGGAAGAGTTCCAGGCTTATTTGCAATGGAGTTATTCTTACAAAGCGTGTTATGTATACCTTGCAGGCGTCAGCTCAGGAATAGTTGTGCATCCTTTACTCCAGGGAACACACATCGTATTTTGGATCATCACTTTTCAGCACTCCATCACACAATGCATCTTCTGAGAAGAATAATATTGCTCAGATTTTCATCAAAAGCAACAGCGAGGTATAATAAGGCTGCTCCTATGAACCAGATTAACACGGCTAACAAGCAGCTTATCTTACAGCCTTTGCTTTCAAAAACTCATTGAAATATCTGCCTCTTGTGAATAAATTACTCATGTTTTTCTGATTCAGTTAGCTGACAGCCTCTGAAGTAAACAGTTGGAAGTTGGTGAGATCAAGATTATTTTCTCAGCAAAAAGGGCTGGTAGCAACTCTTTCTTTTGCTGTCACTCAGTTTTTGATTTATTATTTTCTGTATTCATTAATATTTTTTTCCCCAAACTCTTAGGCACTTGGTCTCTTTGGCAAGATGCTATGCTCTGTCTTTCAGCCTGGTGCTGTGCCCTAAGTTCAGTATTTCCCCCCTGAGGATGGACGAACTCTGCGTTTCCCTCTCCCCTCTTCAGTATCTGTACTCCACCTGCACAAGCACTATTCTCTCCCCTGTTGTTTTTTCCATGCCACACAACTGGTGGAAGATATAACAGCTTAAAGCACACTGAGCTGGACCTATGTACCACAAATAGGCCCCACTAATAGAGTCTGGACTGCTATCAGAGGCACATACAGCACTGGGCACTGAACATGCAATTAATACCGTCTGCTGTCCCAAGGATTTACAAATCCCACCTCTCCTGAAGTGCTTTTACTTGCTGCTATATACTTCTAAGTCCTTGTAAAATAAACAACCTTTCTCCCCTTGCAGAATGCTTGTATTAAACCAACATGTTCCTTGTACTGAGACCCTACATCCGAGCTTGCACCGTGTCTGGTACAGTTTGAGGCAGAAGAAACTATGTACAGATTGCACAGCAAAAACAGATTTGCTGAGAGGAATGAACAAGCAGATGCATTTCAAGGCAAAATTTCAAAACATGCAGGCACCACCAAAAAAACCAGAGCCCAGAACAAAAGAGGCAGATCAGCAGCATAACTGGGGATGACTCTCAGATAAGGTCTCATGAGGTGAGGTCTCTACCAACACGTTTCCCAGACACCTCCATCCACATCACCGTCAGTAACTTTACCACCACTGACAGTATTGCTTTCTTGAAATTTTGCCTGCTTTAATGCCACTCTCTTTTTTTTTTCCCTGCTGCTAATTATTCCATCTGGATCTTTTTCACAGAATTATTCCCATCCCACCTGTTATTTTCCAGGAGAGTTTCACAATGGTTGTCCAAGGCAAGGATCATGGCCGAGTCCCACTCATAGAAACCAAATCAGCTGTAATCTTTATGCTGATGACTTGCCAATCTACCTTGACTCTCCAGAGCTTTCTGAACTAAAATCCAAGTCAAGACAGATTTAACATTTACTTGGGGATATTCACACAGTGGTGCAAGATAAAGCAGTGGAAGCATAGCTCCTAATCTTCTCCCGCAAGTCCTCCTCATCCTCTTATCCCAGAGACCAGGAGAATGCCAGTATTACTCTTAGAAGGACGTATCCAAGGTGTTGGCTCTGTTTACTATACTTGATAACTAAACCATGTCTAAACCTTCCCAATTCTTCCAGCACATCCTCTAAAAATGCAGTTGCTTTTAAACCCATCTAGGTAACGCGTTCCTTCCAGGCACTGCACTATCTCAACTACTGGATCACCCTTCATGCTGCCATCTAGCTTTATTTCCAGCCGTTCAAAATGCCGCTGCAATACTGCTTCTCTGCCAACACCACTGTAAACTCTCTGTTTTGAGCAGAAGTACATACTAAAGGGATGAACTGTGGTGAAACCAAAAGAGAAGAGCCGAGTAGAAAAATATGCTACTCAAAGTGTCTTGACAGATCAGGACAAAAATGTGAGAAAATAATTTAGAGCAGGAAACTGCTGGAGTCAAGGCTTTCTGCACCAAAAAGTGGGCTGTTTCTTGGCGGCTGAAGTTGGGACACAAACAGAGAATGAGAAAACAACATCTGAAAGAATCCCAGTGTCATGAGTATGGTTGAAAGAAATGGTGCCAACACTGAGCAAAAAAAGGATAAAACAGGATTTGGGAATGTTGTGGGTGTGACAGAAACTAATCTAAATAGAGAAAAATAAGATACCAACAGGAAATGTTGGGGGAAAAAAAACCTGGCAGACACACAGTGTGTGGAAGACTGAGAAACCAGTTTTGGAGCCAACATACTGGTACAGTGCTGCAGCCAAAGAATAATGAGATTAATTCAGGAGAAAGTATATGCAGGGAGGAAAAGGGTAGACAAAAGGGAAGCCCAACCACCAAAAAGCTTGTTACAGGAAAGATAAATTTTAAGAGACACCTTTAGAGATAGCTTCGATGAGGTTAAAAGAAGTTAGAGGTGCTCGAGGCACTTGGTAAATCAGAGAACATCATCAATTGCCTAAACGTGGACACACCTGACTTCTCAACACTCATTCATTACAATGCCTTTCAGGAAGATGGGTATCCAAAGATCAATGCACCAGGCTACAGTTACATACAAAACATCACCCCATTTCCCCAAAGAGAAAGAAAATCATAGATTAGGAGTTAATGCTGCTGCTAAGAGCACCACCAACTTCTGGGAGGCTTTCTCCAGGCAAATCCCCAGATTCTGGCATTACTCAGTGCCCTTGACAGGTATTAAGTCACTACATAAACTTAGAGTCTATCGATTCCCTGTTTTCTGAGAAAAGCTTATTTGGTTGGGATGACTACTGATAAGAGCACTAAGCCGGACTTCACTCAAAAAGAAACTTGCAGGTAAAGGTAGCTCTGCCAGCTGCAAAGCAACATAAAAAGCCCTGTGCCAATCCCTCTCTTGGTGTATATGCCAGCTCAGTAGTTCAAAACCAGATTAGTTTGCCTTGCTTGGCCTTTTGGTTGAATCTTGGCTATTTTTAATCCATCGCATTATAGAAAGGATGCAAAATAAATGCTGAGAATGAGCCTCACCTTAAAGAGCTACAGATGCTTATAAACAAACCCAAAAATATCCTAAAATGAAAATGCATGAATCTGAGAGCAAATTAATCGGATGAGCTAAACTGAACACACATGTTGCTTTTGCAGGCAAAAGGGCTGCTTTAAGGAAACATTTAAGTTCATTTCCCACCTAAGAGGTTCACAAAATGTCAGAACAAAACATATAAGCAAAAAGCCCAAGAAAATTTAATCAGGGCTACTTCTGAATTTCTTATCTCAATTTCTGAGCCCATAAACTCCCTTTCCCTTACATGTAGATGCAATATTTTCAAAAAGAGCATTTTAGTGAACTGGTAAATCAAATTTGCGAGACCAACGACTGTAGGAAATCATGATAAAATGCTTGACATTTCCTGACACTTAAAAAAATATTCTAACAAAATCTGTTTTTCCCAAGTTTTGCCATTAACTCTACTGCTTGGAAATAAGGTAGAAATCAAAGGGGATGAATGAATTCAAATACAAAATTATGTAATGAACGTTTTCATTGGATACAATTATGAGAGACTATATTTTTAAAGAACTGCAGATTAAACTACCTGAAGGTGAAATCTTTAATCCCAGCAACTAAAGTAATAAAGAAACAAAATTGAATTTGGCTTGATTTTATTCCACTGGGTAAAAAGCTATTTCACAAGGAAATACTTCATCACCTACATCCATACATAGGTATTCTGGAGAGTTTATAAGTAAATAACCTGGATTTCTCTTCCATGAAGGTTATTTTGGTCACTATTCAAGTTTCACATACACATGAGGAACTACTGGCTATTTTTTGGTAGTAGTATGATATTTATCCTGCTATTTTTACTTCTCATTGCTACGCTTTTGCCCTTGGCCTCTTTGCACAGCTTTTCCACTTCTATACCTCCCCAACTCTCAGTTATTTGGCATCCTTTCTTAAAGCATCTAGTTTTATTCTCCTTAAACTCCTTAAATTCTTTAAAAATGTAAAATTTATGGGCTCAACTTTTCAACATAGCCTAGACACTGTGTTACTCAACCTCGTGTTCCCACTGTATATTTTTTGCATAACTAGACATTCTGAATATTAAAATCTATTTCATAGGTTTTCTGTAGCAAGGGCTATATGACTTGCTACAGATATTATACTAAATATAATAGTATATTATTATATATTAGATATATATAATAATATATAATAGATAGATTATTACAGATATTATACTAAACACACACAGAACAAATAGAACAGTAAACGGCAGCTGTATCTGAAAACCAAACTATGTGCACTCTTCAAGCACCACATTTAGGTAATCTGACTGGGGTGGTATTAAAACTTCTTAAAATCATTTCAGATGGTACTTTATAGGCATCAGCAAGATCCACTTGATAGAAGAGGCTGTTACTGTTAGATGCAAGACAAGGGATAGACTGGTGGGACTCAGAAACAGTCCCATGACTGAACTCCAGGTTCTGACTCAACTGAAAAAATGGGTTTATAAGCAGGAACACTTCAGCCAGTCCCCTAAAGAACTTCAGTTCCTCAGGGGCAAGAGAAAAGGCATCAGAGCCCATAGGCTAAACCACCATTGCTGTTATACGGACCACGGTTCAACTGAACGCAGACTTCTCCAGCTTAGGGAGGCAGTAGGGGATGACTAGAAAGGAAAGGCTTGGTACATGCTTGACAGATGCCTTCAACGAGAGGAGACCTTGCATGCTCTCACCTACAGTGCCAACAGATGATCTGTCATCGTCAACAGGACGCAGCTGCCTGTGCTAATGAATGTATGTACGCTATGCTGGCCTGAGCTCTAACATGTGGACATGACATCGCGTCTCCCCCCAAGGCCAGTGACCCTGATCTTCCAGGCTCTCCCAGTGGGTCTGCCACCCCAAGAGAAGAGCAGACATACAGGCCACCCAGCATGGTGAGGTGGTTTAGAAAGGTTTCCCTCTGCGGTCACTGGTGGCACCTTCCTGCCAGAGCTGCCCTGTGAATTGAGGATTGTCACCTACACGTTGAGGAGAGCATCTATATGCATAAGCCATCATCAGCTGAAACCAAGTCTCACACACCCTGAAACCAAGTCCAGCCACCCAGAAGAGCTCTATGCATTAGCGGGCATGGCTGACAGCTCTGGATGTAGATGGAAACTTCAGTAACACTCTTATTAGAGTTGCTTGTCCAGCTCAGTCTCATTAACGGCTGGTACAATACTATGGAGAGAGTGGAGCAGTACAGATATAGTCCCTGCCTTCTCCTGGGCGCTGTGACCCATGCCGAAATTGCACACGTCAGCCTTCCCTTTCCTTCACCCTGACAAAAGAAGTCCAACAGAAAGTATGACACCAATGGGACCTGAGAGTCAATTCAGCCTTGGAAACTCCAGCGTGGCATGTCCACGAGGAGGTCCCATGGACCTGCTAGGTATTTTCCGGCTTTTCCTTGCTGATTCCTGTGCATTTTTATTGGTGGCAGCTATTAGCCTTTCTCAGTGCTACGGATCATAGGCATTATGTAAAATAAAATATATAACTACAGGGTCAAGCTGTTAAAATATTTTCATAGTTAGGCATCCAAGAAATAGTCTTTCACTTAAAAACCAAGTTAGAAACCCATTCATTCAAATAATGTCTCTTAGTGGTTTAGCATCATGTACTCTTTGTAATGAAATCAATTAAAAGAAAAATCTGTGCTCTGTTATTCTCTTTCTTACCGAATATTGCCAAAATAACATGCAGATTGTTTCTTTCTAAAAGGACTAACACTTACTTTAACTTTGAAAGGGACCTAATATAACTTCCATGCAACTTTATCTGAGTATTCATCTAGAAAATGACTTGAGGTATAAATATGACAGAGAATTCAGGGTAAATCACATCTTTAACGTTTGGCTCTCCACCAGTCCTGTGACTGTTTTCCTTTTCATTAAAGGTGTCTATGTCAGATTTGGCATTTTGAATTTTTAATAAAATACCAAATGTTATAACCATAAAGAAGGGAAGCAAAAGCTTTCCCTTAATTACTTCCAATAACTTTGTTGAACTTTCTCCTATTTTTTGATACCTCTTGATCACCTCTAGCAATCACAGGTGACACAGGGGAAACCCAGCATAGGCAAACCCTGCCCTGGCTCTGCATCTAAAGTTTCTGCATCGTGGGAAACTGAGAGAGGGAATGAGAGAGGTTTCTCCTGGTGCAATGAGACCACCACTTTCCCCGCAGAGCCTGCCAGTGGAAACTAAATAAACGTGATGACAGCTAGAAATCTGTACAATTGCATTCTGTATTAATATGCAGAAATAATTTCATATCCTTAGTCAGTGGCTGCTTTGCAGCACTGACCTGTTCCTTTGCAGCAAACAAACAAGCCAAAGAAGAAACTAAAAAGTGATTTTTCTGAGGAATGGGAAAGTAACTGGAAAAAAATCAAAGAACTACCACTTTCAGGCCTAAATCTCTGCAAAAATCACAGTAACCGTGTATCTCCGAAAGAAAGCCTCAACCTTGTACCTCTGGCATAAATAAAATATATTTTGTGCTGATCCCACTGCCTTTTCTGACTGGAATAAATACTTCAAAGAATTATCTTGGATTTAAAAATGGAGTATTTTGGCCTGCCTGAAGGCTATGTGGCATCATTATATGTTGCAGCGTAAACCCCTGCTTTGAGCTTTATTGCTAGTTTGCCTCATTCTGAGGAGTTAAATAGCTCAATCAGGTCACAGAAAGACAAAACCAAGGACGTGTACTTAAATCATAGTCACTGTTTGCACAAAAGTTTCCTGGTAAAAAATGTAGTGCCCATAATTAAAAAAACTCTTGTAATTGAAGGAATATTGATTATGGCCAGCTACAGAGCAATGGTCTGAACAAAACTAAATATCTGACAATTCCTAAACCTCAATAAATGGAGGAAACAATCTCATTGTCCTGCACAGAACACAATAAACAAATAAAAACACAGTTTTGGGGGTAATTTACATATAGCTTCTAAATAAAGTGTTGGGAGCATCCCATTCCTGGAGGTATCACATTCCAGGGGACAGTGTAATAATTATGGGTGGCGTAATTTAATTAATTCTTTCACAACTACATGTATGCAGGCTGCAGCAGGTAGATGTAGAACTGAAGGAAGAGAAAGCAGCTAGTCAGTCTACCTTAACTATCATTCATAAATCAAAATACAACCCACTGTATTTAAACTGCTGGAACAGAAAATGCTTTATAACTAGATAAAAACTCCCTAAGTTTACAGGTCCTCTGTCAAGAAGGAAGCGACGCAAAACATTATTAATACCAACATCCTATCCAGGGCTTTGTTTGCAGGTTTATTTTAGATAGGGGGAAAATTTTTTACAAGGTTCCTCTTTGATGTATCCCTTTTAGTATTATCTTAAGAGACATTTTTTGGAAGTAGTATTCATCACAGAGGTGGACAGGATGTTTGTACATTTTGTTTTTGAAAATGGAATTATTGTATCCTGGAACAAATAGCAGTGCCTGATGTTCAAAACACATGCTTTTCATGGTAGCTGCCGAAATAAAAGTTGGAACAGCATTCAACCCATGACCGAGGGAAAAAACATTCCTGGTCCAAAATCCACCCTCTGGTAGGTTTTCACAGTCCCACGGACATCAACAGTCTACAAGCACGCAGAGACACGGCTGGGACCTTGGGAAGCATGCACTGCATACACTAAAAAAAGCAATGTTGATATAAGATTGGAAAAGAACAAGCTACAAATGATTGCAAACCCAAGAACTTCTTAAAATGCAGGTGGTTTGGGAGAAGAAGGGAAGTGGGAAGACAGGAGTGTGACCACCACTGCATTTGCAACTGATAAAATACCAACTCCAAGAAAAGCCCCATGGCTATGCTTTTGTTGCAGCAGCAAAAATGCTTCTTTGCCATGCTTTTTTTCCATGCAGATGCAAGACATGCCTGATTTAACAGTGAGTTATCATCAAAAGGGACAGTCCTGCTCTCTCCCACCACCAGGCACACATTCCCATGTCACTTACATTACATCCAGCAAAAAAGCGGCCAAGGATGGCGTTTGGATCAGTCAACTGATCTGACTGAAAGCTAACTGTGGAAAAGAAGAACTGGCATGAGATCTTCAGTCACACGAGTGACCGGATAACGGGCTAATCCTGAGGCTACACAACACCAGAGGACCGGTGTACCCACCACCGCCTCTCGGGCTCTTATTCCACCAGGGGCCATCAGTAGCACCAATCACACTGCCATCCAGGAGTGACAGCATGGGCTCATGACTCTCATCTTAAATATCTCAATACAGTTATAAAATTGACCGCCAAAAAATGCAGAAAAAAATATATGTGCAAATAGTGAATTCTAAATCTGTATAACTAAAGGAAAATAACTTCACATGCTACACATTAATTAGTTTCACAAACTTTGTCTCCTTCTCTTCCTTCCACTTGTCCTTCTGCTCAGCTTGGCCTTTCCTGATAAATTAAGATACTTTCTGATGAAGAGCATCTTGGGCTGCCAATCAGGGTAATGAGCAAGTTTGGTTGGTTGTTTTAAATCTCCCATCTCATTTATTTCTCTCTGGAAGAATTTTGAAAGTGTTTCCTATTTTCTTTCTGTAAGACAGCAGTGGCAAATATCAATTCTGTGTTAATTTCATTCTGCATTAGTAAGTTCTTCATTACCTCTTCTTATGATGGAACTGCTGAAAGGTCTGTGTTAATAAATCCCACGTTATCTCTATTACTCCACATATTACAACATCTCTGTGAGCACTAAGAGATATTCTTTCCAGCTTTGTTTCCCTTGCCACTGAATCCAAATATCACATAATGAACAGCTGACTATAATAGTAACATTTACTAGAAGGGACTTGCCAGCTTTTAGGAAGAATCCTCATACTTCTGTATCTAGCCACTAGCAAATTTATAACGCTTAAACATTTTCACCTTCATTGCTAGTGTTATTTTTGTCCAAGAAAGCCTCCAAATGAGTATTAGCTGGACTGAAACACCGGATTGCTCTCTGGTACTTTTTCAAGATGCTAATTTATTGAGTACACCCAGAAGACAGCGCTTTGTATGTGTTGTAATGAACTGTATTATTTCTTAATTGCATTATATGTTATACACTTACAATGTCCAATATATAGCATGAGATGAAAGCAATATAAAGGAAAATCAACTTCAGTGAACGGTATATACAAGTTATCTTCATCTTCCTTTCAGTGCGACCTCAAGAATTTACAAGGAAATGTGAAGAAAGAAACACAGAAAAGTGAGTTTGCCCAAAGGCCAAACTCCTGAAAGTGAGCAGGAGTGCAGCTTAGTTGTGTGAGATTGGAAAAAATATTCTTTACAGAGCGAGCGGCATAAGAAATCACAGATTTCTTTTGTGAATCTGAGTGGGAAAGGACTAGGAGAGTGGAGAGAGAAAGAGTACCCCAGCTATAGTCTGCAGAGAGTATACATACCTGCACAGAATATACATATGTATACATGCTTTTCTACTAGCACAGCACATTCACAAAGCTGGTCTCTACTAACCACTGTCTCTCCTTCATGAAGGACAGGAACAGCCAAGTCCAAATATAAAACAAATGTTCAGTAGGCCAGTGCTAATACAAGAACTGTTGCATTTCTCCTAAATAAAGAACCAGAGACCAGATATCTTAAATGAGGGAGACATCTCTCCCTCTATATATATAGCTACATATAGATAGATAGATATTAAGAGATCAGCAGGTGTTAAGAAACAGTTATCTCACTAACTGGAAGGATTTCAGGGGTAGTGACATTGGTATGTCTACTAAAATAACTGCTGACAGCTGTAAAATAAAGCACCGCACTAGGAAAAAAAGCAGAAGAGTAAAAAAATCTGATAAAAGAATAGGAAATGATTTATGAGTAAGTGAAGAAAAAGTCATCTGGTGCAGTTAGGAAGGTCACTACATAGAAGAACAGATAAAGGCACAGCTGGTTAACTCGCTGCACTTGAACAACCAACAAAGGAAAATGAAAGGAGGAGATGCAAGAACAACCTGGCTCAGCAGCAGGGCTGGGAGATCTCAAGGAACAGCTAGACTATGTACAGCAACATGAAAAGCACTGAGTTGGACTGCAGTCCTCCAGACAGACCTGTGCACGGCAGGGCCTTCAAAACCAGCAGGAGAAAAAGGAGATTGAAACCAGAGAGGACAGATCTCACTGACTTGCACAAAACCTTGGGCTTCTGCAGCTGCTGCTGGGGATCTGCAGGTCTGGAGATCTGGTGCAGGACAACGGGGCATCAGCTGGGACTCTGAGGGACTCTGCAGTTAGATTCCTTCAAACAAGGGGATGTGTGACCCCTCATAGATTTTCAGAAGGCTCAAGCTGGAGCAAGATACCTGACGTGAACACCGTATTTACTAACTTTATTGCTGTGTAAAAGCCATCAAGTCTGCAACCAGAAGGACAGAACAGACAAAGTAAATTAAAAGCAATTATGAGAAGGTCTTATAAATAGGCTGATTCCTAAGTTTTACAGCAAAAAAAGTCAGGGAATTCAAAAGTATGAAACTGTAACCTGTGTAGTAATGGCAAGCTGAGTAGGAAATTATTGAATAACACATCAGAAAACTACCAGTGCGGGTCAATACTTAAGACTAAAGTCCTACTGGCATTTTATTACCAAGCAGGCTCCTAATTTACTTACAGTTCCCTGCACTGCAAAAAAGGTTTGTTCTTCATTTCAGTTATAATGCATGTGATGAAGGGGAATCTGGCTTTCAGCTCAGGTTAGCAGCTTAAATTACTTCTTTGTTATTTTAAACAATTTTAGCTAATTCAGGCTAATCAAAAGAAATTGCCCTCCAAGTATGGCCGTCTGCAGAACTCGCATACACCATGGCAGTGTTTTGGGAAAAGCCATAACATTATTAATAATAAAGGACGAAAATAAGAAGGATAAAGAAACTTCTATTTAAAAATAAATGAATGTAAGTAACTACCTCCACATGTCTAAATTGTTACTCCCCTCATGAACAGCTTTTCTCAGCTTACTGAAATTCACATATTGTCTCTGCGGTAGATGTAGTGTTGGAAAAATAATTGCAGAAGATGACAAATGAAATAAATTATACCCAAACTGTGGCTATAAAGCAAAAAAGCTGTCTGCTTCATGTCTGATGTTTTTAGGTATTTTTAAGACTAGAAAGTTCAGAGGTTAATCCAATAAGTACAATGGTATTCACCAGTTTTAGAACCCATGTAACATCATTCTTAAATATACCACAACCCACAGCATCTACAGAGAAATGTAGTTTATCCTGGCAAAGGGAAAATCCTGCTCAAAGCCCTTCTAGAAAAAGACTGCACAAGTTAAAATTTAATGAACTGACTGAAGAAAAAGGATCTTGAATTTATTAGAAGTCCAGACTTGCTTAAATGAAATAGCTGTTTCATTCTGAGTTCTTGGATACCGGGTTCTGAGTCAGAAGATTAAAATCTTGAGAAGGAGGCGAAGTCGAATTTCGACCTCAGGAGGCTCCTCAGACCAGCGGAGATGCATGTTTGGTGGTGGTGATGACGCAGGTATCGATTCTGGTCACATTTTAAACATCTCAGACCAGCTCCTGGCTAATCACAGGAATGATGGCACTAACGTACTAAAAAGCAATTATACCTTATTCTGCTTCCAGCAGGCAGATCTACAAACAGTTGGTATTTATTACTTATTCTCCACTTCATTAAATATGGGTTATTATAGAAGGGAAACAACAGCGGTGTAACTATTGTTTACATCTAACCCAGAACTAGTTTTATGTACCAGAGGGAACAGAAGTTAAATCACTAGAATTATGGAAATTAAAATACAAAGTGCTTGGCACAAGGTATTACTATAGACAAAGGTTAGCATTACTATTTACTTTACTGGCATATCTAAAGGCTGAACGCCAGGCAAAATAGGGAAATAAGTTATGACTCGCGAAGGGAGAGCATCTCTACTTGGAGATTTCCTCTTGGGGAAACAAGGGCAAGGGCACAGCACTGTCCCGTCACTGTCCTCGGACATCCTCCCTCCTGCCTTCAACAGATCAGCACCTTTAAAGTTTCCTTCAGGAGTACAGAGCTGAAGACAAAATCACAACCATGGATTTTAATTTAATCAGACAAAATTATTTTTTTCTGCTGTTAATGCGAAATTAGCATCACATTGTACCTTAAACTGCCACTGGGAAAGTAAAAAAAAAAAAGATACAAATTAAATCTAAAGCTACAGCTAATAGTGTGAAAAGCATAGAAACTGAGCATATGGGGGAAGCGTAGTACACACTACAAGTGTTGGAAACTTAACTCCAGCATTTTTGAACTTAGGGAATTATAGCCCTAAGAACGTTCTTTTAATGCTGCTTGAGTGTGTGCTTTTATAAACATCCTTAAAACATTCAAAGCAAAATTGTAGATTAAATGGCATTTTCCTACACTTGCTATATTTGTGAGTGCATGTACCTCTTCGCAGTTGCACAGTTTATTGAGCATATACTGTACAATGTATAAAAACTGTTAATCATGGGGGGTTTTAATCCTGACAAAAGCTAAAGTGGCCAAACTGCTGCTGATGTGTGGCTCACATGTCAGGTTTTTCTCCCTAAATTTACAACAGCATAAACATTTAATAAATATATTTCAAAAACATAATGAAAACCTTAGCGTAGAACTGAAGGATGCTGCAATAGAGTTTTGAATTTCAGATGTAATTTTTGCTTCAGATGTGAATGCAAAAACATGTATGAATACAGAATTGAGTATTTTGAATGGATAAGCAATATTTCTAAATGTGAATAAACTATAAATGGAGACCAAAGGCTACACTGTGGATACTCCTGTAAAGTGCTGCCCATGCAGAGCAAAGAACTGACCGCATAACTATTATTTCAGCTGCTGCTAACATACAGAATTATTTTTAAAAATCTGCAAGATTTGTTTCCACTTCAGAAATACTTCATGCTAAAGAAATTCCAGTTGCCTCCCGGTCATGCTGTCACCCTTTCTTAGCTACAGTGAAATCGACTTACACGTCAGAGTAACTGGTAAAATTGTGTACTGGCCTTTTGAAGCCCATTTTGGATTTTTTCTTCCCAAGACTGTGATAACAGTTCTGCTTTGAAAGTTAAAAAGAAATGTCTGGGAGGTAGAGCCTGACCTGCCAAAGGCAACATCAAGGCAGCGGGGCAGGGTGGTAGTAGAGACCTTCTTCCACGTTCACTGCTGTCCAGTCGCCTGCCCATGAAGAAGAGGCGCTGGTTGAGCAAGCAGGACAGCCGCCCTGTCAGTGATCAGGTAGATAAAGTCCATCCCAAGTCAGGAGAGCTATGCAAGGTTCTGCCAAAGGACAACAAAACAAGTACATCAAGCAGAACGTACTGAATTCAGTACAATAATTCTACGCTGCTATTACCCAGGAAATTCCAAAATGAAACCTGAAAATGACATTGCAGCAGGATGGATGCAGACTGTGAAATCAGTCTACTGAAACAGTCCTACTGTACTATGGGTTTGCTGTGTCTGTGTTATTACTCAAGTCTAACCTCTAATGTTTTTGTAGATGCTAACTTAATATATGCTATCTCCATTTAATAGAAAATAATTACAGGACAGTGAAAAGAAGATTTTTTGTTGGCTTTTCTTGTTTTTATTTAGTGTTCCCTGCAGTAAGGCTGCTGCATTAACATCAGTCATGGATTTCCTAGATTAAGGAAGACCTAACATTAAAGCATTTCAGTAAGACAGGAACAACTTGCATCTTTTGCCATGCTTACAACTACTGTATCAGCCTGCTACTTCTCTAGTGCTACTTTTGCAATGCAATGTTTAAAAACCACAGATTAACTTTTTCCTTCTATAAAATAACTCCGAAGATGGAGCAAGTGAAAAGTGGAAGAAAAAGTCTGGGCTGCAGTTCCAAGCATGAACAACCCTGGATTCAGCAACCCCTCTCATAGCCCACTCTAGCTCATGGCCCTTCCTACTGCATCCAGAAAACACTGGTCGCTGCTCCAGAAACGCCAAAAAAGAGACTAAAATGACGCATGTGCAGCAGAGCTAAAGCACAGGGGAAGCTGTTGCTTTGGGAGTTTCCTGCTCCGAAAGTGGGATTTCTCCATCTATCCGTGCATGAGCACCGACGACAGCATTTGGCGACACAGGCTGCAGGCGGGTTCCTGCACAACAGGCTCAGAAGTGACCCACTAAAGATGTTTCTGATAGTAACGCGTCACCCCTTAGTGCCAGCGAAGTGAGGATGCTCTCAGGATCTCTGACATACATTAATTCTCTCATTTGCTCTTCATTCAGGACCAGCAATCTAAGGTAATATTTTGAATATTTTAGACAACATATGCTATAATATATACATACACTTTCCATATATATTATAACATACATATAAATAATACATTCAGCATATATACTGCTAGGCAAATACTACACAAGTTCTTGCTTTACATACATTACAACAAAATTTATCTTTCAAAAGCTGTCATCTCTTTAAGAAGTCAAATCAGAGAAAAGAATAACTGTTGAAAGATAAATGATGCACAACCATTTCCAAGAAAGCTAGACAAAGAGATACAGGAAGATGCTGCTCTTTCTTTTTTATTATGAGAAACCCAAGCAGTTTTCTTTGTTGTTTTTGGCACAACAGTAGTGGTAAAAAGAAGATGATTTGTTTGGGTAAATTGGAGGTGGGGGCTGTTGTGTTTTTCGGAGACTTGATATTCTGCTGTCGTTGCAGGCTGATGCAAATCTGAAGCCTGGAAATGGCACAGAGAAGACATGATTTGTTATCCCAAGAACAACATTCATTCTTAAATGTTGCCAGTATCACTTGGAGAAAGACAATTTTCTTTGCTGCATTTGTCCATTTTTTTGCGATGATGTATGCACTATCAATATTTATGTCTGTACTGCACATGTCTTTGATGGGACCAAGAGAAACATTATGCACTGATAGGCTTTAATCTACACAAGTACATTTACAGAGACGGTGCAACATTATTACTGCAAAAACAAAACAACGGGCTTAAATACAGTTGCTGAACTTAGTACACTGAATATAAAAATGACAAACCTTGTGTATATAGAATCATATCCACAATAAATCCACATTAATATGATAAGTTTTAATAAATTCTTTATCAGTGCAAGTCTGGCATTGGGCTTTATTATCTCACTATTCAAGATATGCATACAAATTCAATCAACTTCATAATCTTGGTCCTTAGCTTTACACTGATTATTGATATGCATCCACCATCTCAAGCCTCAGGATGGAAAACATTACCAGTTACTTAGGCAAAATGCAACACTACCCAAGTGGATAAAGGTAAACTGTGCAGACACATGCTTTCTATCATCCCTGATCAGCTTTTACAACCAAAATCCCCCTAAAAATTGAAGGGTATTGCAAAACTCACACCCCAAGGTGTGCTGCTTTCATCTATATCCTCTTATATGAGACAAAGCAACACTTTTGAAGTGTCCATGTAACAAGGAAAGCCTACCAAAGCAAACATTTCGCTGCACAAACAAGTTCCCACCTGGAAAAACGATACGAAGAAAAGTGAGTGATGTTATGTACCTTAACAGAACCCAGCTATACTTCAACTAGGAAAAGTAGTACAGGAACTTGTAAGGCATGAAATATATGTGCACACAGGCTGAACGACTTAAAAAACACTCTTTGAATAGTCTGAATACCAACTATCAGTGCCAAGAAGACTACAAGTTTCGGAGAAATACTGCTGAAATGACATTTGCTCCAAAACAGGAGACGCAGGTTCCTGCAGAACTCCAGGCTTCAGCCAGGCTCCCCACTTCTTTCTTCATCTTACAATTTGTAGGCTTACAGCTGCTTTTACCTCATGAAAAGCATTTCAGCAGCAGAGACACCTGTTTCAAACTGGTATCGCTTAGTCACTACGGTGTAGACAAGCAAGATGCATTTTTAGTGACAACTAGCACTGTAATTGCTGACAGCAGAGAGCTGATGATTTGCCAAGAGCAAAATAAAAAAAAAAAGTGTCACTTCTTTAAGCCACTTTTTAGAAACTTTAAAACCTCAATAATTTACTCCTACCTTCCTATCTGAAGCATGTTGATCAGCAGCTCCCATTCCAGTGGGAAGCTGTCCTTCCAGGAGGAAGCTGTCAGACTGATTAATATGAATGTAAAATTACACTATTAATACTACCCAAGGGCAGATTTTTGCTGAATATAAACTGTCATAGCTGAATTTTAGACTGCAAACTGTCATAAACTGTATCAAGAAAGGGATGTTCCACTTCCATTTTCAGGAGCCAGGAGAAATGCTGCAGCAGGCAGGGGATGCAGGGAAGCATTTGCACAAGGGAGAAGAGGAAAGGAGAGCACCAGGAGAGATAACTGCTCAGAGCAGATCTACCTCTTCCTTTTCTGGGAAAAGAGGGGGAATAAGCTCTGCCCCCCCTTGCTGACACCACAGCTGAGAAGGGGTGTAAGAAGGAAAGAAGCCTGGTACAGGATGGTTCGAGGCAAAGGTGATCTTATGCTAACATAAAATTCACGCATTACATCCAAGTTCCACGTATCCGGGCAGCCCATGATACAAACCTTGGTATTTCTACCACAGAAGGTCAAAAACCAACTTACGTATATCTATATGTGTATACCATAGCAGTCTCTCAGCAGCCACCCATAAAGAATGAATGGGAAAACTAAAATAGTAATTAAAAGGCCAAAATAAGAGGATATAATAATTTCAGTGAAGTCTGGAGATTTTTAAGACACTCTTGTGAATTTTAAGTTTTGGTAATACTCTGCTGCCTGTGGTTTTCCAGCTGCTCCTCCTTAAGAACACGACTATACAGATTCTTATCTATTAGTATATTCAGTATAGTACAATAAATCTCATCTGTCACAGTCAACTTGACAAGACGTATTTTCCTGCAAAACATGCATGAAAGATAAGGGACAGTTATTCATAACTCTGTTTTATGGGTACACCTCCTGAAAGCACCTTTAATAACGTACTATATTTTGGTCTTCACCAAAGAGTTACAACTCAGTTGTGAATGCAAGGTGTATTTTATATTTATGACCTGCAAGAAACTTTGTGACAGACCTCCACTGAAAATAGGAACTGGAAATAGTTCTCCCCAAAAAACCATAAAGCAGGGCACCCATTCCATTTGAAGATAATCACTGGACCCTGTTTGGTATTCTTGCCAGGATGTTGGAGCTAACGAAGAGAAGAGGAATTTCTGCTTTAATCTAGCAGTCAGTTCTGGTCAGCGCATATGAGAAAAGTTTACTCTATATATATCCACACAAATGGTCTTCAAAGAAACAGCTTTAGCTGCAAATTAACCATGACGTTCGTCAAGAACAGATAGCCTAGCAATCAACTACAAGCTATTTCAAGATCCAAATTCTTCTGTAAACTCAACGCAGGGTTGAATTTGTAACCCTACAGCAGGGTTAGGTCTCAGACATAAATCTGGCCATGCATTTGCTGCTGGAAAGAAGGTTGCCAGATACTTTCTTCCCCAGCCCCTGCCCTCCCTCCCAAGACCTGGATATGAACGGTCATTAGGCTGAGCAGAAGCCACGTCACAGCTTTTACTGCAGTGAAAGCCATTAACACAAATGCTTCCCTCAATCACATAAAAATAGAAATATATTTCTGTTATTGAAAGAGATACATCCTGCATGATCAGCAAACGCTTTCACGTATTCTTTTGTCTCACCTCCAGACTAATGGACGGATACCAAAGCACTTTCCCTTTCTGCCTTCTCAGCTCCTCAAGATAAATATTAATGGCAAAGTATGGAGCAAACACTTAAGTGATTTCTCCGCAGCTACTTCAAACTAAGTAAGCCTTTTAGAGTGTTTTTTCCACCAATTTTTTTCCTCTGAATATTTTCTGGGCTTTGCTTGGGTTTCTCCTCAGTGACATTTAAAGGCTCATATAAAAATGGGTTTGATGTTTGTGCAAAGCTGCCAGGCGTGGGGACAGCAGCTCTAAGGCCTCCGTGGCAAGCGCGTTCTGGGGAAGTAAACTGTAATTTGTCTGAAACCTCTCTCTTGGAAAAAAAATGCCCTCTGAGGGGTGGTTTTGCAAGGTGGATTGCATCTCTGAGCATTCAACCTCCGGGCACTGACGTCTGCCAACACAGCCTGTTCACCACCAGCAATCTTACACTATGAGTAAAGGATACTCCTCATGCCCCCGAAAAGTGTTTACAGTGGTCTGTGTCCTGTGTGTTTGTATAGGGGAAATACAGGGAATATGTTCAAGGCACGGTTCTGTTAAGTACCTATTTGCAAGCATTATGTTTATGCTTTTAATATGGGATGAAGGCAATATGGATGCCTATATATCTGACTTGAACATCTACTGGCAATCACTCGAACTGCAGAGATATCGCGCACTCACCACTGTCGAGCCTGTATTCTTCCATTGAGGCTTTTAAAGTTATGTCTTTCTTTCCTATAATAAGTAGAAAATTAAGTAAGTAGACTAAGGCAGCATCTCTGTCCTTCCGTAATGTACAAAATACCTGTACGGTTTGAAAACAGCAGCAAGGCACAGTATTTTCTACTTTCTTCCTCCTCTGAGCGGACAAGACATTTTAACAGAGAACTCACTCGGTGCTACACAGTATAAAATAGAGTCTAAATCCCCAAGTAAATGTAAAATGAATAGTCTCTAGTCTGCACATTCTAAAAATAGTTCACATGTACATTATGCTATGAATAATTCCTCAGTTTAGGAATACTGAAGTGCCTTTTAAAATTGAGACCGCATAGTCTGCAATTTGGACAAACGATATTGCTAGGGGCACTTCTATTCAGAAAGGGTAAGCCTGTATAATTTTCTTTTAATAGCATTGTTGCCAGTGCTCCATTTTTCAGGATAATTTGCTTTCGTTGATACAATACTTTACACATCCATATTCATGGAGAATACCAAGGGGGTGTTTTCCATTCGTAACTCACAGATATCTTTATACCTGCCAATTACTATACCCTAAGCCAACAGAGAACAGGGTAATCTTGTATCATCAGTCTGTCTATAAAGGATGTTGAGCTGCTAAGGCCAGCTGAGACCAGCGTAATGGAGGAGGAAGAGCTGCGAGAGAAGGAGAAAGCAGTAGCAGCTGCTTCCATCAGCCTGGGTCCCCTGCATCCCCTCCACCCTGCCAGCAAGCAGCCCACCTCCCCAGCAAATCCAGCCCCCAGCCACCATTCCCCGCTCAGGGGTCATGCAGACCCCTGCGGCGCTCAGAGCCGGGCCCCGTGGGGCTGCCCTCTGCCCTGCGCAGCCCCAGGGTCCAACGCTGGCCACCAAAGCCCCCGCCACCCCTGGCCCCACAGCCATCGCGACCATCCTGCAGCTCCCCACCTACCTGCGCACAGCTGGGACTCCCTCTGCCTTGCAACCTGCATCCCCCAGCCCCTCAAAGCCAGCAGATACACTCAAACGAGTCTTTCCTAATGGCTGCAACCAGGAGGCACAACCCTCCTTTCAGTTCCAGACTTCATCAATCCCCTGTGACATGTCTGGTGTGTGACCTGAGCCTGAATTTTTGGAAGTGGACTTTGATGACTTCTTGATATCTGTGTTTTGCAGATCATCAACTTGAGACAGTACAGCTTAATCTGTGAAGATACAAAGCATTCACAACTTCATTTGAAATAAAAATAAAATTAAAAAAATCTTTGAAATCTGTGGCCACTATGTTCTGGGGCTTTACATGTCTCTAACGGGACTTCCAAAATGTTTTTGTATTTCAGTCTGCCCATAAAGTGGCATGGGCAAACAAAACTTTTTAAGAGACTTCAATAAAAAAGAGCTAGGTAAATACATATTCCAGATGTAAACCATATCATTTTGTAGATTTATAAACACAAAATAAAATAATTGTTTTAGTACAAGATAGAGAAAAAATCCTTGAAAAACTGATTTAAACGGGATAGAAATAAACCTGGACACCTATTTGATTCACCAAGTTAATTAAGAACTTGTTTTACTTGCAATAACTGCATATTGATCATAGCAAATACTGCTGATGAAGCTGGAGAGATGGTTTAAACATGTGCCAGGCAGTCCTAATAACACTGATTTCGTCTTACAGAGGCTGACCACTACGGAAACAAAAGCCTTTTTAAGATGAAGCTCTGCTGTTACTTGCTGAATTTCTCATCTTGATGAACTTAACTCACAGTTACTTAGAAGCAATTTAAGAAGAGTCATGCTTTAATTGACAGCTAATTGCCCAAAGGCTTAATTGCTTCCTTACATGTGAAGTTGGACACTTCCGACTATGTCATTAGACTATGTCACTTAAAACAGAACTTTGTGGCTCAAAGAGTATCGGTCTATAAACAGTATGAACAAATATCATGCAGCGCTGCGTCACGCAATGAAGCTCAAGGCAAACGCACCCGACTTGGTGTGAACAATCGGACAGACACTTGATGCCACACTTAAGCAGCTGAAAATATACCATAGGAGTTCCTGGGGAATGTACGCCTCCAGGTGTGGCAAACAAAAACCCAAACTCAGTGCATATTTTCATTTAAGAAAGGAATATTCAAGTTACAAGCAGTGACATCTCTTCGGGCTGAGGTACTACTGAGCATTCAAGCTGTCGGTGAGCATTAACAAGTCAGATTATTCAACTCGCAACAAATTAAAGAATAGTAAGCAGTTATATAATAGATGCACCAAAAAGGACTATAACAGTAATGTTGCTTCCCACAGTCTTTGCATAATAAGTCTTAAAAAGCCATTCTCTTTTCATTTATTCCTTTCTTCTGAAAGCCAGAATTATTCCAACAACTCAACATGTTATGCCCTAGCAATTTGTAAATGAAAAACTGAAATGCCATTCATCAAGACAGGCAAATTAAAACAGACTGTATTTATCACGCTGTTTGTACAAAGTGAAGGAAGACTGCATGTTTACCTCCCTGAACATAACTAAAGCAGGCCCAAAGCTGTAACTTCAGCTGCTTCTGGAAGTTATTCATAGCAGCTGCCGTCAAACAACTTTTTAAAGCTTTTATCCCTTTTTAAAATTTTTAAACTCCTCAATAGAAAAAAGCCCATAAACTTAAAATTGCCATTCTTCCTACAAGATGTTGTGCTTAAATTGCTAAACTTTCATTAAGATGTTACAAGTGTGACCCAAAATAAATAAATCACTCTCCATTTCAGGCCACAAAATAATAAAATCAACCGTGTACAACTAATTGGGATATGGCACAGACAAATCAAAGAAGTGAAAGAAAGCACATGATGCTAAGGAGGAGGACACCTGGGATTTGGGGCTCTTCAGGGAAACACCTCTAAAATGGGACCTGTACCTCCTTGAATACATAACTCTGATAATTAATTCCTGGTGGTGATGGTAGAGGAAAAAAACCTTATTCCATTCTGCCGTTGATTTTCTTTTCTCTTGCCCTATAATCATACACTTCAATAGCACTTTTGAGTACCTAATAAAACCACACATAAATTCAAAGAGATGGATTACAGACAATATCATCTCTTTTCTCGCTACATATCCAGGATCAGAATTTATCTTGCACATTGTCCTGGTTTCGGCAGGGATAGAGTTCATTTCCTTCCTAGCAGCTGGTACAATGCTGTGTTTTGGATTTAGGATGAGAACAAAGTTGATAACGCACCGATGTTTTAGTTGTTGCTAGGTAATGCTTACACTAGCCAAGGACTTTTTAGTTTTCCGTGCTCTACCGACTGAGAAGGCTGGCTGGGCATCGGTCGGCGGGTGGTGAGCAATTGTACTGTGCATCACTTGCTTTGTGTATTATTATTATTATCATATTATTATTATTATCATTTTATTTCAATTATTAAACTGTCTTTATCTCAACCCACGAGTTTTTCTCACTTGTGCTTTTCCAATTCTCTCCCCCATCCCACCAGGGGCTGGGGGCAGTGAGCGAGCGGCTGCGTGGTGCTTAGTTGCCAAGTGAGGTTAAACCACGACACACGTCTGTGGTTTTGTTACAAGACAAAAGTGTGTAAAGAGAAAGGTTTAAGTTTGTTCTGAAATAGTAGTACTTACAGGGTATTCAGTTATTCATGGCAGAGAATTCTGTAGTAAATAATTAGCCATTTACTGGCTAAAGTAAGCAGATGAAAACCTAACGCAATATGAGCAATTACTGTAGCTGAACAATAGCACCAAGGAACTTGGGAGTGCCATGAGCAGTTGGGCTGTGGAGCAGTGACTGGGATGCCTGGGGAACAGAGAGCACTAGCAGTCAGCAAGTGAGACTCGTGGTACGGCACGCATCACAACGTGCAGCCCAGAACACGTCTGAACATGGTGTTTAAAATTGCTTAGCATGAGCAGAGCAGAAAGGTGCTGCTAAAAGGGTTCTGAGTGCATGCTTAATATATGTAAAAAAACATTTAATTGGAAAGTACATCAAGGTGCACAATCAAAGATGATATCCAAGTGCTAACTCATGGTATAATGCATAAAAACCTTACCAAATTAGTACAAAGAAGAAACATATATTCAAAGAGCTGAACAGTGAAGAACTGCAGCAGGTTTTCATGCTGAGATTTGGACATGTGTTGTGGGATGTCTTATACCATTTCCAGCAGGTACAGTCAGCCTCGCTCCAGCATTTATTTTCTACTTTGGCAGGTAACTACCAGGATCCGACCAGGCCATCCTCCAGATGAAGGACTAGGGTCGTAGTTCTGAAACACACGGCTGCCCGTGGGACACGTGGGAGTCTTGTAAACTGTCTAGTTAATGGCTTTCATATTTGCATATATATGTGTCCACAGATTATAGCATGCCACAGTTAGAGATGTTACCCAGCTACCATGACTAATTCATTCTCCTCAGTTGGCTGCCACTGCTCCACAGAGGAGACAGTACTTTTTCTAATAAAATTAAAATCTTTCCCTCACCCATCCTGGGTACTTTGTCTTAGCATTCAAAATATGGCTTTGTAATACCCCAAAAAATCTGTTGGTTTAGTTGCTAATGTTTCTGCTGACCTAGATCTATTCAGGACTCAAGTAAACCGTAATCAAAATTTAAAGCAATAACAAGGCTTGTTCCCTCCTATACAAATCGATGTAGGAAGTTAAAATGGGCATATTTTAAATCCTTTAGGTGATACAGTACGTTTAAAATTAAAGTACCTCTCTGAAACCTGAAAATGTATTATTTTTCAGTTTGGTCACATTCTCTGGAAGAAAAGCAGCAATTATCAACTACCACTCCCTACAAACCTTTGAAAGGCCTATTCTGTTCTTCTGAATTTGAAAGATGAGAAGGCTAAAAACACCTCTTGCATGCAAATCTGCCCAATAAATCTCAAACCACTAAAAAAGAGGTAACATTTCTTAGACATGGGAACATTTCTTCAATTTTTCTTCTTACTATTGTACATGAAGACCACTTATGAGCATATGGTAAAGCGTTGATAAACATAATATGTCCCAAGACGTGCTGTCTGAGCAAATCCTTGCTGGCCCTGCTGCTTGTAACCCAAAACGGTGTGAGATGAGTTCCTGATCCTGCAGGATCCCAATTCTGAGCCCACAGAGGTTATGCTGACACCTTCCCAGTACCCACAGCCCAGGGATTTGCAGCACAGCCTACTTTCCTCTTTTTAAATGACAGAAAACTCGGCTGGGCCACCCCCCAAGTGCACAGTGACATAGATGGCTCTTCCCAGAATAGATGCAAAAGGGGTTGCGGAGCAGGGTGCCGGCAGCCGGGAGAGGTGCACAACTGATGCAGGCTTTGCAACATGAATGCAGGGCACACAGGGAGAAAGCTAGCAAGTGCCCGAAATTAGGCCTTCACTTGCAAATAAATTGCGCGTACGGTCATTGTAAAACCAGCCACTTTGCAACATGGATCAGCCTGTTCCCTGATTCAAGCCAAAAACTGCATGCAATGCAAATCAACGCAAATTTTTTATTTATATGTACTCACTCCCAAGAAAAATTAAACCCACCCAAATTTTAAGTAATGAAAACTACTGGGTTGCATGGTATTTTTTTATATAAATTCATTAGGATTATTCTTAAGCTACTTGGGAGAGTGTACAGCTGCAATAGTGATGGTAAGGGGCAGCCACTCCTCCAACCCATGGTGGGGAACCCCACGCAAGCCTGCTGGCCCTCCCTGAGGAGAGGGTGCATCATCCCTGCTCCCCACCTCAGCTCTACTCTACACTTCTCCAAGTTTCAAAAGTGTTTTTAAAAGGTGATACTTCATTACAGTCAGGTGGGGGAAGTCAATATTTAGTTTGGGGTATGAATTTGCTCAACATGACACTTCTGTGTCAGTATTGCTTAATTTGTTGTTAGGACAATGACAAAGATGGAGTGTAGTCCTACATGAAGACTTTCATGTGAACTTTAATTTTGTAACTCAAAACGTCTTTAATCACGAGTTATTACATGTGATTAACGATGGCTCTAATGGCTTACAGTGATAGAAAGCTTGATTCTTGATTGACTGTTTAAGCTTTTGTACAACCTGTTGAAGAACAGTTATCGTGTAATACTTCTACGCATTTTTGGTTCACTAAAGGGATCCAAAAAGATACCTCTCTCAGGTCCTCCAAGATCACTATGGCAGTAGGGTACAATCACACTTCACTGCAGTGAAGAGGAAGGTGCAAAGACCAGAGGATTTCACAAATGCAATTAAAACTCAAGAAGGCCTCTTACAACTGCATTTTGTACTGAATATTGTCATCAATGGGTTGTATCTGTGATTAGCCCCAAAGCTTTGCTGTTCATCCTTCCCCCCAATGTAGAACAGACCATCGGGGCTGCTTCGTGCATATAAACTGTAGATTGAAAAAGACAATTTCCAGGCCATTGATTAAGTAGCATTTTATTCTCAAAATCTTCAATTCTACGTGGAAGAAAATGTTATTTAGTGTTATGAGGAAAGGAATTAGGAATTTTAGATCCTGTAATGCTCTGCATGAGGCACTAAATAAGGAAATCGGGCAGTGCTGGATATTTTTAAGTTTTCAGGTTCTAAAAGATACACATCGGTGACTGGCAGAAACTTGCAGTGCCCAAGTGCCTCAATCCTGTTCAATTTAAAGTAGATTAGGCATACAGTCACTTTGTGAAAATCTCAGAAAATAACTAGCAGCGGGCTATATAAACGCCTAAAATATTTTGTCATTAATTTATCTGTTCCACAGTCTAGCTTTATGTTCACAATACCTGCTGTGGAACATATTTGCTTTGTGTTAATTAATTTACATAGCTTCCAATAAAAAAAAAGCAACAGAAAATTAATTGCACGCTCATTTGTCACTTGATTTGGCTGCAGTTAACAACATCAATTCATCTTTTTAAACCACTCCCCAGTTACTTATGGAAACACATGCAACCCACAGTACAAACCACCTGGCAACACAGGTATTAACATCTGAAAAGGTACTAAGTGGAGAAGCCAGATTCAAAGTTACGGCTCCCTCCAGCCACTGAACACTTAACGCGCATTAAGAAGAATATCTCCAACTGCTCTCATGGAAAAATTAATACAGTTTCAGTTCAGCAGCCTAAAACCAAGTGTCCCCACAGGAAAACAAACTTCCAAGTTGATATCGAAATGAACTTCATTAGGTCTAATGAGACCAATTGTACAGATAACTACATAAAAACAATCCTTATTTTGGATTATTCATTGAAAAAAATTGTTTCATTAAAAGGTACATATTTCTGTGATCAGTAGTGCCCTTGTTTTAACCTAGACTGTAGTATGTACAGGCCTCATGATGTTTGGTGTATTTGTATTCAGACATTTGTAATGCTAGGAAGAGTTTTTCTCTCTGCTTCACAGATGGGGAAGTGAAGCACACAAAAGTTAAATCATTACTCAAGGTCACACAGGAACTCTGCAATGGAGAAAAGGCCGGCTGGCAATGTAATTATGAGCCAGACTGCCTCTCTGGTGTATCCAATAAAGGCACTAGTAATAGGCTTGTAAAGTTAACATAAGAATGAATTTATTTTGGGGAGAATACTCCATGTAACATCTTAAATTAGAATTTTTTTTTTAATAGTCCAATTCTTCATTCTGAAAAATTATTTTGTGTACTTCACTTAAACGTAACACGGTCCTGAACAAATACAAACTTTGCTCTTTAATTATCACAGTAAATGTTTTAAGATCAAGGCAAACAAAGTAGGAATAGTGACATAACTGTAAAAGCCACCGACAGCAAAAGCCAAGAGATGCTGCAGTCATGCACCTCAGGCTTTCAGACTCAGTTTGCTCACCTACGTGAAGTCAACCTTCCACTACACTCCACCATCACGTGTCAGCTCCAAAGGAATGCATTAAATAAAAGCTTCCTTGCCTTCACATGGCAGGTTAGAAAACACTTGAGATGGTTTCAGATTCCTCCTAAAAGGAGCTGGCACTCACAGTAACATTTTGAAGCTTTAAATATATTGAAGACGTTGAAACACTAAACCTTTTAAAGTAAGTGGGAAGAAACATAATTACAAGAGGCATCTATTTAAGGAAGGCCGCGTGCAGCCTTATATTAGATTTACTACACACATGCATATGTGTAGTACATATACTACTATACCTTTTATCCTAATATTGTGTTTTATGTGTTTATATGATGTGATTTATTTTTGAACTTGTTACCAACTGGAAGTTATACTCCTGAGTCTGCGGAGCTGAGGGACTGCCTTTTAAGAGAAGGACTTTCCCAGATTGCCCTTTTTTTGCCAAGTATCGCCATATTCTCAACAGCCAGAGGGACAGTTTAACAGAAGAGCAAAGAAATGAAGGAGGCACTAGTGTTTATCTTACTCATTTGTAGCATCACAAAAAGAAAAAGCCTTTGATAATATAATTATTCAATTAATAAAATATTATGTATTTATTTAATACTCATGTTATCTGGGAGTATTTATTCCCAACAGTTAAATCCTTCAGTTTGATAGCATGAAAGGAAAATAGTTGATGTAAAAACAACATAACATTTCAGGAACAAGCATGTCAGGACGAAATGTAGATTTTCATTAATCAACAGGAAACAGCAAAGACAGACTACCTCGCTAATCCATGCTGATGCCCTTCAGAAGCTATCCTACTATGACTACATGGTTTGTAGCTTTGAGAGACAAGAGTTAAACACAAAGTGTTTTGTGCTCACAGGATAGATAGACCTTGTTAAGAAAGGAAAGCTGAAATTGATACAATTGTGGAGAACAACATGGTCCTGTGATCATTTATTTCAAATTTCTAGTGGTTCCTAGAGAACTGCCTACATCACAGGCAGAGGATTTTATATCCTCTAAATAAAAAGGACCCACTTCCAAGTGGAAAGCCATGAAAGGATTCATTCCCAGATTGAGAATAAAGTCTTGTACTTATTATGGAGCTTTATTTCACCACATAAGCCCAAAAGTGTTTGCTCTTCACATCCTGAAGCCACTCGCATTACAATTAAATGTCACTTGGTAGTTTTCTACTCCTCCTATTTTACTGCCTATGGGAGAGCTAGTTTTTAATATTTTGTATCATTAAACATTTAGCTAGACACTTACATGGTCCTCAACCCTGTGATATCTAATTCGTGCCCATCTGTCTTGAAATTATTAGGGCCTAATCTAGTGAATTCATTGGGCTTGTATTAGAGTCCTTCTGCATTATAATGATCAAACATGAGCAAAAGTAATGGAAGATGCCAGATGTTATTGTGAGAGATGCCGATCCCCATAACGGAGATCTGCAAGAGGAAGACATACAGATCTGATGAAAGGAGTAGCAAGGTTGGCTCAGGTGTGGGAAATTCACTACAGTTATGTGGCACTGGCTGACTATTTAAATATTTATTTTTCTCCCAGTTCTGAAACACTGCAAATATGTCACTATATGCTCGCCGCTCCTCAAAGCTCACCAGATGGTATTAGACTATATGGGGATGTAACTAAAACATTATCACTGGACCAAGTTACGCTGCAAACAAGAAGTGACGCTAAGATGAATTTACTCCCGTCTTCCCTAAATACCTAGGTAAAAAACAGTTTTTAAACAAGGTATCTAACAACCAAAGCCCATTTCTGAATGCTAATAATTAAATAAAAAGCTCTTTCGTCAAAACAGCCAAGCCCACCTCTGAGTGGGATGACATTCCAGCAACAGAATAAGGAGGCGAAGAGAGCAAAAGCTTTGCAAGAACAATTGCCTTCTATGAAGACACCATGCAAGGCAGGCGGATTTTGTTTTTTTGCTATTTTTTGTTTCACACACATAATGCATTGTTCTTCTTTGCCTTCTTTCCTTTTACTCACTGCACCCGAGCACAACTGCCGTCTACTGGGGAAATGCCTGTGGTTTCTGCAGAGATATATTTGTTCAACTAACTGTGGGCCCAGAACTTCATCAAATTAGCAGAGCGCTGCTTACAGCTGATGACTCTATCCGGGTGATCTAATTAGAAATCCACGGTGTCAAAGCACTGTAAAACAATTCCTTGCTCTCTTCCCATGTGAGAACTGTTGAACATGAAACAGCTGGATGCACAGTACAAGTAAATCACCTATATGCAGAAAACTTTACAAATAGTTACAAAACAAGGAATCTATTCATTTGGCATTACATATAACAAACTTAACTACACTTTTTACCCCGCTCCCCCAACTGTGTTTCACATTTGTATTACTAAGTGATAAACTAGTATAGTAAATCTAGCCAGGCAATGAATAATGACTTTTCCAGCAAAGGAATAAATCAGGACTCAGTAAGCACAGTCAGATGTTGCTGCGACAATGAGCAGTTAATGTGCAAAGCTGATAAAAAAAGCCAAATATTTGAGTATGTTTTGCAGTGGCTTTTTAAAAGTATTTTATTATATTACTGTTAGTACGTATTTCCATATCAGACCCCGTTCTCTAAACTGCGTTGAGCTCCTCTGTAAGGCTGCACACTCATCCTATAAAACCACAGGCCACAATTCACTTGAATAAAACCAGAAAAATCTTCTCCTAAACCCACACAATTTGTGTAGAAATACTACACAGAGATAAGAACAAGGCAATGGGAATCCATTGCTCATTTCAATTTTTTTTGCAGGAAAAGAAAAGCAGGACAGTACCGCATACAAGACATGAGCTGGATCTGAGCATAGATCCAAGACCGACAGTCTTAGGAGCTCAACCAGAGAGTAGGAGAATTCAGTATTAACAACACGTCTGGAAAAACAGTGGAGCCAAGACTGTATTAATGACTGGGAATGGACTGGAGAAAGTGCCTATTTAGTTTGAAGCAGTTGTACTTATTAACTGGCAAGGAAACACCACCACAAAAAAAGACAAGACACACCTAGCCCAAGGAAATTGATGAGTGTGTGTCAAGGTGTTGCAAAATTTAGCGCTCAGATATATAGACTGTCCATCAAGGAAATTATAATATTAACTGTGATAGATGATCAGGACTTGGTCATTAACACTGACATCTTAGCTCAGAGAGAACAGAGGGTAAAATTTGCACATTTTACCTTTAGCTGTAGAAGAAGAAAAGGAAGGGCTCAGAGGACAGCTTCCAGGGACTCTTCCAGAACATGGGGAGAGAAAGATTAAGGGGGGGGGAGTGCTGAAAAAGAAGGATGAAAGAGAGGAGGGAGATAACCTAGGGCCCAGGAAAAGATGAGACATAAAAGCACTGGGAGGTCTAAACTCTAAGTCAACTGGGGTCACGAAATCAGCGATAGCTACAAAGAAGATCAGAGAGCCTGAAGTTTTAGGAAGAAAGATGCTGGCAAGGATGTGATAATTTGCAAAACTTGCATAAAAACATGAATGAGAATACTAAAATTGAATATAAGTTTTTGCTATAAAAATAACCGTACAAAAACCAGGCTACAGAATGGGCCACAGCAGTGAAGAAAAGCTAAATGAAAATGAATCTGATTTGTTTTTCCTTTTATGTTGAAGACAGTAACTATTTTCAGTATCCCTCTGTTTAAGGTACAGAGAGTTTGTGGGGACAGCCCTACGCACCCAAACACAGGCAGCTCCATCATAGATATCAACTTCAGAGGGACTACTAGGCAGGAAACGAGATCCCTAGAAGTGTGCTTTGAAACCTTAGGAGTAGTATCTGAAGGTTACTCCATATTCTTCACATCCTTTGACCTCCATGTCTCAACAGACAGGCTCTGTTGAGACATAGAGGTTAAAGAATATGGAGTATTGTTGACTCAGGTGTGATAGAATAGTGTCAAAATAAAAGTAGTGAAAGGAGCTCAACAAGTGTTTCCAAGGACTGCTCATGCCTTCGGACAGCTCTTTAGATGCTCCATGAGTATTGGCATTTACATACCTGGCACACGCGGTCCTTCTCTAGTGTGGCAGACATGTCGCAAAATTATTTTAGACAGTGTTCGGATGGGACAAGATAAGGTTGCGAGGGGCAACACTCAAGTTCGACTCCCTTAGTTCCACCAGAAGAATGAACTCATATCTATCAGGTCAGGGCTTTGTTTTAAGCTGTTCCCCAGCATGGCAATGCTATAGGTCCAAGGTGGCCTGAAAAAACCAACAGGCTGTCATATCAAATGAGTATTTCAATTCTAAGCATTAGGACTTTTACCTCTTCCAGAGGACAGCATGCTCCACCCATACTAACCGACAGCAGCAAATGGATGACAAATACATATACCTAAATACAGCATCAGGAACAGTTTCTTCTCTACTGAAATTTTCAGATACATTTATAGGACTCAGGATTTTTTTGAAACTATTAAAACAGTTTTCATAAATGTAATTCAGTTCCTATGCCTACAGTCTCTATTTCATTACTGGTGCTCTAGCAATGTTGTTTAACCCCCTCATTCTCCAAATTCTTTATAAAATGATACGCTTACAACGTATTATATTCCCAGGTTTATACGGAAAAATAAAAAAATTAGTTTCTTTAGGCTCTGGAAAGAAAATTTATAAAACCACAATAATAAAACCACACTATTATTTCTAGAATGGTGTACTTTGAAGTGTAATTGATTTTGCAGGGAATCAGTTGTAAAACTAGAGGTTCATTATTTGTTATCTTAACCTAACCAAAATGTTGGCTTCATATCAGGCTGAATGAATTCTAAGAAAATAGCAACTCTAATTTAAAATCTCTCTTTTAGTCTTTATAGTTATAAAGTATTTATAATTTTCACCCCTCAAATTTGTCATCTGAAGCCATTTTCAGCATGTACAGGGATTCTTATCAAGTTGTTTATCTCCTTCTCCCTCACTAACAGCTTGGCTGCCTTATGTCATACAACACGCATTTAACACAGACACCTCTTTTGTGGCTGGTACTCAACAGATGGAAGTGCAAAGTAATTTTTATTGTGTTCACTGCTATTTCCACAAGCTCTTCTACAAATTAAATGGTGATAAAGTGATACTACTATGTATGCTTTGTCACAGGTCTGTCTTCAAATTTTTTTTAAAACAAAGTGAGAAGTGACATTCACCTTTATTTTTGTAAACATAATAAGCAACTTTTTTCCCTTTCAAAGTTACATTAACACTTACTTGTGGACTGGCAGTGATCTGGACTGGACCTCGCACGCTCCCTGAGCTAAATATTTATAATGCAGATAGATGGTGCAATCTATTTAGGGGAAAAAACTTTAGCCTCCAAAACTCAATGCATCAATGTCATTGCTGGTTTAAAATTAAGTGTCAGCACTAGCCTAAAGAGCCTTTTTGGAGTGCAGATGAGGCAGATAAACAAACCTAGCAAATACTGTGCTCTGAAGTGGGAATAACGTAGCATTTTAAGAAATCCATCTGCTAAGCTGTTTATAAGCTTTTCACCATACACTTTTGCCATGTCTGGCAGGATTAGCAACCACACTTCTCTCAAGATATGTGGAAGAAAAATTTAAAACAGTATTATTTATGTAACTCGTGATGATTTTCAAGCGAACTTGTTAAATGTGAAGCATTTATTTTCCTGGCTGAATTTTTGAACTGACACTGCCAAATAGGCAAGCACTTTTACGGAGACACAAATCTTAATCTTGAACCAAACACCGTTGCTCTGGGATGCCGCAACTGTCGCTAACAACAGTCTGAGGCTGTCAACAAAAGAGGGAAATTTCTCCTATCGTCATGACCTCTGCGATTTGAACCCTCATCATCACTGGCAGACAGGAAGATGAACATTCATCTTACGCTACAGCAAAGAGTATTTTAAAAGTAATTTGCAAACATTGTTCCTCTTCAGCTCATTTCTGAACTTTTTTTTTTTTAATCTTCCATTTAAAAAACATTATTAAAGCACAAATTAAGAACAGCCTGTATTTTCTCCATGGAAGTACCACATAATTTACAAATAGAATAATCTTAAATGCACTGTCTTTTTTTTTTTTATTTTAAAAATTTCAATTATTTCCCTTTTATTTTGTTCTGCCTAATCTTAGTCATAGTTCTGAAGCAATCAGAAATATTTAGTACCAGTTACTAAACTATGGTTGCTCATCCATGTAATGCAGACTGATTCCACTGAAGAGACAGACCTTATTAACCACCCTTAAACAGACAAAAATACACCTTACAAAGACCCAGCCTAGACAATTATTCACTTTAAAAATAAACAAACCCCAAACCAGTCATTGTATAGCTTTAGTCCCTTGGGTCTGAAACCCATCAGATCAGAGCTGATTGCCACCTACTACTCAGTTCCCTTTGCCATAGAGGAGTAAAACTAATTAACCCACCTTTATTACTACAAGAAAATGCAGTGTTTAAGGCCTTATTTATATCTAATAATAGCGGTAAGTTTTAATCTCTGACTTTTCTCTCTAATTTTTGCTATACTGAACAGCCAACACAAAGCAAACATCAAATAGAACACCTACTTTTACATTAAATGAATTAAAAATCAATAAATATGGCTGAGATGATGCCAAAGAGGTCAAGGTGCATGAAAGCCCATTTGGAATCACACACATTTTCAATTACAAAATGAAAATAATACTGAGAATCCATGAAATGCAGTCAATGAGGCCAAGAGAACGAAAACTACTTTACTAAACAAATGTAATAATATGTCACTTCAGTTAAGATTGAAATTTACTGATATGTTAAGTATTAGCTCAAATGAAGGCAGCACCTGAGCTCTAGCTTCAACTCCTAACTAAATTTATAGCAATATCACAGTCAGGTAAACAAAAAAAGGAGTAATACCTATACACGGTATGGGATACTATGTATTTTGCAACCAGATCATGTAAAAATGATGGAATAATATGGCATAGAGTTTATTTATTGATTATTTGGGAGTTTATCACCATCACCTTGCTTTAGAGCTGAACCAGATATGTAGTGGCCTAGCACAGAAGAAACACCATCTACACTCCCTCATCCTCTGCTGTGTGGAGCTCATTTATCCCCAGTAACTCCTATTCCAGCCACTGGTGTGGAGACAGTCCCTTTTCTCTTCTAGTGACACAGTTTTTCTAGGAACACGTTGCTCCATTTTAGCCGCCTTCTGTCTGTAAAAGGCTACTGCTTACTTCACACGACCGTCACTAAGAATAAAACATTTGATAACATTAAGAATGCCGCACAAATTCAAAGATGCATAAACAGTGAACAGCTTGCTTTCAACCAGAGCAGTGGTTTCAGCATATAAGATTTAGTTTAATACAAGAGACACGCACATATCGAGGGAGGTATTTCATAGAGAAGACGTTCTGCAAGCCAGTTTTAAGAGACCCCAGAACTGCCAGGTTATGGCACATCACTTGAGTTTCTGTGGGCTTCATGGCAGGTTGTCTAGAGTCAGTGCCAGGAGACCTGTCTGTGTATCTTTTCCAATTGAATTTATGGAGCTCAAAATATAAAGGCTTTGCAATGCTATATTTTACTTGCCTTTTAATGGTTGGAAGGAGAGACGTGCTGTTACTCCTGCTGCCAAGATTCTTCAGCTCCAAAAGTGCAACAGCTACTTTTAGATCAGAGAGTCCTCAGATTCAACCCCCACAAAGTTTCTTCCCTATATACTATGTCTGTTTTGGAGTGTTGTAATGCTGTTAACTCTGTAATGAATATTAATATAGCCTTTGGGGAGACTTGTTCTGTCTCTACTATGCCTCGCATATTATGAAGCACTTTTAAATCTGCAATAACAGTTTATCATATCAGAGACAAGTAATTCATTGTACGCCAGCACAATGGATGCACACACAAACCCATGCACTCAAACACCACCTTAATTACCTCTCCTGCCTTCTTCCCACAAAATATATTCTTTCACAAGACATGAACTATGGCTGGCTTCTGCTGCTGTAGTTTAAAACAAAACACACAGAAAAGCAGCACTACTAGTCTCCCACACCTCTGTAACATTTCTAAAGAATCAATTACTTCTCCCATAGCTTCCCAGACTGATCCAAAACCACAAGCAGTTTAATGTTCAAAACCAGCCATACAAAGAAAAAAAAAAAGAATACAGCAAGGGGTCAGCAGTGAATACTTGTGACACCAAGGCCAGAGGAGCTAAGCTAATCTTTGCAGGCAGTGAAGGGTTTGAAAAGGAATAAGAAAAATATTTCTAACGAGACACAAGTGTAAAAACTACACTGGAAGACTGGGGGGGTAGGAAACAGCAGAGAGTAAGTCACAGAAATACTTGAAGATTGCCCCAAGGAGTCTAACCTGAGGCACTGCCCTTGCAAGGAAAAACAGGTTATTTATGTCATGTTTACACCGAAAAAGAACTGCCCGAAATGACAACGTTTGTATATTGAAACCCAGCTAAGTGGTGGTCCCTGCCCCATGTCCCCTCTCCTCCCTTCCTGCTACCTCCAGGGTTAGCTCATGCCTGTAGATACCAGCTGGAAAAAAATAGCTTCTGCCAATTTACCTTCCTGAAGCAGCTCCTGACAGTCAGTGAAGTGTCAGGGCAGGAGGAAAGCAAGGTCAGGGGAGCAGCGAGGGGAAACAACCTCTTTTAGATCAGCTTGACACCCCGAACCCACATTCTGGATACTTCTGCTAAGCAACTTACTGTTTAGCAGATGACCTGCAATATGTACACCTCAGTGAGAAGTAAAAACCACATTTGCAGTCTCAATCATCCTGCTGGAATAAATTAATGTATTTTTTACTTTAGAACAAAGCAGCTGTGAGCACAAGCACAGCTGGGTGCTGCGCCCGAGGAGAGAAGCTGCAACTGGTGGAGCCGCAGTAACGTGCTCCCTTGCGCCTAACGTGCTCCCTTGCGCCGCCTGCACTCACCTGGGGTCAGATCTCAATGAGCACCAGCTGGTAGCTTTGAACTAGTTGGTTGGCTTTAGCTAATTTCACTGGGTAGAACACACAGCTTGTTAGAAAAAGTACTCTCATCTTGGTGGAGGAGGTCTGCAGGGTTTTATTTTGCTTGCTTGTTTGTTTGCTGTGATGTAGCAGGCTATAAACAACAAAAGCAAACCCCACAAAAACACACATCTTTTGGCTTAGAGAGGTATCGCCAACCCAGCTGCATAAAACAACCTCATTTCAATTTGGTCGGCTGACAAGGTCCTGGTTTTTTATTAGGACAGTACCCAGGGGGGACTGTGGAATCAGGAATGTACCCCCTTCTTTTTTTTAGCACAGTGAAGCCGTGGAGGAAGCAAAGTCCACGGAGAGTTCATCTAACAGTGAGACAGGAAACTTCTAACTGCAGTGTTTCGAGCGTCTAGAAAAAGAAGAAAACAAGTAGGATAGGCGATAGGCAGAAGGCAGCTATGCCAGTTAAAAGGGTAGATACAGGGTGAAACAGGACATCCTACGCTAGAGGATTTTTAAGACCTGTATGTTGATGCAAAGTAATTTAGCGCAAACAAATTAAATGTCAATCTACCAGAGCCTCTGCATATAGATGAGCCTTAAGAAAATACAGGCTACACTCTGTGGAAGACTGGTTAGGGCTATTTTTGATGAGCTTGGAAAGAAGCCTACTCTGTGACTCTAAATCCAAAGCAGGAAGCTATACATATGGCAAATTTCCTGATGATACCTGGTCTAACTTTAGACGGTATCACTCACTGCAGATTAGTGCTTTTCACACTGCGTCCGGTAACTGAAATGTTCTACTGTAATTGTTTCTGCTTTTTAAAGAAGGTACAACATACTCCACTAAAAGAGCCACCAAAATACATGTATTTACCATATTAAAAGTTTTCTAAAGATTTCAGACAAAAGTTTTAACACAAAAATTCAGAATTATTAGGACATTTTTCTTGCTACTTT
>NW_008824056.1:1160792-1177806 GCF_000699105.1 Pygoscelis adeliae | reverse complement strand
GATAAAAGCATTGCTGCGGCAGGGGTTTCTCAAAGGTGGAGAACACCAGGACCGCCCGAAAGGCAAAGGACTCTGAGATAGCTCTTCACAACGCTGGTGCTGCTCTCTCATGCTGATTGCTACCACATCTGCCTGTTTTCCACATCTGCATCTCCAAAAGGCTAACAGTCTAATATGGATTTTTGGATCAGCTGGAAATATGTAACTCTTGAACCATTTCCTCAGGTTTTCTTAAAAAAATTCCCCAATCCATAGGACTAATCAGAACCTGTTAAACATTTTAAGTGCACCTGTTACAATAACATTTTCATGAAGCTTTCATCCACAGAGTTCGATTCTGTTTACTAGTAACTTGTTGATGGGGCCAAGAACTCCTAAACCAAAGCAAATTCCCCATTGTGCCTCTTGAAACATTTTGCTGCCCTCCAGGCTTCAGTGGAATAGCAGTTTGCATTTTGGACTTTCCTGTATTTCGTTCTTGCCACAATAGCATCTGAATTTAGTATGAAATCTAAATGAACTATTGCCAATTTTTGCTCTGTTAAGTCTTATGCAAACATTTTAGGCCCAATATCACACTGAGGATTTTTATTTATGCATTTAAAGACTAGGACTTCACTTGTGAGCAAGTGTGTGTGCATGCATGTTTGTGTATAAAAACATGTATCTGACATATATTCCTCATCTTACTGACTAGCAGACTAAATCAAAAGACATATGACCTTACTGATAAATGAATTTCTTCTAATGCTTACACATTTAATCAGCACCTTAGTTAGGATGTTCCCTCTCTCCAGACACTGCATCTCTAACTGAACAGCAGGAGAAGGATCATTGTAGGCACACAGGCTTTGTCACGGAGAAAGAATTAGGTTGCATTTACTTGTGCCATTTGTGGTAAAATAATTGTGGCCTTTCTGATAAGACAAAGCAAGGACCATTTCTCGGAAAACATTTATTTATATATATAAAACCCTGCCTTGGAAGAAATATATATTTAATTTCATGCATATTTAAGAGTACCAGCTGGATCTTAACGTATCACAAAGGAAAATTTTCTTCCTTGCAAGGCAGTCCAAGGGAGCGGTTACTTGCGACCATCACTTGAACATGTCATCACATATTCAAGACACTGTATGGAGTTAAGTGTTCCTAGAACATGGTAATACATTTTCTCCCGATTACAAACAGACGGTGAGGGCTGTGCACTTCAGTGCAAAGTTTTTCATGTAGGAGAAGGCAAAAAGCAGATGGGGAATAACATCACATTGACTCAGACAGGCAAGAGCGGCTAGCAACAGACGGCGTCCAAGGCACATCCTGCTACAGACATCTTACATAGCTAGAGAAAATCTTGAACTGGAAAATATTCAAATGAAAAAGTATGCATGAAAAAATTAGCACATTTATAGGTGTTTGGAAGTCAGTGTTGTACTGGGAGGCCAGAGTAACGTCACAGCTGGGGAATTCATGGCAGTGACCACTCCTGCAAAGATTTATCAACTCCCTGCCAGCTCTGCCCACTGACTGGAGATTTTTCCATTTGCAAAAGTCTTTTTATAACATCTTGAACTTCAGCATTTGACCTCTATTTTGAAATGTCTTTTTCCTACTCAGTCACCCAACAGATTTTGCAAACAAATACTTGTTTGTGTCACAGGACATATTAGATCATTTTAAGTAATTGTATGACACTTATCAGTTCCTTTTTCTTTGTTGTAGCTACAGATAATATTTTGAGATCTATTGGAATAACAAGACTATTATTTTTCTCCTTTATTGAACTGCTGAGCTCTGAAGAAAACTGCTTGCGTCCAGTCAAAATACTGTCAAATTACAGATGAGTTCTGTTTCAACTTGTTTTTGCTTCTATGAAAAAAATAAGAATTCAAACTATTTCAATTTCTTTTCCCAGACAGACTTGCTCTGCTAGCAAGTGTCCTTCAGTTTGCATCACAGCTGTAATGGTCATTCCCAAAAAGTGTATTTCCATGTCTCTCAATCTTAGAATGTTTTCTTGCAACACAGCTGCTCAGTTGATAAATTAAAGAAATATAAAGAATAGTCTTATCTTCAGCAGAGGAGTCTTCCAACCAGAAGTACACTGCTGCATGATTTCTGCAAAGTAGTTCAGAAATTCAAAAAAACAATTATCATATGCTTTTGGCACAGTAAATAAGAATCAAATTCAGACTGAAAAGCTGTAGTTATTAGAGATTAACAGCCTTTATAATATGGCAAAAGTTGCTCTTCTTTTCTACCTTCCCTCAATATGTAAAGAATTGAAAGTCAGTTTTTCAAACTTAACTTTTAAAAAGAGAATGTGTACTGAACTCTGGAGGACACCATGGCAATCAATATTTACCACAGGATGGTCACTACCTCAAAACCAGGCTAAAGCATTACAGGATTGAGGAAGATCAAATAATCACAGAGCATGAGTATGACTATACCCAGATTTTAAAACTGCATTATTTCTCTAAAGAGAAGTCATATATTAAGATGGGATTAATTTAAGATGGGACTAATAAATTCAATAATAAATACAAAAATTATTTTAAAGGATCATGTTTACAATAGATACTCAAAATATTTTGAAAGCAAAATGTGGTTTCCACAATGAAAGAATTAGCGAAACAAGTTTTTGTATACCACCACTCCATTTCAATGGCAGATATAATATACACACCAAATGCTTAACCTCTGACATGCTAACGCAGCTTTACAGAGGTACTAAAAAAATGTTTCCTGTTTTTTCACTTGGAACAATTGAAAATAACAAATCTTCAAGACCCTCTTGACTAATAGAGACCTAAACACCAATAACACTCACAGATTCTTCTTCATCTTCTAGATGGTCTATCTTGACTTCTCCATTCCCGACATTTGGCTCTGATAAATTTTGTCAGTGAGCAGCTGTAGCCTTCAAATAGCAAATTTTCAGTGAGACCTCTTGTTCTTTTTGAGTTGGTGAAATATCACAATGTTTCCTTCAAGCATTTTATCTTTTTGCCAAAGAAATCTCCACCTTTTCTTTAAGATGGAAGAAAACTTTGTTAATTGGGTTCTCTCTCATACTTTACATGCGTTTCATGGCCTCTGTTTTCCTATATTAGCACGCATTAGTTCAACAGGCTTTGAACGAGTTCCTGCAGAGCTGTCCACCCAAGGCGTTCCCCTGACATAATAAATAGTTGTCATTCCAGTCATCTTCTGTCAGCCAAACAAGGACTGAATACACCATCTGGGAGAATCAGGAGAGGACAGACTACTAGTCCTGGAGATCCTAACAAAGAGCAGAAATTAGTTTGATACAACTGCACAACACTGCAGTTCTTTTCCTCTTATTGCTCTTCCTCATCTCTTTCCTTACATACTTGCACACACTAAATCTTTTCTTTTTTGGTCTCAAGGTTCAGTTTCCACTTCATCTAGATGAATGCCTTGCAACTAAAGAAGTCTTGAAAACTTTACTCTGCAGTGGGAAAGGCAGCAGTCGCATCAGGATTACAACCAGGGAGCGATGAATTATTCAGCCAATATAAATCTATGATTTTTACTGTGGACAATTAAAAAAATTTATGAACTTCACTTTTAGGGCAGTTTTAAGCAACCTTTATGAAGTACAAGCAAAAAGTTTCTCCAACAAACTCTCTAATCACCTCCTTTGTTAAATCCAGTCTGCATTGACACAGCAAGGATTATAGGCTAACCATCTCCTTCCTACAGTCAAATCACAAGCAAGTTGTATACCTATAACCAATGAAAGCAAAATGTCACTGATTTTAAACATATACCCATGTAATAACAGATTTCATTTTAAGTAAGACCTCTTAGCTGTTAATAAACCTCTATTAAATATACTTTCAGGGTATGAAACCTTTATGGTTATTATCTGCTTTCAACTTTAAAAGAACAGAAACATTTTGGAGTCTGACCTCCTACTGTTTACATACGCACTATGACCAAACATGCAGAATGTTTCTCCCCACGCTTGATTCATTAAATGAGTATGTATGCAAATTTCTTGTCCAGAAAAAAAGAAACATTACTAGCTCTGATGAAATCCAGCTATAGTGCTCTATACTGCTTTGCAAGCTTCCCTATTCATGTTTCAAAACCATCTAAATCCAGACTATCAAGTTCAGATTGGAATTCAGCTTTCAAGACAGGGTATGAGGATTTAAAGTCTGCACTTAAAAAGCTGTATATAAAATAACAAAACCTAGTATCCCTAGAATGAGTAATTAGTACTAAATTCTCTCATATAGCAGAGTCTGAAACAGCACTTTCATCTTCTCTTACTAGCTAGAAATCCCAGTTCCATCCTAATGAACAACTATCTGGTTTCATGCACAAATACCAAGTATTAACTCCCGCAATAGCTAACAAATATTTCATTTAAGCAGTTAAACATTTCAACTTTGTTGCTGGGAAAAATGAAGAGGAATTAAGTAGGTCTAGTGGAGACAGAAGAAGATATATTTATACTGAAGATAATCTGTACTACTGTGCTAAAGTGCTAATTTTAAATAGCTTCTTTGCATATTGCTAGCATGTGGCTGTTGTAAGATGGAGACCCACACAGGCGAACTTTACACATCTTTATTCAGTCTCAAAGAGTGCTGCAACAGCTACACAAGTCATGGTACTCAAGCTAGTTCAAACAAGCTCGCACATGCCGCAGTCACAGCTGTGACGGTGGCCTTAGTCTCCAAACTATCATAAACTGACACAGTTGTGCATTCTATTGCAATATTTCTCCTCTTAAGAAACATTTAAAATGAGTGTTAAATCCATTATAGCCTCAGGCTTCTGTACAAGCTGCTCTTTTTCCCAATTAAGAACTCAAAAGGCAAAGCAGGAGTTGGCTCTCTGCAAATCTTGAAGTACATTATCCAGGAGCACTGCAATTACAAGAGAGATACTGATACCCAAGACTTGCAACTGTACTCTTATATCACCTCTCAGTCCAGCATGGGAATACCCAATATTATGAAATGCACAGAAATATATTAAGAGCCTGTGCATCTTGCTCACAGAGTAGCCATCTTTCCTTTTTCACTTTTGTCCCAAACAACAAATAGCTCCTCTATCAAGAGCTTTGAAAACAATACAACTGGAAACAAAAGAGGCTGATGAATACCTAAGAAAACTCAGAAACTTCTCTTTACAGCTGCTTCCATGCACACAGATATTTTCATGTTGTCACTACTTCTGTCTGGGCTGGTGATGGCTTTCATTAGGAGGTCCTCGAGAAAGAGCTATCCAGCTGCAGGAGCAGTGGTGTCTATGATTATTACACACACACAGAAATGCACAACAAAGGCAACTTCCATAAGACAGTTCAGTATATGGGTCCCTCTTGATCCTCGTCTCAAACTTTGTTTTCAAGCTGAAACAGATATTCTTATCTTAAAGATAAGAATGAATCAGGAAACAAATTAATTGATTTTGTTTTTCTATATAAAGGAAGGGAAAAAACTTGGCTTGTTTCACTTTTATTTTTTAAAACTTTCCCTCAAATCTCCCTTTGGACTGATGAGATCTTCAGTTTCTATTCTTTGATAAATTAAAAAGTCAAGCTCTTTTTATGCTGTAAATAGTGTCCCATAATGCTCTAAATTCTGCTAATGAAAGAGGACGACAAGGGGTAAGAAAGCCTGCACTTGTGCCTCCCCTTTCAGGTACATGCCCCACAATCACCAGGTACCTGACAGGTATGTGAGGTATGCAGCAGGCAGTTAAGCCCATCCTTACTTTGGTCCCTTTGGAATTCCACTGTAATTTAAAACAGCTCTGCTCTTTTCAAGTTCATGCAAAGAAGAGATCATTAACATGTTTACTAATTCCAAGTGGTTCAAATGGTCTCAAATATTGAAAATTCTCACATTTGAAATAGTAAGGTCGCACAACAGGGACAGGTCAAGGCAACTTTGGTCTCGTATCTCCTACTGAAGTGCAGGGAACACTGATAACTCCTAAAGCAGCCCGGATCCTTCTCTAATTTATCAACCTAGAGCAGCATAGCTAGAGAGTTAGAAGAAAAACTGAAGAGCACTTATGGAGCGCTGCCAGTGCTACACCACTGCTGGAGTTCCCTCCAGGCGTCTGTGCACCTGTGTATGCCCATGTGAATCCGGGGCCAGAGCTTTCAAAATCCAGATGCAAAGAGGTGCTCACACAAACTCCTGAAGTACATCATTGGGAACTGTGCTCCCCAGGACACAGACATCTGCAGAGATACATTAGTAAAAAAAGCTTTCCTGGAGTGTTTTGACTCATTTTCTTCCTATAAAGACAGTTTCATGACAGGCTCTTGAACTCTGACATTTGAATAAGTTCTTGGGTATTACAGCTTAATGAGTGAAGTAGAGAAGGCACTGGTGATGCATTTTGAAACTGTTTATTGGGGAATCTGGATTCTCTGGCAGCTCAGGGCCTGGGCACTAGCTCGTTCCTACCACTCATTACTTCTCCCTACAAAATATTTACATACTTGCTCCTTTTGAGCACTCATCATTCTCTCTCTTTTTTTTTTTTTAATTTTTAAAAGTATCTCACTAATTCTTGCTGCACAAAAATAATGCCTACAGGTTCTTTCCAGTGGCGTGGAGCTGTTTAAGCTATAAGCTTTAGGCAATAGTAAGATCCCTGTTCAGCTGGGGTATACATGCACTTTCTTCATTTGGTTCATTTGATTTCCACTCCTCATGTGGCTATAGAGAGGCATGGTAAAACACAGACACCCCACTCCCATTTTAATTCATTTAATTTCCTTTTATTGTTCCCAACTCATCCTTCTTCACCTTGAAACACCCCTCACTGCTAAGGGCAATTTTCTTGCTATACAGCACTTTAATTCAAGAAAGATCAGGCGGTCTTAAATGCTTTATTAATGTAACTTTGAAAGTCAAAACCAGAAACACTTAACTAGATCTTCTGGGGCATTTTCATGAAAAGAATAGAAACCCCTATGTTCCCTAATTTAACTTTTCTTTCCTTATTTAAATCCGAAAACATTACCCATACTTACTTTCAGCCTCCACATCACTGCTGTGTTCACATCCCCACCCTCTTAGAAGTTGGTCTCCTGGATCAAAAGCTTCCAGAAGATTTTAGTCTTCCAGGCATTTATTTAACTCTCAACACAAGAAAATTAGAGAGAAGAAAGAGTACTGCCTCAGGAACCTACGCTGCAACACCTGCAGCAGTTAAATTGCAAGCAGCAATAGATTGCTTGCAATGACTCTCCTTTATGTTGCTCAAGAGAGGACTCTTGAGCAACATAGCAAACTTAGCAAATTATGCCAAGTTTTCAAGTCTTGCCATTAGCTCCCTACACTGAAGAACTCTTGTTGGCAAAGAAAGGGAACACCAAGTCCCCCTTCCAGAGAAGCAGGTGAGCACAAAGTTTAAGTTCAGCTTCTCCCCCAACACAGTAGATAAGGGCTGGAAGCTCTGGGGGTTAATTCAGTTAAATGGTTATATGCTTGGGTCTCCTGAAACTGCCAGGCAAACCCCCTCCAGCTCCAGAAATGACTGATGAAGTGCCAGACTCACAGGTCATGCGCGTGATGAGTTCATGACATCCGCAGCGAGTTTCTGCTATCAAATCAGGCACCGGGACTGGCAGTTCACTTAACAGGAAACCAGCTGTGCTCCTCACCCTTGTCATGTCCAACAGAGCTGGTCAGTGACCAGCTATGCTAACAGCTGGCCATCTTCTCGCACCCATGCCTTGCTATTTAAATCACTTTTTAAACCAAAAATTCTGTTTCACAATAAAATGCTGAAAGAATTCATTTAAAATATGACAAACAGTAGCACAGAGCTTGCCCCAGGTTCAAATCAGGGTTTCTCACAGGGACACGTCAGTAACATTATTCTGGCATGAAAGATGACCACTAAGATCCACAGTACAGATATGAAATAAGCATTGATGCTGCTGGGTCTTAGGTGCCATTACTTTCTTGATAACCACATTAAGAAAAGAAACTGAAGACTGCAAAACCCAGCAGGTAGGTGATGGTGTTACATTAAATAATGGAAGGCACACAGTTAATAATGTTGGTGTCTGATGGAGAGAAAAAAGGAACAGTTGCACCTGGGAGAGAAGGAGAGGGGGACTATAAAGTTCTATTTTCAGTTGTGCTACTGACGTGTATCAGATCAGCCAAGGGACATAAACAGAAATTTAAGCCTGTAAAATGATCTGAAAACACCTGTTCACAGAGGTGTAATATGTTTTCATGACACACTTTTGAAATACCTTGAATCAGAAGCACAGTGAAGTCAACTTAAAGCCACTGTGACAGACAACATGCTAAGTTTTCAATTTGTATATAACCAAAAGTTTCAAACAGTGTTTGTCACTGAAATTGTATTTAGCTCTCCTATCAATTGGGAGTGCTGGGAAACTCAGTAACAAAGCATTCCAGTAAAAATATCTCTGTTCACTATAATAGGTTTGAGGTTACGGCCTTTCATATTGTTCATCAACATAATTTTCATCTTCCTTCACAGTCAGGTTTTTCCTTTATAAGAGATGCACAACCCGCATGCCAAAAAAGCTTTTAAAACCTACATTTGAAACAACTAATTCAAATATGCAGCTGGATACACTTTCTTTTGGCTCTTCTGCCATGGCATCATAATGTTGTTTATAGTTTATTAGAAGCAGCTATCTCAATCGCCAGTCTTGAAAGTTTACATCAACACTTTAGAATATACAAACTCCAACGCGTGCAACTTAAAAGTGTGGAGTGCAAAACCCAACACATCCCAAGAGACACTCCAATTTACTTAAGAGTATTTTTCTAGTCACCACATGCAGACCTGCAAGATGAACCAGTATGCAGCTACTGTCTTGAGCTGCTATACAACACTACCAGACAGACAAGCACTGTTCTTTACAAGGAGGCAGGTAAGTTAGATAAAGGTTGTTTTTTAAAAAAAAACATGTTATTTAAAAATAAAACTATTAACAAAATTTATATCTCAAAGCCTGAGAATATAATTTATCACCTTAACAAGATAACTAATTAAAATAATAGATTAGAAACAGCACATTTTTGCCTCTGAAGGTTGAAGAGAAATAGTTACTGAACTGGTAATATCAAGGTACCATCTCCTACCAGAGCCACTAGGACAGAGCCTCAGCACAGATTTAGATGAGGACACCAATACTCTAACAAAGAATACCTTACAGGATAGCAGGTTCTCCTAAGCAGGAAAAAAATGTGGGGGTTTTGAAATTATTGACTATCTTATCATCATTCTCTCTGAAGAGGTGGTAGGTTAGCTTGATCAGGTATAATTACCTCCAATTCGTGTCTGTCCTGCTCTAATTCAAGTTATAACTGGAGTCTGAAGAGACGGTACCTGACCTCATCACTGACAATCTGGCCACCGAGTCCAGGTCTCAGGAAGAGATGCTTGGTAAGAGGACCTCCATCACAAAACCAACCTTAAAAGTCCCAGAAGTGTCTCAAATCAGTTGACCCTCCAGGGGCTTAAAACGTTGCGTACAATTAGTTCTAGATGCAAATCATTCAATAACTTCTAATAAATGTAGATACATTATTTGGCCTCTTATTTACAGTTACGATATCCAACAGGGATAGAACAGGGCAAAAAAAAAAATCTCACCAAAGCAAGAATTGATAGTAAATACCGTTCTCCTTTTCAGAAAAAATACAAAATAAAAATAATGTGAATTGGTATATCAGAATACATAATTGCTAAAATAAATACTAAAGCAAAAAAAAAAAAAAAAGAACTCAGGTTGGTGATTTAAATGTTTGTCAATTTAAACCATCACAGAAAATGCTTATTTAAAGCACTGATTAAAATAATTCCATCCCGGAGGCAGGAGATTGCTCCTGCCCTCAAAGTTAAAAATAATATCACCATTAACCTCAGCAACAATTTTCTAATTGCCAAAGATTACAAATCTTTTATGCAACATTCATCCACAGAGAATTCACTCACTCTACTTTGCCTTCCTAAACCACTACTGTAATAGTAGTGTAAGGCAAGTCCCTTTTTAAAAAAGTCAAACTTATGTGATGTATTTTATATGAAAGCATAAAACATTTTGCAAAATGAAGAAGTCTGTCATATCAATCTCTTTGTAAATTAATGTAGCACCTCACATTACTATTTATGCATGAAACATAAGCAAGAAGAGGGGCTGCTTGGAGCTCTTCTCTGACATGTCGATGCCAGTTGGCACTATGAAGCAGGCAGCTGGTCCTACATTTTGTTCTCTAAGTCCTAAGCAATAAGGACTGTCGATACGTGCCAGCAAACCAGTGACCGTCAGTAGAAACAAAGAGGGCAAAGTTTAGTTTTCAGAGCATCCAGAGTTACAACACTGTTAGTGGTCTTTCAAGAGCCATAAAGAAACGCTGCCAAAATGCACACTCACACTCTCTGTTTCTCTCAAACACGCACAGAGAGAGATAGAACAGCATTCATCCTAAACCACAGAAATAACCCTTACACATACATCTCTCTGATTTTGGATCTCAGGCACTATATAAACAACGGTACATTGAAACTGACTGTAGTTTTCCTATAGCTGCCTGGTGATCTTGCTAGGACAGATTGTTATTAAATACGTCCAGTCTTACAGGAATCTAAAGTTAAGGCAAGCTACAATGCAAAAACACACACTATTCTCCCTTTTCTCCTCTACTCACATTCTTGTCTTCAAGTCCCAAGCTCCACTTCTTGTCTCCCTCACCCCTTTCCTGCGTTGGAATCCCTGCGCCTTGTTATTCCAGTAAGAACACTTGATGCTTTCAATTGCATGGCCAGAAAAAGTAGCAACAGCTTTTTTTCAAGCAGTTAGTAAAAATTTACTTTCCTTGTCATGGTTCAGAATTAACTACATCTCCAAGCATGTAGCGCAAGGTCACTCACCTTCACCTCTCTCCAACGGGAATCCCAGCAGCATCCTGCCCACAGATAAGTGGGCTTAGTCCTCACATTAGCAGCTGTGATCAGGTGTGCTGAGCATCATGATCCCAGTATCAGGTGATCATTATCACAGGCCTTTCACAACAAAATCATGTTTAATCTCAATTATAGGAGAACATGAGTTATAATACAACCATCTACACGTACTGAAATCCTACGTATGACTTCGGTCAGTTTGGCGTCTCCCAGTTAACGCCCCTTCCGGGGAAATGAGATTGTCTCCTTCCCAGCGTTGCTGCTTCTCTCCTCCTTGTGAGCTAGAAGCTGTTTTTATCTACTCTGTATTATTATATTATTATAAAATAATAATATATTATTATTTTCCTACTTCTCTATGTGTGATTTCCCTTTTCTTCCATACCAGTAAAGGGCCAAACATGGGATGATCAGGAGTAAATATCTAATGAATATACTAGTTTTGTTCAGTGGGATCATCAAGACTCTTATCCAACTTCCCCGCTTCCCAGCAGAAATAAACCCACTGTAACCACATTGCATATATGCAGATTAAAAAAAAAACATTAAAAGCACCTTCTACATCCTACATACTGTCCTATACATCTCTAAAAAGACCTAAGTAATAAATTAAAAAAAATAAGCTAGAAAAATTAGAAAAAATACATTCACACTCAAACGCAGGAAAGTGAATGAAAGCTCAGGGGTATAAACATTAAGAAAACTAAGGAGACAAACACGTTTTGTCCTCCCCTTCCTCCTACTCCCACACTAAGTTTCCATTCCCGAAGCACACAGCCTTGGATAGACATTTTATTTAATGCTGATCACAATCAGATATTTCAATACCTCAGCTTCAGCATGTGTTCGGAGGAAACATACATTTCAGGGAAAGTTTAGGCAATTCTGTGGTGCAGTCCATGCGTAGACTACCTGCAAATAAATCATGTTCCCATTTAAAATGCAAGTTTAAAGAAGTGCAAGCGAGCCATGGCACACCAGAGAACTATATTATGGGCCACGCACTTTCACTTATCAGAAGAAATGTTTCATGCCCTCCAGCAGTTTTCTATCTGGTAGAGAATGAAAAAGTAAAGAGATTTATTACATTAAAAAGCGTATTGATTGAAAGCAGTACTGTATGACAGTTTCAGCTATTATAACAGAACTTAATAAAATCAAATGTTTACCCCTGAAGGGTATTTTGAAAAAAAAATAAGCCTTTTCAACATTTATGACAATGAGAAAATTTGCAAGGGATAACATTTTAGTGCTGAAAGTAAATGCAAATAAATGCTCATTTCTCCAGGGGAGCTTTGAGGTTTGCCGACATGACGTGCTATGGATAATTGCATTGTGGTTTAGCAGTTAAAACACGTACTTTGATTGTCTGGCTGGAGATGTCAGCTGCTCACACAGCTGTGAATCAGACAAGGTCGGAGATGATGAGAGCTGGCAATGTTTCAGCATCATAATCAATTTGTATCAGCAGCAGTAGGATTGGTACTCTGTGCTGCCACGCAGCTCTCAGAAGTTCGTTATGGCACCCAACCGAAAGAACGATGCTTCCTCTTCTCCCCTTGTCCGCTTTGCTTATGACACGACAACTTGGACGCTGCTCTCCCCGGACCCTGAGCCCCCCTCCCAGCTCAGTGCCATATGTAACCACCCGACAGTTACTTTTCCAGAATGACTTTTCTACAAGAGTAGAAAGGAAGGTAGATTTTTCCATTCAGATTATTTTATGGCCTGCAGATTACTCTAGGCCTGAAAGCCTAGTCTTAACAAGTACTTTCTGTTCTTTTTTTCTTGAATGTGATCAAGATAGTTCACTTATACCAGATCAGGAACGGCTTTGCCATCTAAATATCAGGCCTTATGGCATAAATGGGCAGTTATTTAAACTACAATTTACACACTCTCACCAGTCTCCCCTACTTACCCTGACTTGAGTATTTATTAGTATTCTGGCATCTGCAAATCTTTTTTCTTGTAAACTGCAATTAAATTTAATTTTTTTTAAAGCTATGCTGCTTTCAGATGAAATCTCTACATTTGGCTGTAAGTTTTAAACTGCTTTAATAAAAACACTAGCTGAAGTGTTTAACACTAGCTAAACAACAGGAGTAGAAGTACACAGACAGCCCAAAAGAAAGAAATTCTCTAACTTGTTGCAACTACTGATTCTGCATACCACGTACAATGGCCTGGAGATCACAAGCTGTCTCTATGTACATCTTTGTCAGGATGGAAACTCCTTTTGGACTTGTCTTATCTGTCATCTTTGTTGCCTTATTACCTTCAGGGTGAACGGAAACTCTACAGGGCTAATGAAGACAGCTAATGAAGACAAAGGGTCATTAAATCTTCATGACCTTCTTTTACATGGAAGATCTCTTCGGCTGGCCATGAGCCAGAGAAACTGGTCTGTCCAGCTGGACTGGTATCTAGTAACAGAGCCAGTGATGGTGAACGTTGATGATAATGCGCACCTGACTAGGAAGTCGCCAGCCGAAAGGAACTTGTAGTTATAAAAGCTGTTTTAAAGAAAAAAGAGCCTCACTCATACCTATTCCCTATTTCAGAAGGCAGTGGCACAGGGCATACATTCCCAAACTTGTTACAGAGGTTTTCAAACTGGGGCACGCACGCACCCTGCTAGGAACATGCAGATTTTAATCAGCATGGATGTGCCACACGGTATGAACAGCAACAGCTCATATTACTGCTTGTCTTTGGCATCCTGCTTGAGACACAGGCTGAGCACCCCAGCACCCCTGTACAGGTCCTCCTGGGTCTGCTTGGGTCCCAGCACATGCAAGCACCTACCCGGTGCAAAGACCCAAGGGCTGGCACGGGCAAACAGAGCACAGCTTGTTGAGGTAGAGCATCCCCTGAATGGATGAAGGTGTAAGGTTCATGGGATGCTCAGGTAGAAAAGCATGGTCACAAAATTGCCTGGACAGCAGGGGACATGTGCGTGTGGGTGAGGAGGCTTGCTCTGTAGGGGCACAGAGTAGGGAGGATGGCAGTAGGGTCCAAAGGGTCGGTCAGTTCGCTTAAACTTTAAGGTTTTAACAAATATTACAGTGAAGAAGTGGAGCTAGTGGCATATGACTTTCTATGCATAATTATAGCAGCTGCCGCCCTTAAATTAGTTTTGGGAACTCTCCTTTCAAGGGCATAGATTCAAACCAAAGGGCACTACAGAAGGAGTATATAAGCATTTTATTCCTTTTTCCAGATCTATCAGTATCTATGCTATGCTTAAAGTGAAGAGCAAGCCCTGGACTTTGAGATCCAAGAAACATTAGTGACAGATACCTTTGGATTGCCTTTCTGGCTCACAAAACTTGACCGATCTCACGCATGACCATTTCCGAAGAGATCAGCATGTTCAAAGGCTCCTGGGGATGGGGCAAAGGTGCAGCACTGCCCGTAGTTTCACTTCTGTGAAGGCAATATGTATGCACTGAGGAAGCACGCTAGACGGGCCAGATGAAGAGGGACAGGGCTGAAAAGTCCTGAGAGAAAGGGAAAATTTAGAGGTGCCAGATCCAATGCATGGGAACCCAGCAACTAGTACAGGGCCTTCCTACAGGGCCAAGACTGCTGTAGAAAATTGCAGCCACCAGCAAAAACTAGACAGCAACAAAACAAAGCATCCATATACCAGGAGCTTGTTTAAAAAAAAAGAAACTGCCAGAAGCCAAAACTCAGTTTTAAGGAACAATTTACACCATAAATATTTGGATCTCTAACAACAGGGAGGAAGGAGAAATACTACTCTGGTCCAAAAGAGCTACTGAAAGCATGACACTCAAGACAGAGCTAGAGCAAGCTGCTGTTTTAACTAACCCCACGTGACAGAAGAATCCGAGTTTTCTCTCTCTCACACTATTAAACACAAAAATGTCCAAGTTCCTGGCCTGCAGAACGGAATCAATCAAAATCCTACTGCCCCAAAACTGTATTTAAATTTATTATTGTCCAGGTTAAGCACTAACTAGGTTAAGCAGGACTAGCTAACAAGTCTTCACCATTGCCTACATTGTGTGGTAAGCTGTATCAGTAGCGTAAATCAGCACATTTTTAAGCAATTTAAGATGTTGCTCATTTCTGAGCCTTGATCTGTCTTTAGAGATTGCTTATGTATCTAAGGACGTGGCCCCAGGAGTGCTACCACAGGGTATCAAGTTAAAAAGCATCAGGCACTCTAACAACTGTGGTCTGAGCATTCCTGTTTGTTAGCTGTGAAATATCCTCCCCATCTACAGTGACGGATAAGCTGCTGAGCATCGACCACGCAGCAAGAGCACGCACACAAACACTTCCTATGGAGTAATCTGACTTACTCAAGTTCATGGAGAAACTTAAATGACTTTCATAATCTGAAAGCGTCTAAGAATCAAAATTGATTTAATTAAACCAGTGGCAGTCAGTTGGCTGCCTGTGTGCTCAAACATGGAAGCACCGATCCAAGCTAAGCTGGCAGACTACATTTAAAATTAATTGACTTTTTGATTTTTATAACAATTGAAAAAGACTCAATTCTACACCCAATGATACAGCTGTGAATGGCAGCGATAAGAGCTCCTACTTCCAATTACATATTTTTACACCATTTTATTCAATTTTAAATCACAGTTTTGTAAAGCAAATGAGCATATAATGTAGATGTAAAAATCAAATAAGCGTGGTTTTGTAGGGTGAAAATCATAACCCTGTAACATGATATCCAAGAATCAAAACTTGGATAAACTAAACAAAATGACAGAAATGTTCCTATGTATCATTTTGGCTTGTATTTTAGGCCACTCCTGTGGAATTTATAAGCAGATTTGAGACTTGCATATCAACATGACCTTACCTATGTAAATATTTACTCAAACATGTAGGCACTTTGCAGAAGATTCTAGATTAGAAACTGAAGGAAATTACTATAAAAGGAAAACCATCCCAGCAGTTTCTTTTTAAAAACTGCAAAGCCTCAAAGACTTCACCTTACAACTAGGTTATAACATCCATAAAAACTCAAAGCTGTTGTTTGATTTATTCTTGTATTTTATAAAATCTCAAGCCATTAATCCTTAATGGCCTTTACTCAAAAGTATGGTAGATAAATTTTCATCACTAAGTTTGCTTGAGTAGTTCAGTATCAGAGGAACAGGTTTTGAATTAGAATTAGCAGATCTGGATAAATTTAGGAAAAACCCAAAATTGTTAGCTTTCTCTTTTTTCAACACAGCATAATCACCTTCTGCTATTAGGATCAGAAACTAAGAAAAAAGAAAAAATCCAAAGATCACCAAAATAAAAATATTAGCTCATTAGTTCATATTTGGTAGAAAGCAAACATTATCTTCCGTCAACTATAATTTCCAATTACATGGAATAAATTTCTCCCTAGCAACGCCTGAGAAGATGCTCATCATCATAGCACAGCCTACACCCAGGTGAGTTCAGGTCATCAGTTTGTGAAGGGGTTAAAAATCATGTTAATTGGTATGAACACAAGTGTACAGACACTACATCCTATTCTGACAGTATGATTTACAGCTGCTCTGCCATATCCTCACAAGTTTGGTAAATTTATGGTAGTTTACCCGTTCGCCTTCACTGAGGACTAAGTCTTCTCATATTATGCACATGAGCTATTACCATGGTACGCAGCATTTCAGAAGTTCTCCTCCCAACCTAACCTCGTGGCAACTTGTTTGTTGCAGCGGGCCTGAAGACAACAGCAAATTCACTCCAATGAATCAGGGAGGAACTAATCATGCTTTCAAGTACCTGTATTTTATTTAAAATAAAAGCACAGCAGGCTCATTTAAACACAGCTGGCACAGTGCTCTCTTCTCCAGGCCTTACCTCAGCATTCATGTTTCCATAGTCTCAGACAACACTAGTAAGGACTCTCACCATTATCTTCTGACCTTTCCTTTTTTTTTTTGTCTTTGTAAATTAATCAGTAACCAGAGACTTCTGCCAACAGTTTGTACTACTGATTTCAAGGTCCTGTGGCACACAAAGCATTACGTGATTCTGTATGTGGTTAAAAACATTAGCCATT
>NW_008824056.1:1156351-1160777 GCF_000699105.1 Pygoscelis adeliae | reverse complement strand
TCCCTACACTAAGAATAAAAATAAAAAGGTGTATTTCACATACTGCAACACTATATCAGCAACTCTAAAAAAACAATTATATCATGCAAAATGCTCTTATCCACACCTACAGATCATAAGGAACAAGCCTTGCCATGTTCTTATTTAAGGAGGCTAAGAGAAATAAAAAGAGCAAGACATTTTTTATGATACAGTTACTGAGCTTTAATTTCCCACCATTGTTATCCACATCAGTTTACGACTACAAACAAGCACAGGCAGCATATAAGGTACTATCTATTACTATAATTATTTTTAAAGTCTTCACCTCATAGGGTTAGGAAAAAACAATGATATGCAACGCGGCCATAACCATAAAACTGCAGATGGTAGCTGAGCTACTTTGTTCTTGTCTAATACTGAGATCTCATTAAACTGCATGCTTAAACCTTAAATATTTGAGAAAAGAACCCTTTAGTAAATGCTAGTTAAAATAGTTAAATCATTCTGATCAAGCATCCATCCTTTCCTTTGCTCAGCTTTCAAGCTCATTGTTTTTTCATCATTTATGTAGTTTGCCACTTCTCAATCTTCCAGTCTAGGCAGCCCCAAAACTTCTAAATAAAGGAAAAAGGGAAGGGGGGTGGGTGGAGAAGCACTCAAGCCACCTTTAAGCCTTATAAAGAAGCTGATGAGAGAACAGACAAATACTTTCTTCTCTTCTTTTTTGATTCTAAGTTAGATCACCTTGAAGACTCCTTTGGCCAAAGTCATTCAGTGAGACAACAGGCAGAAACTTCTCTTCATTCTTTCTAAGTCTACTTCTTTGCCCTCTACCTGTTCTACATTATTATTATTATTATTCAATCTTCAAGAAACAAACTAACTTTTTATAAAAGGAAGACTGCACTACACACCATGTATCGAGTTTTATCTCTGAAATATTATTGCCTTTAACAAGTAATTGCAGCAGCACACCAGATTCTTAGCTGTAACACAGAGCATTAGTAATTATTTTTGCTTATTGCTTTCTCACCAAGCCAGCCACAAAATTTAAGTAAATGGCTGCCAACAGGCTAAAACTGTAAGATGGAAGAGGAAATGACATGACGGAAAAGTAGAATTTATGCAAAATGTTGGCAAGATTGAAGCAAAACCCAGAAATCTTCATAAATTAGCACTACACAGTAATTCATATTACTTGAATCATGCTTCTCTATCCTTCCACTTCAACATGATATGGCGGGAAGTAATTAATGGAGACACTCCCTTGTATAAAGCTGGAAAGAATTAATCTAGCATCTCATTTGTGGTATTGTCTGTTTGGAAAAACAATTTTTCCCCATATAGAACAGTTTGTTTCACATGTAACTCCAGAGATCAGCAGTTCTTTGTTCTCTAAATACACATAAAGAAATTTAATGGGAGCCCATATGGAAATTTTAATCTTCACAAAAGCTTTGCTACATATGTAGGTAATGTGTTCCCCAGTCACTTATCTTTCTAAAAAAAAATTAAAATAAGACATCCAGAAAACCAATTCAAACAGAGACCTGAAATTTAGTACTATATATTACAGATTAAATAAGAGCATTAATTTTTGCTATTTCTTTTCTCTCCCCTCTTTTCTACTCAAAACTACAAAACCTGCTTAGATTAAAACCTATTTTTCTTAATTTATTTTTTTGCTGTATGCACAGCACACAGTTCATGCTCTTCTGATCAGTTTTACATAAAGTCTAAAGCTAGAAACTAGTTATGTCCTCAATGATTAGGCACCTATTTTTGTAGGAGTAAAGGCCACTAAGAACACCTGGGGATTTCATTAGGAAGATAAATAAGAGATACTAGATACTTTTAAAATATTAACTTTAGTAAGGTTTGGAGAGAGATCTGCTAAACCTTTCAAAATGACAGGCCTCATATAAAAGCCTCATACTTTGTCACTGAATCAATTAGAGCAAGTTCTGAGGAATCACAATACAAAAGACAAATGAGCTTTCCACAGATCCAGTATTATCATTAATATATCTTATGGATGTAATTCCAAGATCCACAACAAAACAAACAAGCAAAATATATACATAGGGCACATTCCTGTCACTTAGCTATTCTCTGTGTTAGCTATGGATTATTTAATATACTGAATTTGCAATCAAGTGTAGGGCAAGATACATAACGTGATACAAAATTAAAGAAAGAAATAAGATCCCCCTTTCACAATGCCACAGTCTAAGCTTGTATATCATACTTGTATCTGTAACAATCTCATAATACTGTTCAAAAACATGACACACATATTCCTGCAAACTTGTTTTGGCTGATCAGTTCAGACAAGGAAAACTGTCAGTTTAAACAAGGGGGAAGAAGGCAAAAGACAGAGCACAAGCACCTTCCATCCAACGCCTCAGAAAACAAAAGAGCCAGATGTACCAAATACACTGATCAGAGCTAATATTCCTTCAGGAGAAGATGTGTACCAGTTTGCGATACATACACATTTCTACCTGTATTCCTCAAAGGCCAAGGAATAGTGAACTGGCACAAGTATGCCAGTAAGAATTGGCACAACTGTGCCCCAGCTGAAATCAGACATAAAAAGGAAAACAGGTTCACAACCAGAATTTTTTATGAAGCCGGCAATTTTCAATAGCCAAAATGTTTGCATTATTTTATAGGGGGCAAAACGCTAGACACTGTGAGACCAGAGTAGGATAGACAACTGACTCTCTTTACAACCGTGCAGGCAGCAGAAGAGCAGCTTTTTGATTATGTGCCTAAGGCCTGGATTTTTCAGGCAGCACTTACAGGTTTAGAGGGGCAGCAGCTGTCATCCTTGTGCTCCATTAGTGTCTGGTCACTGCCAATGCTTTTCTAGGAAGGACTTTGACCACTTGATCTGTGAAAGCAGCTGGAGGAACACCCAAGCTCTCTTGCTGCCTTACCCCTCCTCGGCAGGAGCACTAAAACTTCAACATTTCTCTCCAGCTTCCATCATTCCAGCAAAACCCGTAAGGTAATCTCATACCCAACATAATGGTTGCTAGAGCTAATTTGTCACACAAGGACAAGTTCTTTGTCCTTTTCCACAGTTGCACAGTTATGAAACATGTGCTTTGTGCTATACAAAAAGCTACGTGGCAGCACCACAATACTAAATGAAGAGGAAGCTATAGTTTCCACATTTGTAATCTGTAATAAAGGAAGTATCCCATCAAGCTGTAATATTAATTACATAGCACAACCTAAAGGAAATCACCCTGCCTAAAAGAGTTAAGACATTAAATATCAGAAAGTTTCAAAATTACAATCTTCCTGGCTTTTTACTAGGGAGGGGAGAAGTGTGACAGCACAGTTGTAATGACTTAAAAACTACGTGCAATTCACAAACACGATACTCATTCTCAGTGACTCGCTGGTCTTCACAGGAGAGTGAATTACTGCGAAGACATGTTTTACACACCAGCTTTAAGGCTGCACACAGCCTGCCTTTAAGAGGACTCCTCTCTAACCACTGCTGATGAGCACAGCTCCTGACAGGAAGGGGAGACCAGCCCTGTGCCAAAATCAGATCACACCACACTTTGCTGTAACAAAAGATGACTCCAGGGAGTTTGTGCTCATCATCGTTATTCCACACACGTTAAGAGCCACCTCCAACGGCTTTTACTTGAATTAAACCTTTACTATTGTAAAGGGCAGAGGTGGTATAAACACATTTATACCGTGCCGATCATGGAAGGGGTAATGAGAGATAAAGGGAATGGAGTATTGCTCCCTCTCCCTATTTAGAGACTTCCCCCACTCCCCCAAAAAACCCCAAGGAACAACACCCCAAACAATGTCTCAAGATAACCACACAAACCCGGTGAGCAAAACCACATCCATTCCTTGCCCTGTAACCGTCCTCCCCCACCCCCACCCCTTTTTTTTTTTTGTTTGTGTTTCCAGCTGAGCACTTGCCTCTCCTCCATGCCCATCAAATATCCCGAAGATGGAGGGGTGAGTCTTGTTCACCAGGTCAGTGATTACTTCGAACCTGTCCTCCATGTGATCCCTCCGGCCTTGGATGGAGTAGACAGCCACATTGTGGCTCTTGAACTCCCAGGTCTTGGAGAACTCTGCATCCAGCACGTCTAGCCCCCCGAGCCTGTCATTCTGCATGATCTCGGCCACCTTGCCCTTCACCATCTTCACCGCATCCCTGCTGGACTTAACAATGGTTTTCACCTCATCCGTGTGGAAGAAATAACTCCACAGGGCCAGGCTGATGCACAGCAAGAACAGGGTCTCCGGTCTAAGCAAGAAGTAACGCATGATCCGACCCAGTAGAGACAGCAAAGTCATTGTATCCTCTATCATTTATTATCGAGACCGTGTATCCCCACACCATGCAACGCGCACCCCGGGGGCCGGGATGGCTCTGAGCCGAGGCAGCGAGTCAGTG
>NW_008824056.1:1147132-1155815 GCF_000699105.1 Pygoscelis adeliae | reverse complement strand
GTGGCGGGAGCGGCGCGAAGGCTTCGGGGACTCGTAGTCCGGCGGGGACCGCGGAGCTGGGCTCCGGGAGGGGCGGACAGCGATGCGGGGACGGGCTGGGGGGGACTGCGGGGGGAAGATCGGTGTAAACTGGTGCAGAAATAGCAGCGCAGCCGTATCTGTTACAGCCAGTCCGGACTCTCATCAGGGAGTGCCGGGGTAGCAAACGCTCAACTGCAGCTGACCGAATTTCAAAAGCCGGGGTGACCCTAGCAGCCACGCCTGCTTCTGCTAAAAACCCTGGGAAACCAAGAAACAAAATAGCGCTGTGATTTTTCTAGAGGGTAATCTTACAAGACTATCAAGTAGTCTCCAGTTACATTCATGGGCTCGTGGGTGAAGGGGAACCAAAGTAGGAATTTCTCAATTATTAAACTGATGGTAGAGTTTGCCTAGACAACATTTTAACGGAAAAAAACCCCATACTCAAAAACATGTATTCTCTTTCTCTGACCCATTTCTGCAAGTCGTTGTTTTTCTGCTAACTGATAAGCAATGAAAATTACAAGCTCTGACACTGTGAGCAGAAGTTTGCTGGAATTCAGTGAACCATTCAGTGTAGTGCCTGAGCTGCAAATGAGCTGGAGTGATTTTCAGCCAGCTGGCAGTCCGGGGGTCTGAAAACTTGACAAAATTCGTCAGCCAACCTCAGAGAGTATGCCAGCTGATATAGTAGTCAAACACGTACGAGTGGTGTTGAAAATGAATTAGCAAACCACAAAAACAGTCTGAAATTTTGAGTGAAAAATATAACAAACTGCCTTTCAGCCAAAGCTGAGTGTTCAGGTACATGCCTTCCAAGTCTTCCAGCAGCTCCCACTTCCTTAGGACTTTTGTTAACATGGAAGTCACATGTAAACATACATAAACTATTGTTTTGCTAGTTTTTTCAAAGATCAGCTTAAGTAAATTACATAAACCCAAACTTGGTTAACCCGAAGTTAATGATTTAAGCCTTTTCGTGTCCGATTCTTGCATCCAACTCTGAGAAGCAGGAAAGTTAATGACAGATGTTGTATATAACAATGATACGGCTTTAAATCTTAGAGGTATGTAACACTTTATTAGTATTTCAAAGGACTATTCAAAGTTGTACATTTCAGGCCTGAAGCAACTCTTACCTTTATCTTCCCATCTGTCACTGTCCACTTGAGTTGAGCCGCAGGCTTTCTACCTGAAAGACCAAAATATGCGCCCGGTATGAGTTTGATAATATGGTGACAACACAGACTTGAGAGCATCTATAGCTTATGATGCTGACTGAATAGCTAACTTAACGAGTACTTCCAGGAAACATAAGACTAAATGTGACAAACAGAAGCTGAAATAAGTTGCACCAATGAATTAATATTTTTGCTACTACAAACTTTGTAGCTACATCTAGCCTGCAGCTTTTCGGTCAGAATAAGTCCCCATTTTGTGAATAGAGCTTTTCTAGCAAAACTCAGTTTAAACAAAGCCTCAGTTTTGTTCTATCTAAACTGTGTCTTAGTGTGCCTGGGACACTTGCATTACAACACAGATCCCTCAGCACAGTCAATTTGTCTTTGTATGTGTGCCCTTAGAGAGCTAATTTCTTCTCCCTGGCTTTTTGCTGTATCTGCTGCAGCAACTCCCCTTTGAGTTGTTCATTGTACTGGCTGGAAGCCATATGTGGCCGCTAAGCAAAACTGGCTCTGTAATGATTGTGTTTGTTTTTAATAATAACTGTATTATGGCTACTTTTAATTCTATTTAATTCTATGTTTAATGAAAGATAAAAAAAATGTAAAAATGTGGAGAATACTGCTCACTACCACCAACTAATTCATTGTTTATTTAATCATAATTTTAATGAAATATAAATGTGTATGTACTGTCAGGGAACAGTGACTTGTATGAAAGTTGTGTTTCACTGATGGCAATTTGAATTCAGACTATGGAGCTGCGAAGTGAAATAAAGTGGTTTCAAGCCAGAGAGTGCACAAATCGCTCTTCAGCCACCAGCGTGCATCTTCTCACTGTTATTTCAGTTGCCGAGGACTAGTATCCATACACTGTCCAACAACTTTCTCCAAAGAAGTACAGGATCCTCTCTGTGCTAAATGCTTCCAGAAGCAGAAGAGGCTCCATACTACCTTGGAGCAGTCCATTAGCAAAATGATTATTGTTGCCTATCTTCCATTGCATTATACATATTTTATACTGCAAGAGAGTTTGAGTTGGTTCCAAAAGCATTTCGGCTGTGAAAATATGATCTGAAACGCTCTGCAGCTGCGGAGTGTCTAAAGCTTTCCTTTCTGAATGGGAGGCAGATGAAACAATAGGGTACAGGCAAAGTCTTGTTCTGCGAAACAGATGCAATGGGGTAGCAATTGTCATCATGATAGGACCATCTCAAAGTAATCCATGTAAATACTCAGCCCTATAAAAGGAACGGTCCACTAATTAAATGCTAATAATCCAGGTATTAAGTCCAAGTTCTACACAAAGGTACCATTAAGTGCAAAATTCAAAGCAACATTGAGACAGCCCAGTGGTCTGATCCAGAATGAGCCAAGAAACCACTTACGGGTTTCATTATGCGCTCCATGGCTGAATCCTGCACTGCTTACTCTAGCAAATCTCCCCAGCAGAGAAACAGAACTTCAGGATCCAAACACATTCTTTTAAACACTGAAAATCAATAATAAAAATTTCATAAATATTTGGGATATCAGTTGTTATTGAAGGATTTCATTTTGGTTTTGTTGTGGGGGAAACTCTGACTTCTGTTCATTTGTGAAAGGAATGAAAAGCCATCACTGAGTCAGTTTCACAAATAAACTTAATTATACACTATGAAATGACTTGAACATGTGAAAAAAACATTTCTTGCTCAACAGCTCCTCCTATTGCTTACATGTAGCATGAGGCTATCAAGGCAGAATTTGTTTTCATGCATTGGCTACCGAAGCAAATAATCTGCTAATATAAACATGTATTCATTGTCTATTTAGTGTTATAATACACAGGAATTGGGTATATGTTGCCTGATATGGAGTAAAATGGGAAATTATTTTGGGTCCAAGAGAAAAAAAGCAACACACAACTTTCATTCATAGGCAATTTTCATGGTACCCAGAATTAAAATACAGAATAAGATATTGGCAAAAGCACTCACTTTTTGCTAGTCTGCACAATACCAACACTGTTAGCATTATAATTTCTTGCTTATAATACAAAACCAATGTTTTTGATTGTAAGAAGCCTCATTTTGTAAAGATACTTACAAGGATAACTTAAATAATAACAACAATAAAAAATTACTTCATTTACTCTAGTTGCAAACTGAATTTACTATTACTTTACCCTGGGATGAACAGTGAAGATACAATACTGAATGGGTCATTAGCTTTACTGGACAATTTCACTAACATGAAGCATTTAGTTTGATGGAAATTTCCTTGCAAAAATACTACAAAATCCGTAACATTTCTATTCTATAATATTCTCTGGGATGCTAAAATGTGGAGTATGCTTCTGTTATTACTTGCTGCATTCTGCTGCCTATTTGGAAAGTCTTCTCAGGATTTTCAGATTCAAACAGTGTTGTTAGCATAAATCAGAAGTGTACACTAATGTAGATTACTGCAGGTTAGTCCTTTCACTGCAGGTCAGAACACTGAAATTTATATCCAAATATTCCCAGAAGCCTACAGAGCCATCTCCCTTTTCTTCTGTTAATATCTAAAATCACAATAGAAAAAATAGTACCAATGATAACTATAAAACTGTCTTTTTGCATGTCAGGAATAAAATTGCAATGGAGTAAAATCTCTCGTGCTTTTCTTTTCACATGTTTTAAAGAAACAAATTCTAGAATATTCAGGATGTTCTTTGGCCATTACAGACACAGTTCTCCAGAGGAATAGCAGTATAGCAATATTATAAACTTTCTACAATAGTTTTGATAACAGGTAAATAAAGTTTTAGTTTTTCTGCCAATTAATTCTTTTTATTCTTTCTTTCGATCTCAGTTGATATAAACAACACTTTCTAATATTGTTTCCAGAATTGCAGCAAATGCCAAGCATTGCAGATGAATTCTGCTTTCTCCCTGGTAAAGCCATGAGAAATCATCTTATAGGAATTTTGTTCATCTTGCATCTCTGTTGAAGAGGAACATTTGCAGATGTGGAATGAAAATAGCAATTTTCCTCACAAGTTGTTCTTTTCTATTTTCCATGATTCTCAATTCCCATTCCTCATTATAGTACTTCGTGTGTAAAGTCTGATTTTCGTTTATTTTCTGGCAACATAAAGTGACCTTAGTGTCAGTGAGAATGAGAGTCACAGGATGCAGGGAGATTTCTGGAAGATGGAAAGTCATGGTTTAGCAACATCTTTTATTCAAACATAAGATTCTGCTATGGAATAGTGTGCACCAAACCACAACAGTGAAGCGGTGTATCGCTGTGCAGCTGAAGCACATCCCGGATACATTGGGAAGGTTAAATGTATGCAGGAACCTGCATACAGACAGATAACATGAGGATGGAAATCTCAGACCTGGGTTACTAATGTTAGGGTATATAATTTCTGATTATAAGTATGTAATTTGGTATAAGTTATACCTGAAGCTAACATTATTTCAAGAAAACAAAAATCAATGTAATTTCCCAAGTAATCTAAGGGGTGTAGTTTATTAGTGTTTACGTGTTCTTATTTACTTTTAATATCAGAGTCAAACTATCCTGTGATACACACAATCAAGAAAAGATGCCAATACTTGTTTTTATGGAAAAATTTAACCAGGGATGTACTTCAGAAGGAAATTCTGGAGTCTATCAACTTACAGAACCTTGAATTAATACAATTCTAGAATTGCAAGAAAAAAATGGCTATTGTAGGTGAAAAGTAAAACATTTTTCTAACAGTGAGCTCACATGCTGATGTAAAGACAACCTGCAACTGGCATGAGGAAGTGGAATGGAAAGAAGCTGATAGGAATACGATGTGATTCTGGTCTCGGTAGTTACACAGTTACCAGGTGATCCAAATATATAAAAGGTTCACAAAGAAACTCTTTCATTGTCACTGACAGTGACAATGAAATGCGAACAAAAAGCTGAAACTCTGTTCCCACTGAAGTCAATGGGAGTCTTTGCCTTGGACCTTGGTGGGAGCATGATCCTAAAATTTTGATTGAGTCCACTTCTCAAGGGCATGACATACTCTTGGAAATTCTCACTGATTTATTCTGAGGTTTCCCTGGTTAGGCCCTCCGTATCATAATTATTCAAAACACATTTTTCCCTGTCAGTTTCCAGAGACGAACTCACTGAGAATTGGAGCATGACTGAAATACCGCCAAAAAAGCCTGGCAGATGCCAAAGCCAAAGATGATCCTGACTGCCAAAGCTGCTATCTAAAGTATTCTTTCATTTAAATAGCAGCATAACTTTGCATCAGTACTGAGTGAAGATATATTTGGAAATGTTTGTAAAGTATTTGCTGGTGAATTAATGCATCACAAACTTAGCACTTTTATGAGGAACTCCAAAATATGCAAGGAAAATATAAATAGAAGCTAAGCAATTTAGAATCACTTTGAATTAGCTATAAACTGGCAGCATTCTTATTAAATCTGTCTCAGATTTGAACACAAATTGATAAAAATCAACAACAAAGCAATCTTAATTTTCTTCTTCATTAATTTTTACTTGGTTTAGCAGATATTTTGTGTCTCTGTTGTAGACTATTTAATTTGCATTAAGCAAGAGACTACAAATTTGATTTATACATTTTATTCCTTCCATTTTTACCTCTTTCAGATACATTTGTATGCAAAACATTATGGGCTGCATTCTGGACTAGATCCTCAGGACAGCCAAGCTAGACTTGTACCAAAACTGAGATGAGAGGAGAACTGAGGTTACAGGTGACTTTTTTTGTGACTTACTCGAACACTAACATTAACTGCGGACTCAGCTGACTGCACAATTTAAAATAGATCCCAAGTTGCACCCAGTTCCATGACTCTTGAAGAGGTTAGTTTCAGCCACGGTGAATTTCAAAGGTGCAGCAGTGATCCAACCCTGACACCTTCCTTTGACCATACTCTTAATATACCCTAAAAAGTAAAGCCGTCTAAAAGGCATGATAGAGATAACTCAGCTCTGGGCTACTTAAGATTTCCTTGAGCAGGCCAGGTAAATTGGTTTTCTGACTGCTTTATGGTCCCTGAATGGCACAAAGTAGGCAGCCTGTCTCTGGGAATATGTGATTGATTCTCACACACTGCTTCATTTTCATATGCAGCCTCAGGGACAGGCTCCTTTTACTCAGTTCAAAAGGCTCGCTTATTTTCCCAGATTTGGTGATGGAGATAGAGAAATATTCAAACAAGGATGGTGGAAGAATTTTTTTTGTTGGGGTATGGAGAATTTATTAAGACTTTCTCCATTTTTTAAATTAGTAGTGTTTGTATTCATGCCCAGTGCTTGAAATTTGATTGAAATGGGACTGTCAATAAATACAGCTGAAGCATTCACACCTCTAGGGCTGAAATGGGATATGTATTTTATAAGCAGCAGACTTTCTCTAAAGAGCCGGCACAGAAAACTGAAGGAGCATTGCTGATGTCCACTGGATACAGCCATAATCTTCCTCCAAGAGAAATACAAAAACACAGAAAGAAATACAAAAGCAATTTTAAAAAATCAGAAGTTAACTGTTAGGGACACTTGCGGAAGATGACTTTAAAAACATTCTGTGTTAGGTAATAGGGAGAAGCTGCTTAGAGATATTTAGATGTATATGCTCCATTGAATCATACAAGAAAGTTTGGGTTCGTAAGAACTGGATGCAGTAAGGAAAGTGGTAATTCCCATACACAACTCCTATTCAAGGATGTTTTAAGTGATATCTATTCTTCTTGTGTGTCTGCAGTGACAAACACATTTCTTTTTGTTTGTTCTCCATCTTCTCATGGGCAATATGTCTAGTGAGATCCAAACGGCATGGTTTGTACTAAAATAGCTGCATGGGTTGGTACTTTCAGCTGTCAGAACTGTCTCTCCTTCCTTCCCACTTTGTGGAATATACATACCACAGCACCATCTGCTTCACCATGATGCAGATTTGCCGCATAGGAGCTGTATTTTAATGGGAAAAATCATCTGACTACAAGAGAATTTTATGACTTCGTTTTAATTTTCTATCTACTTTTTTTTTTCTCCAATTCCCACATCAGTCCTAGGTCTCCTGAGGCACCAGACTGTGAAGCTGACACCAGATGGGGGAATGAGTTTCAAACAGCTGCGGGCTTCCCTACTGCTGCTTCCAGCTATCAAGGATTCATTTCTGCACGTGCATACAGAAAAAGCTGGTGATAGCAAGACAATACTAAATTCAGGTTTTTTCCCTGCAAGCTTCACTGCTTTCAGCATTCTCACAGCTCACAAAATTTGCCACAATCACAGTATCTGTTTAGAGAGGGCAGAATGACTGGCAGCTGTCTTCAGCTGATGAAAAAGAAGCGAACAAAGGATGAGAGAGTGCATAGAATGGAATGTATTTACATGGATCCCTCTGCAGGAGGCTGTTTATCAGATGTTACGAACTGATTTATTTATAGCTAATGACTTCTCCAAAAACATTGTTCTCTGCTGACCTTTACACTTAAATTGAAAGTCAGGAGACCTACTCTGCCAAGTAAATGAAATAATTTTAAACTAAAATACAGGGGGAAAAAGCTTCTTGCTGTGTTGTGGATCCATTGTTAACTATTGTATCTCCTGCTTTTTTACCTTATGATCATTGCTGGTCACTACGGATAGCTAGTATTCTCCAGAATAACCAGTAAACCTGGTATGTGAAAACAGCCGCAACTTGATTTAATATGGGAGTTGAGGACACTTAGCCAGTAATCCGATCAGTTGCTTATATTGTCCGCTCCTTATACAGGGGTTCTGTCTGTCAGTGGCCTGTGCAATGCCCAATCCATCAGTAATGCTCCACAAATAAGGAACTGGGATTTGCACTTTTGACGGCTGACATAATTAGTCATTGCTTCCTACAAAAATACAGAAAGCAATAACCAGCTGTTTCAACCCGCCGGATCCTGCCTCTTCTGACTGTCAAACCCACTCACACTAACGCATTAGAGCTCGGCTTACAGAACTGAGACCTTTGCACCTAGAGAGGATTGTGCCCTTTCTTTGATCACCATCGCTGCTCTCCCAAGTAGCTTCCAACAGCAAAGCGTAACGAGGTTCAGCAGAAAATGCCGGCACGCTGGAGTCATCTGTGCCCCAAAGAGACAGCTAATTCACCTCACGCTGCCATCAAGCCCCGTGCTGTGGGACTGAAGATGCGTGTTTTACAATTGGCTCATCACAGTCAGCAATGCCTGTCATCACTTTCAAACCCAGATGCTTCAGGAGTCAAAGTGTGTCCTGTCACCTTTTCCTCTCGCAATGCTAATTAGACTCTGCGCTCTGCAAGTGCACAACGGAGACACAAAAGACGTTGATGAATCTTGTTTGTTGCTGCCCGTAGGAGTTACGAAGGAGACCTTTGCAGTAAATGGAAAGTGATGCTGTTTGCTGGAGAGATGATACAGTATTTCACATGCTTGCTATGTCCTGAGCTCTTGCTGGAGGAGGGAGAGGAAGGATTT
>NW_008824056.1:1143824-1147058 GCF_000699105.1 Pygoscelis adeliae | reverse complement strand
CTCTGGTTTCCCCTTGTGCCCCTGCACTCCTGGTTCCACCTACCCCCTGGTAGGTGCTGGGGTGGCTCAGGGAGGCCAGGGCCACTGCGGCTTCACTTGACCTGCTATGGAAAAAGGGCATCAACCACGCCCTGCTCTATCACCAGAAGTGACAGCACAAAGAAAAAGCACCCCTTCCTCTACGGACTCTCATAACATTTCTACTTTAACTTTTAAGTGTAAGAAATGTACCTCAGGATAGGCAGATAAACTGAGCAGAAACATCTTAATGTTAGAATTAATCCTGTGCTTTAGAAGTAAAACCTGATGACTGCATGCAGATAAAACAGTTTCTCCTTTCTGCTCGTTGCTGTAATGGAAAAAGTAAAGTATTGAAGAAATAACTTCACAGCTTGGCTAAGCATTAATTAACAGCACTTTCTGTGTAACGAATACATGATGCTATGGATTTGGTAATGGAACAGGAGATGGCCGATGCACTTTATGAGAGGAACTGGGCTACCACTCAAAATGTGAGTTTTACTAGTTATGTTCCCAACTAGGAAGTACAAGAATTAATTCCTGAATTGATGTATGTGAGGATAGAAAAGCAAAATATAGCATAATTTGCAGAATCTGTGGGCTGTGTGCATATTCAGCTATCTTTCTTCTATTGCTTTTCTGTATCTGGTCTTTCTAGATCTGAAAATTCGTGAAAGTATAGAATCACAAAACTCTTCGGAAGTGAAGTAAGCTATATTTACAACCTAGCTCCTGTGTAAAAGATGGAAGACCCCCACTCTTTCAGTGCCTTTGAACCTGGCGCCTTTTGAAGAGTTTCCTTCAGCAAGGGTTGGTTCAATCGGTATGCATGAAACAGTAGAACCACAGTGAAAAAACTAAATGCCCATATACTTTATTACTGTAATGATTGTGAAATGAGACATATTACTTGTAAGTATGAGATATTTTCAACTTCATAAGTTTTCTACCCAAAAATACCAGTAACAATCACTCTCAAGAAAATCTGCACTGCTGAGGTGTAAGGAGCAATGTGATAAATGCAAGATATGAAGCTGATGCAGTGGCACTAAATGTTGGCTTGTGTAAAATGCAAACACCACACAAAGTTCCCTTACAGTGAGTTTTAATGCTAAAGTTAAGAGGATGTACAAAAGTTCAAGTACTTGTCTGGTGGATTCAATGGCATGTAATAAAGGCCTTTAACCCCAACAAAATGGGTTCTTAAAGGTTTGAGAAGTCTCATGCTGACAAACGTCAAGACAGGAGCGGCAATACAAGAAAGCAAGTCAGACAGAACGTCTCTGAAGAAGTGAGAAACCCTCATTTTAAATGAAGATATATACTTTAAACTTTGGCTAAGTTTTGTTGGGATGAAGTAATATGTATTTGAAACTGCAGTTGCCATTTTCTAAATATGCTCTATTACTTTCTTAAGGTTAATAAGTTCACTTAGTCTTTATTCCTCTATGACACCAAGAGACATTTAATGAAGTCTTGTGTCTTAAAATCAGTTTCTCCAAATAGCCGAGTTCTGCTGAAAAAATCTAAAAATAAAGGCTTTTTAACTGTGAGCCTGCTCTGGAAAGGCAGTTCAGCACATAAATAGTCTCACTGACCTTCACCCTATGCTCTGCTATAGACAGCTTTCCTGAATTTATCTTAGGAACATGTGTACTACTGAAATCAATGAGACTAGTTATAAGGTTAATGATATAACTATTTGTGGTATTTGTTTCAAAGCTAAGAACCTCACAGTTATCTGCCATTACAGCACAATGCATAAATAAGAAAATGGAAAAATCACATAGGGAGAATAAGTACAACGTGCTGTACTGTTAAGGCAAACATCGATAAACTAGTGAAAGGCTTGAAGAAGGGTTTATAATAGTTTTTTCCACACCTCCTGTATTGCTGTTAAATACTAGTTCTTCTCACAGAATTTAGTTTCACAGTAATTTGCTTAACTATTTAATAACGTTAATAGCTGTGTGCTTAAAAATATAAATAGTGTAATTTCACTGTTGTGCTGTTGAACTGTATTTTGTCGCATTTAACTCCTTACACATATGAAAGGTTGTAGAAAGAACAGAGTGTAAAGGTATAGCTATATTGGACCTTTCCTCAGTGTCAGAAGCAGTTTAAGAGGCTGCCACTGTCATGCTGCAATTCTCTGCTTTCTCACTGTTCCTGCACGATTCCTTAACACCATTCTGTTTCCCAACAGCCTGAGGATCTAGTTTTAAAAACTGCCTGAGATTATTCTTCTTTATATTAGATCTTTAGAAATATTTTAAAAGGGTATTGAAAATATCCAAATTGCTATAAATATCTGTTTAAGGAATCACTGACATTTGTTTTACAGTTTTCATAATAATAAATTTTTCATTGAAACATTTGAAAATTACAATACTTTTCTGTGGAAAACTGTTTCCCTGGACATCTTCTAAATAAAAATCATTCCTGCATTAAATTTATATAGGTGAAACGTCACGTATGGATATGACAACTGAATCCAATCTCTTCCATGAGATACTATTTTCTTAATGACTCATAGAGACACACTGGTATAATTTAACCACATCTAAATCTTTGCCTAATACATTGCCTTCTGTTAGAACCAGTGGCAGAATTATAGCTAAAATGACTATTTTGTGTACTCAGAGCTCTCCCTTTCTCTAGCCATTTGAAGCTAAGAGTATATTGATAAATATCCTTCATTGGAAGTATACTTAGTGATTGAACTCTGCGTATGAAGAGAGGCAGGAGATCAACAACTATTACACTTATATTAGCAACACGGAGGAGGATTTCAACATATAAGTAGCAATGAGACAAACTATGGATAATTTTGCCCTTTGTTTTCAAAATGGGCTTTGTTTTCTCTCACCCTCAAATGATATTTTACAGAGGTTCTCTAGGGTTACATCTGGAATAAGGAAAATATGGCTGAAAGGATTTAATTTATCTTTAAAATAAAATCCAGTATGTCATTCAGACAGGAAAGCAAGCCAGGGATGAATGTTTGATATAAAAATTTATGAAACATGAAATGGTCTTTAATAGTAAGTCTGTGAAGTCTTGAAACAATAGGTCTCTCTGGAGCGGCAGAGTCCTATTTTTTTGGTGCTTTAATAGGTGGGAAGGTGATAAAGTGTTATGTATGAGGAAAGAATTAAAAATATAATTGAACACGGTTCATAAATCCATGAAGATTCAAAAGCTACACTCTGA
>NW_008824056.1:1139332-1143797 GCF_000699105.1 Pygoscelis adeliae | reverse complement strand
AAATGTTTCTATTTAGTTACACTGTAAAAGTTAATAGTAAATACAATCTTGCATCTGCAAATCTCTGGTTTATTTTTCTTCTAAGATATGACTTACCATTCATCTTATGTTATCCATCATTTGAGGATTATATCTGCATTTTCCAGTAAAAACTGTTCTTCCCTTTTTTGATTAAATTAGACTGCGAGCTCAGATTTCGATTTATATGGAGTAGCAATGCCACATTCTTCCAGGACTGAAAATGTCCTCATTTAAGATCAGATCAGAAGATGGGAGGAAAGCCTTTTATAATTTTGAAAGGAATCAACTCTTTTTAGGCCAGTCACTACATTTCTGTTATTAATCATAAAGATGGGTATGTATAAAAGAAGATATGTTTGCATCTGTACTAAAATTCTGAAAATTCTACATTGACAAATGGCTATTAATAAGAGAAGGATATAAAAACAAAAGCAAAGAAATGTTAAAAATGAGACCTTCTGGCTCAAAGACCCACTGCTTTAGCAGTTTGCAACTATGAAGGGGCACCAAGGGAGCTAAGACATATCAAAGATTAAAACTTAAGAATCCCAGTTCTTATTGATTTATTGTTTTGCAAATAACTGTATCATATTCAGTGAAACAGCCACCTCTTAGGTATGTATATACAAGATAGCATCCCTCTGGTGGTGCTTGATTACATTGAAATAGAGCAATGGAACAGAAACCTCTTTGCTGATCCATACATGAGTTCTTGCAACAGTATGAAATAGTTTTCAGAAGACAGCAATACAACCTAAGAAATTTCACACAAAACAGCATTTTATAGGAATAGTGTTAAAGCTGACAAGTAAAAATTTCGTAACAGAAGAAATACCCAATTAACATTATTGTATGACTAGTACAATATGTACTGTTCTGCCACTCATGCATGCATGTGAACACAGTGTGTAGTAACAGCTACACAGACTGTTTTTGCATTGCTTTACATTATAAGCTATGAATATATTTATTTTCTTTTCTTCCTCATGTATTTCTAGAATAGTTCTAATTATCCTTCAGATTTTATTTTCGTCAGTGGTCATTTGGGAATTACACTGAAAATAAATTCCCATTTCTTATGCCATAGTCCCAGAGAAACTAGGACACATGTAAAAGAAGTATCTAAATTAAGAGAATTCATATAGAGGAAAAGGTCTGAACCTCTGCCAAAATAATATGAATAAAGAAGCAGCATCACCGATTATCTTGGCAGTGCAGAAATGCAGAAGACTTGTTTTCTGATAGAAAATACATAAAGATTAAGAAAAATCTGCCTCAAATTCTCACTCACAATTAATCAATTTCATTACTCAGAAATTACGGAAATAAAATACAAGGTGGATCCACTTTTCTGATAGGTGCTACTGCAAAGGATAGATGGCCAGAGCTGACTAAAAAAGCTGTCTGAAGGTTTCAAATTCACGTGTCTTGGAGAACAATGAACTGTAACATAGTTAAGCAAAATATGTACTTCTGTGTATTTTAGCCTTCTGATTTTATAAAGCTTCTAATATAGAAAGACTGGATGAAAAGTAAATGCAGTCAGAGAAATTAATGCACAGAGGAGACACAAATTTTATGTATTTGGGTTCTTCATAGAAAATTTAAACATTGTTCATATATGCTAAGATTTTATTTTAAAATAATAAATTTCTAGTCCTCTGGTTAGGGAAATTAATTTTTAACATAAATTGCTGTATTCTGTGCAATTTCCACTGTCTGACTCTCTCATACCTGCAAATCTCTTTCACGTAGGACATTATTCTTCAGTCCAAGAATAAACAATTTCTCTCCATCCTAATTAGACCTGAAAGCAAGCCTTTTCCCCTTCATCTGCCACAGTAGAAACTACATTTGAGAAAGAGTTCTGAGCAAAGGTGAAGGGTCTCTGCTTGGGGTCCATCTATAGCTTTAATGAACTAATATGAATGTCTTAAAGCAGAAACTCTTTTATCTGCTGGTTTCACTTCTAAAACAGGATTAATTCTAACATTTCTGTTCAATCCATCTGCCTGTCGTGAGGTGCATTTATTACAGTTACAGGGCAGCAACAAACAAGATTCATCAACATCTTTTGTGTCTCTGTTGTGCACTTGCAGAGTGCAGAGTCTAATTAGCATTGCGAGAGGAAAAGGTGACAGGACACACTGACTCCTGAAGCATCCGGGTTTGAAAGTGATGACAGGCATTGCTGACTGTGATGAGCCAATTGTAAAACACGCATCTTCAGTCCCACAGCACGGGGCTTGATGGCAGCGTGAGGTGAATTAGCTGTCTCTTTGGGGCACAGATGACTCCAGCGGTTACGCTTTGCTGTTGGAAGCTACTTGGGAGAGCAGCGATGGTGATCAAAGAAAGGGCACAATCCTCTCTAGGTGCAAAGGTCTCAGTTCTGTAAGCCGAGCTCTAATGCGTTAGTGTGAGTGGGTTTGACAGTCAGAAGAGGCAGGATCCGGCGGGGTGGAAACAGCTGGTTATTGCTTTCTGTATTTTTGTAGGAAGCAATGACTAATTATGTCAGCCGTCAAAAGTGCAAATCCCTGTTCCTTGTTTGTGGAGCATCACTGATGGGCCACTTTTCTCTCTGTCAAGCAGATTACATTCCAGGGTGCTGAAGTTGCAGGGTTTGCTGTGTTCTTCCAGTCTTTCCTTGACTTATCCCTACTCCCACTTTCATAGTAGTGTGAGGATGTTAACTTCCCTAGTTCCCAGGAGTCAGCAATTAAGAAAACAAACGATTTCCTGAGTCTTCAATTGTCTTCTCCGCTCCTCTTATAGTAGATTAAATTTCACTGAAAGTCATCTTCCGCGCTGTGAAAGGCACCATGAGGCAGTCTGGGCTAATATCTTAGTGGAAGATAAACGCCTAGCAATCTTTGCATTATTATACATAATCTATACCACGTTTTTCCTTTCAGAGGTACATGGAATATTCTTCTTCCTCATAGTTATAAAGTACCAGAGATTGAAACAGAATTTTAAAAGTGTGAGGATAAAAGAAAATTTAGTTTAAATAAAATTAGAAATAGTTTCAATTTGATGACATGGACGAAGACTTTTTTGAAGTAAGTTTTAGATAAAGCACATGTAGGCAGACTGATGTGGCCTTTTGGAGAAAAAATATATATTATTTGGATGAATTATTCAGTTTCCCAGTGCTTTCCTCTTACATTGTTTTCAATTTTTACACCATGTATTCAAATCCAAGCAGAATTTTACCAACTAGGATTTCACTGAAAGAGAGTAAGTACCCAAATGACCATGCCATTTCTACTCCAGTATCTATAGCTCAAAGCTATTTAGATATCTAAAACCTCTTCAAGACAATTGGGAGTGATGCATTAAATGACTTGGTAACGCTAATTTTGGTTTCTCATCCTGCCAAATTGTTCCTGTCCAGAATTGTGGCCGTGCCCTGTGTTCCTCTGAAGGCCCATTCACTTGAGCACAGTTATGCATACCAAGGAGCAAACACCTCCAGCTCGGGTTTGATGAGGCAAGGAGGAATCCATGCTAAAATGGCAAGAGTCTACAAAATTAAAGAAAAAAAAATGCTGAAAAAATGAGAAAGACGGCCGCAAATTTTATTCCAGTAAAAATACCTGTGCCTAGACAGAAAGAAGAGAGAGCATTTCTTAACAGGCATATTTGAATGCCATGTACTTTTAAAAGCAATTACGGAAAAGACTGTAATACTTCCTAGTATTGTAATTCCTCTGGAGACCCCTCTGTGACAGTCATAGGATACACTGAATGTTCTCAAATTTGCCTTTTCAAAGGATCACTTACACAAGGCAGGAACTATTTTTCCTCACAACACTCTTAATTAATTATCTGATGGCTGTAGAAAATGTATTACTATATTTTACTGGGGATTTTCTCTTCTTATAGCTAATTTGGATTTTACTCACCAAGTATATGGCTATGCTGAAAAGAAATGCAGCGAAATGGTGGGCACCAGTTACTTGAAGCACTCTGCTCTGAGGGCAGGCACTGGCCCTGTGGTCCTGACACACAGCTGCTCACTCCACCTGAGGTAAAAGACACAGACAGACCTTCAGGGAAGAGGCTCATCTAAGTAAAACCATTTCTAGTTTGGAAAATGTGGAATGAAATATAAAACACCCCCCCAAGCCGTTCACATAGCGTCATTGCTGCTAGAGAAGCTGATAGGGTCTAGGCTGTAAGAGTCGTGAGGCGGGTGGATGCAGCAACAACCATAAACACTGTGTAAGAGGAATTTCTGTGATCTGTGTGATTGTTCTTACTCTGTCACTGTCACAGACACAATCTGACCTCTCACGCAATGCCCACACCGAATTTTTCCTCTCACGATATGCCCACAACCTGTACTGTCCCTTGCTCCTTAAGGCTTTCCGCCCCGCGTTTCCCCGGGACTACCGGCCCCAGCAGCCCTTGCGGTGCCCTCCCGCCGCATCTGGCG
>NW_008824056.1:1135932-1138954 GCF_000699105.1 Pygoscelis adeliae | reverse complement strand
GGGACCCCTGTGGGCTGCGGGGGCTCGGCTGTGGCAAGCGGTGGGACGGGTGCTGAGGAGATGCTGCACAGCCGCCCTTCTCCCCTCGTTTGTAATGAAAAGATGAGATCTGAGTTGTTTTTTGGGGTTTACTTTTGGGTTTTTTTTTTCCTTTGGGTTTGTTTTATGGCAACGAGCACTTAGTGTGCAAGAGCTCCTGCCTTGCAGAGACACTGCGCCCCTCGCCAGCCGGCTGGCAGGGCTTTTTTCTCAGGACAAGGCTGGGTCTCCTGATGATGGCTGGATGAGGAGATACACTCTGCTGAAATACCGGATTCAGCTTTGAGAACTCTTTTTTGGGGTGGTAAAAGCTTCAGGTAGGCTTTAGATGCCACAACTGAAATTAAAGAGGATGTGAATGAGCAGTCATTATTCTTCCCCAGGAAGGGACACCCATTTTGGTAACTATCTGCCTTAGTTATAACATGAGAAAATCACTGAGCTCATCCTTTCATCTTGCATATTTTCTTAAAAAAACAAATCTTGAGTTCCTTGTCTTTCATTCTGAAAACCAGCTCCTTGGACCTCACCCGATGCTAATTTGTCTTACAGAGAAATCTTCTGTACAGTGCACCAGTTCTGGTGGATTCTTAGCTCTAGCTAAGTATGTGTTGACATACCTGGGAGAGAGAACCAAGCACACAGCTATTATCCTTTTGATGCTCCGTAAATGGAATGTTCTTTTGCATTTTCCAAACCCAGTGCATTGTTTCCTGTGGTTTCAGCATTAGATGGGAGAGGGTTTCATGCTGCAATGATTTAAAATTAATTGTTGCCTGCTGAAGAGCCCTTTTTGCCTTTTTTGCTGCTGGGGTAAATCATGAAGGCTTTGGGATTCCCTCAATGCCTGTGACAGAATCAGGCAGCTGAGTGCCTTCCTGGTAAAGGGATGAAGCATTAATGGAGCACATTGGGACTACAGCTGTTGCCATCCTGAGCCTATATATAGAAACCCTCTACTCCACACACATGTGGGAGACAACTGTATTTGCTGGCAGCACAACTGAAGTTTGCAGTATTTTTTTGTCATCTCTCGACACTCAGTTGCTGCAGGAGTACTCAGGAGTCGGCTTCAGAATTCTCAATTAAAGGTGGAATTTCATTGAAGTATGTAGTTGAAATGTTTACTCAGACTGTTTACGAGAGGGGCATATACTTCCGATCTGAATGAGGAGGGGAGAAGAAACAAGAGGAGATGGGAGTGCAGGAGGGTGTGATGTCCCTGATCAGTGCTAATGGAAAGTTCCTGATTCCCATCCTGTGCCACTCTACTGTGGTGTCACTTTTAGCAGGGCATTGTGCTGTAATTTTCTGTATACCTGACAATTAGGCTAATGACAGGAAGTATGATTTTAGACTAATATACAGAATAAACAATCTGGTTGAGAAAATGCACTTTTTTTTTTTCCAAGTCCTATGTTAATAAATTCTTCCATAGTCTTTGACAGAACTATGCTTGTTATGACTGTCATTGTGCATATGATTTGCTGTATGCTTGTAAAAATGTCTAAAATAAAGAAGAACCGCAGCTATTTCTCTACTAAAAGCCAAATGAAATTTCTTCTTACCACTTCAGTCAGTTCTTCATATAAAGTGTGCTGAAGGTCTGCAAGATAGCTAAGATTGTATCATCACCCCTATTTTAAAGTAAAATTACAGAATGATCCTAGAAATTAGAGAATGGGAGAATCTTGGTCTTAGAAGAACTCCCAGCTTAATCAACGCCTAGTCCCAGGCTGGGCATTCAGCTCTGCAACTCACAGCCGTGGCTTTGTACAGTTCTAGATTTTAAAGTCCTTTTAGGCAGCTTTTCCTTTTCAGTGATACTTGCTTTGCACCTGAAACAACATCAGTTACAAGCTGAGTGATACCACAGCATGGGTAACACTGGGGAAAAGAACTGAAACTGATAAACATTGTTAACAGCTTAGAGAAGTAAGAGGGAGAAACCAGAGCTTATTGGCTCAGTGCGGGAACACATAACTTCCCTTATCTTTTCTATTCCTAAATGACCCATCCTCAATTCAGAAAGGGATGTGAAAGCCTGCCAGGTGAAGGAACAAGGCACAGCCTGGAGCTGGAAAATGTGGTGAATTTGAAACACACTTAGAGGAGAGCCCCTGACCTTGGCGAGAGACCAGGCATGCAAGAACTGTGACCGCAGACTGCCATACAAGAGTGTGCTTTATATACTGCTGGGACACTGGTGGACAGAAGAAACTTGCTTTGCTGGAGTTTTCTGTGCATCAGTGGTAGCTAGATAAAAAACTGTTTGAGTGAGCTGTATAGTAAGATAAGAAGCAATTGCAACTGGGAAGATGTAGGTTCACTGCTCTTCACAACTGACATGCTTAACTGTCCAACTTTTATGAAATGCTCAGTTCGTGACATATTAAATGGTATGATATCATCTTACTTCAAGTTGAAATGGTCTGGGCCTAATCCTTCTGGGCCAACTATGCATATTCCTTGTGCTTTTGGAGATCACTAGCCTCCGTAGTTTTCACTTACTTAATTATCTGTCTTGATGTAGAATTAAAAAAGTTCCTGAACTGGTCTAGCCAGGTGTGGGGAAGCATGCTGGGAAATTGTATGACTCTTGCAGACAACAATGTAATAATTAAAATATGTTATTTGCATTACAAACAGCAGTAAGTCAAGCCCCTATAAGCTGGAGCCAAGATACATTCCTCATCAAGATACCTTCCCCATCTAGTTGTTATGTGGTGTCATACAGCCTGATTCCAGGCGTGATACCACTCCAGATAAACCTGTTGTCTGGTGGTGGGATTGTGGAGCCGCATGCCAGATACTTTACACCATGCAGAACAGAGCCTTTCTAAGAACTGGCCTGTTCTACACTAGAGGGCAATTTTTCTCCTTTCCAAGAATGGTAGTGTATATTCATTCTGTAGGTTCTTTGGTGCAGCTTGACTGTATTGGCAAGTCAAGCTAACAATCCACTATATGAGCCGTTCCTTAT
>NW_008824056.1:1115835-1135894 GCF_000699105.1 Pygoscelis adeliae | reverse complement strand
GAAGCTGGTGCTCAGGTGTCTTGAGGACACAGGATACTATCAGAGGCTGCACATGTTCATAGGAGGAGAGTGGTACCACTGTTTATGCAGCAGGTTAAGCTCATCTTTGCCTGGGCTGCCTTGGACTGCCCAACCTCCCACCATCTCCCTGCCCTTGTCGTGTGTTTCCATCCCGTCCCTTCCTCCAGCACCTGCAGTTGTGTGGTCAGGTTGTGCGCAGACTGAGGATGCTTGCGCATCTTTGTCCTGCCAGGTCTGACTAGTTCCCTGATGTGCCCTCCCTGCCAGCGCGAGGGAGAGGACAGGAAAAGGTTGCCTGGCCAAAAACGACATTATGGACTTGAAGCTGCAGCCAGAAAAGCTTGTGCTAATGCACATGCAGATGCTGGCTGTCGTGGAGAGCTGCAGAAGGTTGCCTCCCCAGTATGTTAATAATTCATTGTTGCTTCTTTCCAAACGGTGCTGGAGCTGAAACGGATCAAACAAACCCAAGTATACTATTATGACAAAACAAACTTGTCTGTGCCTTGCTTTGTGTGGATAGACAGATGGGGTAGGTTAGAGAGAAAGCTCTCCTGATCACCTTGACTTTCTGCTTCAATTATTTTCCAGTGTCTTAATTTTAAGTAGACAGATAAATGACTTACCACAGCGTATAGATGTGAGACAGAGATATTTCAGGCACTTTTAGGTTGGTCGTCTACGGAAATGAGCCTTATTTTCTTTCATTACCTCTCTCTTTCTCTACTCCCACATACCATACTTTTTAACCCATGAGCAATTTCAGTTAAATCGGGAAAAGAAGTACTGAAATTAAAGATACAAATTTTGTCAAAAGAGAAGATCAAGAAGAGAAAAGCAGCATTCTTACATAGTCCTTACTAGTCAGCAGAGGAGCCACACAGCAGACAGCCATTCTGAAGCCAAATGCAGAGCAAATGCCTCAGTATGGGTTTACATCTTATTAGACATCAGAGGATCCCATTATAAGGCATGAAATAATAGGAGAAACCCCCTTACTTCTGCTTACAGAGCTAATCTGCTAAATTCTGTATAAACTGGAAGTCGCCGCTCTTCTGTATGGGGAACCTCACTGAACTTAAAAAAGGGAGGCTGGTGATTTCCTTCTAGTGCAGTGGCAATTTGAATGTTTCTGGTTTGCTTTTTTAATTCATGTTTCCCTTGCTAGGAAGAATTATTGCTGTGTCACTGTATGACTTTTATATGGCTGTGTTTGAATTTGTTTGGCTGGAAACCACAGTGAGAAGCAGTAAAAAGAGGTTTTGAAATTTAATCATGTGGGCAACATGATCAAGAGACCTGAAAACAAGGGACCAGCCCCTCTGGGACAGAGTGCTACCCAGGAGAGTTTCTTTCTTGCTCTTCAGAGTAAGATCTTTGAAAAAAAACGCTTTCTCCATGCACATGCGGTCATCCATCACAGCATCTTACCAAATGTAGCGGTATGTTTTTGTTGTCGTTGTTGTTGGTGTGTTTTTGGTTTTTTTAATCTTGAAGACAATTTCTGTTTCTTCTCTGTGTGGGGAAAAGTATCTTAAAGCACATAGGCTAAAACTGCCTTAAAAGGCAGGCATTTCAGGCAAATTTTGTATTCTGAGTGGAGCTATACACATCTGATTACGAATTGTGAAAGGTATTCATGAGTTCTTATTACCCCTCGGGGTAGAAGCTGGGAAAAGCAGCAGGAGCGGCTGCTCAGGAAGCGAGGAGGAGAGGATGCCTGGGGCCTTTACATACCACCATCCAAGATCTGCTTACAGCATCACGTTGGGAATGGATTCTGCTTACCCCAACGTTTTATATCTGTGAAATTGCCTGATCTTCTGCACTACCACCTCTCTCTTTCACAATGCCTCTCAGCTGTCAGGTAAAAAACTTTTTGAAGCTGTAGAACTAAAACAAACCCAGATAAGTCTCAGTTTCTGCGTTGTTTCAACTTGGGGAATTTGAAAGAACTAGTGGAGAATTATTGAAAAGAATGAAAACACCTGTAGAGTTTTGCACTTGAGAACGGCAGAAGTACCTACCCGAGTTTTCCTGGCTTTTATACAAATGTTTTCCAGAGAGGATTCAGAGAGCACTGAGGTGACAGCCCTGCCTTCAGCTGCCCTTGTAATCAGTGCTCTGCCACTGCATCTTGCTAAAGGATTCGGAAGAGGCTGATCCAACTTGCAGGGAAGGTGAGTAACGTGAAGCAGGGATGCTGGCCTGCCAAGAATGTGGGCACTGTGGTAGTCAAGTGTTTCTCCTGTGTATACGTTGTTTTTCACCAACATATTCATGGGAAAAAAAACCCTAAAAAACTCCTCGTCCCACCCCAGCCCTCCATACTCCATTGAAATATGTAGCTGAAAAAGCCTGGTTGAAAGTAGAAACTCTTGAGATAATAATCCCGCAGCACTACTCCAGGGCAATTATATTTCACATTTGATGAGTCCATTCTGTAGACCCCAGCCTAAGTTATATCTTCCAGATGCAGTAGTTCGTCCAGCTCGGGAGATGCACTCCTGTGGCAGACCCTCGCTCTGCAGGAGAAATGTAGGGTGTGGGGCATATTGACTACTGCTGCCAGGGGCAGTGGTTTACCATTTCTGAATTTTCTATGGAAAGTGGACAGTTTTTAAACAGAAAACTTTAGTTTGTTGAAAACTATGGAGGAAAAAAAGTTGAGGGAGTAGGTCAGCATCTACTAATAGATCATCTCAGGCTGTGTTTGGTAAGGAACGGAAGAAAGAAGGTGAGGCTCAGATGCCTTAGACATTGCTTGTGGCATATTCTCCCAAAATGAAGCTGATTCATATTTGGAAATGATTTGACTGCAGGCAGAACATAATGTATTATGCAGATTTCTACCTAATTTACTTGTCCAATTAGATCATTAAAATGCCTCAAGCATTTGTGGCTTGGTTTTATTTTGTAGCATTTTTAAGAAAAACTCACCATCTTTTCCTTGCAGAAATCTTGTCCATGTATTGTCTCCACTCTGTTTTTTCTGAATGAGGACAACTGAGGTGTGTATATGGGGCTAGGAGATGCCGGCACAGAGAAGACTGGGAACTGTCTGAAAGTGGTATTAATCAAAGGTTGCAGGAGGTGGTGGCTTCACTAGAGACTTTCCTGTGACATATTAATTGAGCTACATTTTTGTGGCTACTTAACTCTGACACCGTATTTTTGCATGGACATTAAATTGCACCTTGTAGAAACTTTGGCAGCCTGCATCATAAAGTCCCACAGAAGCAGAGATGGTTTTTGAGATTCGAAATTAGGGAAGGCACTAATTGTAAACATTTTTTTCTGATTGTCCTAAATGGTATTTCGGCCTTGTATGTTCCTCCCTACCTGCAGTTTTTCAACTCTGACTTTGTACAAATTATCAAGTTAATGCTGTCATGAGAGCACGGTACCGAGCCAGATGATGGCTGGCCTCATTGCATAATGCAGAAAGCTTTGGCCAGAGGAGTTTTTAGCAATGGTGAAGAAGGGCGGGGTGTGGAGGACACACTCTGTAATTGAGGATCAAAGCTAATTGTTTCTGCTTCTCAATCTGTATAGGAGCTGTTCAGCTGCAAAAGGCAGAAGTGTTAGGAAGCATCTCTCACCTAGACGTTTTTTCATCAGGGAGAAGTGAAGAGGTAAGTTCTACTTTTTACAAAATCAATTTTTTGTAGGAAAAGTCTTTCCTCAAAGTAGCTTGGCAATACATTTGATGGTAAGAGGCTTAAGTATAACCTAGATTTAGTAAAAACTGCATGTAATTTACAGAAATGTGATGGATATAGTAAGGATATTGCTAAAAGTAGTTAATAATAATTCTTAACTACAGAAGCATTACCATGTTTATCTCACCTGTCAGGCAGAAAAGAGGTGGGGAAGCTATGGAAGTAAAATGGAAAAGGTGAGGCAAAATTTTTCTAAAAACTTTAGGAAGTGACTTTTGTTAGGATAAAATCCCACTCTGTATAGATCTATGAAGTTGTATTTAATTTCTGTGGAATAAGGTTTTTTCCACAGATCTTGACACCACCAGAAGTTCTTAACTTTCCAATTAAAAAGCGGGGAATCACAGTTTTTGTTTTGTCTCCTCTTATTTACCAAATGACGGGCAGCACCAGTAACTGAAATAATCCTGTTTTCCCTTTACCTCTCCAGTTCTGTATTCTGGTAACTATATAATGTAACATTCAATAATTATTAGCATTAATTTGAACACATAGCTTTAAAATAAATTTATATGTTTTCATTCTGGCAGCAGATCCACTCAATCTCTGTTGCAGAAGAAGCTGGATAACCTGTATATAGTTTCCTTTTATTGTAGTTCTGTATGTGTGGTATCCTGCATACTCTCAGTCTGCATTCCAGCAGCGACTGAAGCATAAGACACAAAATTCAGTCTGCAGTAGTGGAAATCAGACTTCTAGCCAAGTTCTATGTCAAAATCCAAGAGTGGTGAAGGAGAGAGGGTTTGAAGTGCTTTTTGAATTAAGCCGCTTCAACAGTCTTAAATAATCCAGTGCAAGGCAAAGTTATGAAAGTAGAGTTTGACTTGGAGAATTGCAACAATTATTGGGTAACTGGTTTCTGGAAAAAAGAGATATTGTGGAGCCTCCCTGGTAAATAATGGTGCCCAGTACACAGTGGTCTAAGTTGGACTGTCCTGTTCAGAAATGAATGTAGGAAAGGAAAAAGGAATACAAATTAAGCCTTTTATGGGACGGGGTGAAAGAATGACTCCTGCTAGTCTGTTACTATCTGATCATGTTTTATGCTTTAAAATGTATTTGCGATCTTGGAATTTTAGATCTCTTGTGTTTTCAAAACATCATTTGCTAAAAATGGTCAGTATGATCAAACTGAGCAGCATGGAGTTGCTGCCCATACGATGTTTTTATATATTTTTTTGCCTCCTTTTTTTGGTAAGGTTTCTGTTTCTACTAACTATCCTTTCTTGTAATAGGGAAGGCTTTCAGAAGTGGCACAAAGTTGAAGATGGATATTAAGAGCATGAAGAACTATCTCTATTGGCTGTACTGCCAGTTTGAACTAATCACCTGCAGCTATCTCATGGAGCCCTGGGAAAAACTGCTCTTCTACACTTTCAACATTACTATGTTAGTTATGGTCTTATACACTGCTTACATCTTTGTCCCTGTCCACATTAGCACGGCTTTTCAATTCTTCTTGCACTTATTTGGAAACCAACATGAAAATACTGTTTCCATCGTGAAGTAACATGGCAACCTGACACTGACTTTTGGATCAAAGAAGTGTTTTTCTCAACACTCCGTTTTTGTTTAGAAACAGGTTCAGGGTGTGTGCAAACACTGTTTGATTCTGCAGTATCTCTTAGTGTTCTTCTGTATTCCGGGACTCTGTGACAGCAGATTATTTTGCGAAAACAATTTCAGTCAGTCCTTGTTTTTATCGTTTGACCGACTGCTTCTTAAAGAGCTTTCAATTCTAAAGACTGGCTGGAGTTACAAAGCTGGGTTTGGTACAGAAACAACGGTGCTACATATTTTGTTATTCCAAGGAGAGCTGCTTGGATATGGAGAGTTTTCATCTTGAGAAATTATATGGCATAGATTTGTTCTGGTCTGCCATAGCTTTGCTGACAGGAGAGATGTGTACACAAAAGGTTTTGCACAATACTATACAACTATAAGCTGCTTCTCTAAGCTTGGTATGTATGTATTTGTAGAATGATTTTATTATTTATTTAGTTTCCTCAATTATTTAATACAATTAATTACTTGACTGGTTAATCATCATTATGCAAATAATGCAGCTGATTTATTAGAAGTGTGGGGATTTACTTCCATGAAAATTTGTAATAAAATTCTTATTTTCTTGGACTTCAAAAAAAAAGATAATTTTTGTTTTACTTTTAGAAGACCGGTAAAGCATGCATACCATATACAGAACATATTCAATTGTGGTAGAGACATTTCAGTTGAAAAACAAGAAAAACCCTACCTAAAATATAATGTCTCTCCTTCTTTCCTAAACCCCTATTACCCCGCTTTTTTACCTCCTTTTATACTCTACCTGTTGAGTAGGGTCTGAAACATGAACTTGAGACTGCAGACTTTGTAACTAGTGTGCTGGACACCCTGTAATTGGGTTTGTTTCAAAGTCCATGGTTTTTAAGCTTCAGCCTTAGAAAGAAGATGCCTGTGCTGCCGGCTTGCTACAGCGGACATCGACTGGAGCTGGCCAGGGGTGGAGTACCAACACAATTACCTGGCAGCTAGAATCGGTGTTCTGTATCATCCCAGGAGAAGAACAGAGTAGTAGCAGAGTGCATACAGAGTAACATAAATGCAACTTTGCTCCCACCCACCCTGAATTGAGTTTTTTTACATCTTTCAAGCATAGAGATGCTCCTAGAATACCCTCTCCTTCAGGAGGATGGGTTGTTATTAGTAAGTGGCAATCAAATGACTTATGAAATGAGATTTGGTCATAGACAAAATAAAACAAAGTGATGACACACATCATGTTATTTGTCATCTTAACATGAGATTCAGTTACTTTCCCAATTTATAATTAGGGGGAAATAAGAGAGGATGTGAAAATAGTTTATTCGGGGAAATGAGGGCAGCTGAGCTTAAACTTACAACTCTTTGGCAGTACCCAAGTAATCTCTAAGTTTGTAAAAAAAATGTTCTATTTAATACTTTCAGATTAGAATCCAATTGTATGTTTTATTAAAGTAATGTAATGGCTAAAGTAGTAAAGATCTTATATTTCCTCCTAGCAGCTTTCATGCTCAGTATGTGTATTGCATTTATTGATGTTTAGGAACAGAAGAAGGAAACATAGTATTTTATTTATGTCAATTATTAAACTATTTATGAAGACAATAATTTTGTTTCAAAACTGTCAGTCTATAATGTAGATAAGTAAATGCAGTATTTTACATTATGTGTGCTGGAAAGACGTGCACTTATTGCATTGTGTACCTCTGAAGAAAGCTCAGTGGATAAGCAAGCCAATATAAATATGTTTACACTAAATTACAGTAGAAGCCTGTACACATACATCCAAAGTATTTGTCGACACAAAGGAATCTGACATCAGGCTGGAGAAGTAGGAACTCTTACCCTGGGCGTGTTTTTGTTTATTGCTGCCCTTTCCCCGTCTTTCCAGCGCAAACCCACGTGGTGTTTGTTGTGGTTGCCTGAAGTGCCTGGTGCCTCTTTGGCAACAGCCGGGGTAGGATCGTGTCTGTTGAGCTGCCCTGTTTGCATGTGGCAGTCCTTCGGCAGGGACCGGCTCCTGTATGTCTGCTAGTGACAGCAATGCCGTTTCAGCTCTTCGTGCCGTTGCGCAGCAGCAAAGATCCCAGCTCAGCTGTGTGAATCGGAGAGAGCCATGAAAGCACCAAAAAGCAAAGAAGGAAACGAAGGGCCAAGTGGCAGCTGAAAAAAAACCAGCTTCTTGATTAATTTTACTCATCACAATCTTTTCCCTGCACGTCACCAAGGCTCTCATCTACAGAATAGGATTTAAAATATCATATGCAAACTCCACCTTGCAATTTCAGTTTCGAAACACTAACCTGCTTGGGCAGGTTCCCTATTGGAAGCTGCGCTCTGACCAGCAGCCCGAGGTGCTGAACTGATAGAATAAGGCCATGGCTCCAGATCTGCTCATGTCAGGCCTGTGCACGCTCATCTGGCAATGTAAATTTGATCAAGGTCAGGCACTGGTATAATTTGTTGTCTATCAAACTAGCCATGCACTTGACACAGTGTTTATCCCAGCTGCATGAGAGCAGATGCTCTCTGACCTGGAATAAAGACAACTGTAACAGCCTGCTTCAACGCTTTTCAATATTTTTTTCAATCAATCAGCAGAGTTCGTAATCACTGAGTTTGGCTCAGTGGTCTGCAGTGAGTGGCCACAACCTTTGTTTTTTAAAGCTGGTGGCAGGTGTTGCAAATCTAGATTTACTATTGCATGGCTGAAGCAGAAAGTAATTCAAGAGGACTAGGAAATGGAATATTCCCTGCAATTTCTGCCTGCCCACCCTCTCTGAGGACACCTGCACCAGGCTCAGTTCCCAGTGACTTCTTGCTAGCACCAGTAGCACTTCCATCACACTTTGCCTAAGTTTCTTGCACAACCAAGAACAAGCAAAGTTTTTCAGACAAACTTTCTCGCATAGACAGGCCAGCCATCTGCAGACAGTTTTTGCACAGACACACATACACACAGAGTCTACATGAGTAGTCGGTTGGCTGTTGGACACTGGGATGGCTGGTTAGTCTCCTAAACGTTGTCAGAGGATCTGCTTGCTCAGCAAGACAGTATCAAATCCTTAACACCAATTCCCACCGCACTAGATAGCTACCAATTCCACACGCCTGTTTCCTGCTGTCTGTGTGAGCTGAGCACTTGGGTGTGTGCATGGGAGAAGAGAGAGTTGGTTGCAGTTGCTGTTTGCAGGGTTTTATTATCAATCAGATGCATGAATAAGAGGTGCTTGTCGCTCTCTCCGAGGCCTGTTGATCACAGTGTACACTTGTATATGCAGTATGTGCTGCTTAGTGACTGTCAATAAAGGAATTAATTTTAGTATTTGCAAACGTGGGCTTAAACATGCAGTCTTAATTTGACAAAGTTAGTTTCTGACATATAACCAACCTGGCACTCTTATCATCATTTCCGCTCCCCACCTTTGTGAATAGATCTGACCTCTCGGTCTGTGTGTTTATACAGGGGAAGTTTATGTCCCTGTGGTACTACACCTTAAAAAGGAAGGTGAGGGTGATGTGGAGCACCATTCAGATCACTGTTTCACTGACATTTTAAAAGGAATCTCATATTTAAATTGCACAACTTACCAACGCTGGTTCAGCAAGAGTTGAAACTAAAGAACAAAATAATAAACATCTGCTAAAATAAAACTGCTCACGCTGTTCATGATGAACTGTTTGATCTTTACAGCTATAATACGTAATGGTAGATTCACAGTGTCCTCATTATGAAGGTTTATTATTGTAGGACTTCAATTTCTCGTTAAACTGTAATCTGTATTTTATAGATCCAAATAGTTTAAACTTCCTAAAGGCAATGAAGGTGACGATTTTGTTCATGCGGAACTTTACCCCCTCTGCTACTGATTACTTCTAACAGTTTTTAGAGGCCTAAGATTAAGTCCATGCTCCTTGTTGTTACTTTTGTTGTTCTGCTACTACGACATATGCATTTTGTCTATGCTACTATTTACATCTGAGCATAATTTGAGTTATCTTAGCTGTTCATTATCTGACTTGAAAATCCTGTTTCTAAGATGAACTTGTCAGCATTTAATAGCCTCTGCATCCCGCAGAACATACTCCTTTTCCTCTTGCATGTATTTGTTCAGAACAATGTTGAGTTTACAGCAGATCTGTTTCCTTTTACAAAGCTGACCTTAAATTACTCAGTCCTGCTTGGCTGAAACTTGCTGCCTAACTTTCTCGCTCAGCTGAAACTACTTCATGCAACAGCTTAGTTATAGTCATCTTTGTTACAGAAAATTACTTCTTCCTATATTGGTGACGTTTCCCGTACACAGTGTAAATACTATATAGAATAGTATTCACATAGAAATCTTTCTAGATATTTTTCAGAGGGACAAAGGTAAGAATTTGAAAGGGTGAATGTTTGCCTGCTAATGATTCCCTGAGGAGGCCAGGGCTTTGCCCCTGTTCCTCTCGCAGCATCAGTACCTTCTCACTCACCTCGCTGACTTTCACATCTCCCCTTCTGAACAGCTTGCCCTGCCCGAGGAACTGGAATGAGAGGCACAGCTGAGGGTACTGAGAGCAGTCCTCATGGATCTTACAACTGCAAGACTCTAAAATGTTGTCCCTTCTTATACAGCTAACTTGGTTAGAATTTATTTTTGTTTGTACAGACTGTATAAGAAAAAAACATTAACAAATAACCTAGTATTTCAAAAGGATGTTTCTACAAAGGCAAGAGTTAACACTTTATGTATAATGGGATTGTTCCTGTTTTGGTCTGGAGGCTATAGAAAATGCGTATAAGAATATCGCCTGTTTCAGCTTAGATACTTAATATGTGGTCCATAATCTTTTAATGCAGGTTTTCCACTATTTATCTGCTGTTTGAAACTAGAGGCACCGGGGCTCCTAAAGTTTACCAGAAAATTATTCAAGGTGCCTAACTGAACAGCAGGCGGCAGCTGAGCAGCTAAGGGTTTACCTCCTGCTTATCCCACATGAGTTCACAAATTCTGTTTGCCAGTGGGTTTGCATAGACAGCCGAGGCTGGTATGTGGCTGCCTTAAAAGGAGGAGAGAAATCCAGTAGCCTAATGGCTATGGCATTCATGTAAGACACAAAGGACTCAAATACCATTTCCTTTTGACATGCATTGAACCTGTATCCATCACTACAATCCCAACACGAGATGTGCCAGAGGGAGGCTCTCCACAACCCTCTTACTGACAGTGCTCCTCTCTAAGGATACGTCAGGCAGGAAAACAGAAGATGAGTTTTTAGGTGCTTGAGCATTCAACGAGCATCGTGATTTCTGACCTTGCTCAAATCAATTTGTAATCACCACATAAAAAAAACCCACGACACATTCAGTAGGCAAGTTTGTGATCCACCCCACATAACAGCTTGGGGTTCAGGCCACCAGGCATCCATCTAAAAGGAGAGATGTGATAGCTTTGCCAGTTAGAGGAAGAAATTGTATCCAAAGCTCTGACTAAGTGCAGGCAAAAGGGCTGCACCAACCTGTTACCTCCCCATCTTATAATCGGTGTGTAGCTTCCTATCTATAAATCTGAAACGTCTGTTAATACTTCACTGAGAAGCCTGATTAAAACACATCGTCCACACGGTGCACAAGGACTTTAAGTCACTCAGCAAGTCCTCTCCCTCCCTTGGAGCAGCAGGCACATTTGGGCTGGGGAGTCCAAGGGACCAAGGAGCACACCAGGTACAAACCAATGCCCAGCTCGCAGTCAGAGCATCATCCCAGGCTGTTGGTGGGTCCTGGCTCTTCCTTCAGCTCTAGTTTAAAGGGGCACATGCTTGATTAGAGGCAAATGAAACCTTTTTGTTGCTTCCCACTGCATGTTGCATGTGGAGGCTATGGAGTGTCACCCAGCAAATTAAAATATGCTGTTGAGAAGCACCTGTATTTTTTAGAAAGTTGGTTAAGTTCAAATAAAACCCTAACAAACCCCCCCAGAGTATTCATATCCTGTAACAACCTTTCCCATTTGGAAGACTTATCTGAAGATACCCAGGGCTGCTTTCACTTATGCATCTCTGCATGGCTAATTTCTCTGCATAATGAAGTGATGCATTAAAGGCCATTAACACTTGAACTTGACTTTTGATTATATTTTTACATTATATTAGAAACCTACATTAAAAGAATTTGGTTTTGAGATTCAATAATCTTGTATGTATCTCGCACCCTGTTGGAGTGCAGGGAATTGTGTGCTCAACTGCATCAGATATTACTGACCTATTGTTTGGGTGCGTAATACAGTGCTGTAAGTTTCTTACTGTACGCTACCTATCAGTGACACCTATAGAAGCTTTATGTCTATATTACAGGAAGTGATATTAAAAAGTCAAATCAAACTTAGAGAAAACCTGGAGTACCTACGAATACCCAAACTTTTACAAAGCATTTTAACTCAGGCTGACCTCATTACAGAGCGGGAAAGCCGCAGCAATAGGAATCCTTCCAGGAGACCATGTCAGGCTGAACATCACAGGCTTTGGGAAAGAGCAAATTCAGGCAAGGAGGAAACTGCGGTAAACGAGTGAGCTATATATGGAGTTCAGAGGCTGCCAAGGTTAAACAGCAGCTGTCTCAACATTGTCACAATTTGGACTGAAGAGAATCCCTTTTAAATCCTACTTGGAGTGTATGCATCCTTTTGCTGGATCTGAGTCTTGGGCAATACCAGCCACCTGCTAGGCCAGGGGGTTTAGCACACGGGTATGGAAATAAGCACTAAAGCACAGAGATGCTGGAAGGCTGAGGAGCAGCTGCCTCTGCGAGCCAGCTGGAAGAGTGGCCCAAGTGCGATTGCTCTCATCGGTGCTCGTACCAGCACTTCCACTGAGCTGGCTCCGGCATCTCCTTTCTCAGCGTGCCAGCTTCTGCAAATCCTCTGCTTTAGGACTAACTCTCTGTCTCTGCTGTGTTGGGAACCTGCACGCCCACCTCTGACCGAAGCTTCCACAGAGCATCAGGGAACCTCAGATGCAGACAGCGCAAGACAAAGTGCTTGAACACCTCCGCTCCTCAGGGGATTCAGGGCTCCTAAAGGACCTAATTCCAGATTATTTTCAATATGATCATTCCCCTTTTAAGGAAAAGTCTAAAACAAACCTAGAGCTTCAAACAACCACTTTGAGGGTTTTCTCTTCTGCTGCGTTCATACTTGCTTAAATAGGTGAAGCTTTCATACATTAGCATAAATTCATTTCAGCAGAGGTATGGGTTAAAAATCGCAGCCCTTTATATCTCAGATCCACCCTACAAAAAAGCATGAATTAGAAAAGACCTATATTAATAACAAAGGTGTTTATCATAATCATTACAGCCCATGCAGCATGAAGTCTCATCATGCTAAGGAATATACAAACAACCTGCCAAATCATTTACAGCTTAAATAGTTTCCTTCTATCTTACAAAACTTGCCACTGAGCATGGATTATTTTAAAATAGTCTTTCAAGTCCTTTCAGTGCTTGGCACATCTGAAACATTTTCATAGTTGATGTGAAAAGGTACATTAGTTGTGGATTTGTGTCATACATAATTGTTTCATTTTAGAAAGCTGAATATTCAAATTACACAAAGGCACTTCTCTTTCTTGATGATTATGCTGTTTTTCATCACGGAACTGAGATCCTGACAAGTTTTAAACTTCATCTTCTGTTTCTTACGTGTCTTAACCAGTTTCCCTTCCTAAGCTCACGATGAAGGTTAAGTACACAAAACATTGGTAAATTCTGAAGGCAATATTCTTTGTTACGTGATTATGTTCTGGAATGAGCTATAGCAAACATTGCCAAAACCCCTCTGAAACCCAACATGCGAGTTTCAGCCCTATATTTAACAGTTCTGGGAGAATGCAGCTAAAACAAGTGGCCTTGGCAAGGCACAAGTAGAGGCGAATCTGCTGGCAGGAGGAGCAGATTGCCAGGAATAAGTCCTTTAATATCAAGATCAAAGCAGCTTTTGTCCTATTTTTCCTTAGGTTGGTGCTATGCTATTTTAAACTTAAATGAAAGTATTAGAAACTACATCGGCATAAACAAGTTTTTCAGAGTTTATAGCCATCTTTTCTTTAGAGCAGCTGAACAGACTGCTTTCGGGGCCATTAACATGAAGGAATAGTGACATCAGGTGGACTATCACATTAATCACAGGCACATCTCAATTTTTCTATGGCAACTTCTACAGAAGAATGGGCAAGTGCCTGCCACTGTGGATGCCTCCTGACCAAAGTGAGACCCGTGTGTCTCACCAAGATGTTGCAGCCTTCAAGCAAAGTGTATTTGGCCATTCCTAGAAAGGTCCTTACAACACACGCGGCACTTTGTGTTCCATCTTGAGCACGTTTCAGTTACAAAAAGAAAAATGAGTTTGTCTAACAGTACTCGCCCACATCAGATTCTCGGCAACTTGATTGCAGGCAGCATCTCCTAGAATGGACCATACGCTACTCTGCATGGTCCCTGTTTGTGAGGACCTAACCCTGCCCTCCCTCCTGCGCCCAGCGGAGCTGCTGCTGGCCCCAGCCGGGGAAGGATCAGATCCAGCATCTCTCCGGGACATGCCAAGAGGCTAAGCATAAAACGTGCTGGGTTACAGGAGCGGCAAAGGCCAGCCGTGTGTTGCCCCACAGCTCCTAAACCCGCACTGTGTCCAGGGGTGGGTGTGATAGGATGTAGAATTGATATGGGAACTAATATAAGGTTTGGGGCAGAGAGAGATACACATCTACAGATACACATTTTTTTTCCAAAGTGGTCTGAGAGGGTGAACACTATCTTATATGTGTAGGTTTTCCCAGACTATGTTCCCTGTTTGGAAATGGTATGATCGGCTCACTATTTCCTTCCTCCCCTCAGCTCTCCGACAGAGGAGAGGCTGAGAGAGCCGGGACTGTTTAGCCTGGGGAAGAGACGGCTCAGCGGGACTGTATCCATGTCTATCAATACCTGATGGGAGACAGTAAAGGAGATGGAGCCAGGCTCTTCTCAGTGGTATAATAACATTGATTCTATTAAAACTCTCCACCGGATCAGTATCTCAATGACAACTAGCACATATGCTATTCCTCAGGTTGTAATCTCCCCAAATTGGCACAGCAGCAGTCCTTTTAATACAGCAAAGGTAAGTTATCTGGCATGATTTTGACGCTATTTTCCTGAACAATTTCCACCTGAACAGTATTTGGGAACCTCTGTAGTTACATACGAGAATCTACTAATAGATTTTTAAAGCAGTTAAAGGTGAAATTACCAACCTTAGGCTTTTCATCATCAATATACAAGACACTGTTTTTTTTCTATAAAAAAAAAAAGTAGTGCTTGCATATCTAAACCACCTCCTCCTGTGTATTTGTTTCCCTCAATGATCCAGCTTTTGTGCTGTAAGGTTTGACTTCTGCAACGTAACATTCTCCTTCACCATTTTCTGAGAGCAAAACACTTTCAGACAGTTATTACAAAGTTCTGGACAGCTTCTCCCATGACAAATGATTTTTTTTTTTAATAGAACTTTGAATTTCAATGAAATGATCTAGAATCATGGTAATACATCAGTTGCTCACAAGAGCTACTGCACACATTGCTCACTAAGGCAACCGAACCCCAAAAAAGAAGTGATTCATCATTAACCAAAATGGAAATTCAGCACTAAAACCCTGCAAAGTTTAAATCTAGTCTTGCATTTTCTGTCTCCATTCTTCCCCCCAGTAATCCACTAGCGGGGGGAGGGGAGTGAAACTCCCTTAGCTTAAGCAACTATTTCTTCCCACCATTCCTAGCCAGGGAAGCTAGTGACAGGGCTGAAAGGCTGTATGAAGCCTTATTTGGTTTCTCACTGTAAAAGCCTTGCTTCTGAAAGAACAAAATGTTGGCTGTTTTGAAGGACAAAACTTCTCTTCTCTGCTGAAACAGAATCTCATCAGCTGTTTGTGGTTTTTTTTTTTTTAATACTTCAAAAAGTATACTTTCTTTTTAGTCTTACTACTACCTTACTACATGTGGCAAGTACACTTCAAATTTAACCATCATGTAACTACTTCAGACAACCCTTTTACATCTGCGTTACTATTCATAAATTACTATACATACTGCTACTGCTTAGTACTCGCCATCACACATACTCTGTGTGCCAAATCTGCTACACACACACACACACACATATATATATATCCGCGTCTCAAAAGCAACCCCCCTCCTCCCCAGGCAAACTAGCGGGACGTTACGCTTCAACTCTTTTCCGATTCAAAATTCGTCAAAATCTGGGTGCAAATTAATCATTAAGCAGTTATGACTTAAAATCCTGAAGCGACTTCTGTATGTATAAAAGGAGAGGAGCTTTAAGCCGTGGCTCAATCCACAGAGATAGATTTTCAGAAAGAGATGCAGGGTAAGTGACAGCCTTTTATCTATTGTGAATCAAGTACCTTTTGTCAAATTACTTATCCAGTGTCAGTGAGAAGCCCTTGACAAACATTTAATTTGCTGGTACACCATCTAAGCCTCTTTTGGCTCCCAACCATTTAAATGTTAAAGGGACACTGTAAACTTGAGAACCTAAAAATAGAACTAACTTTGGTTTCAGTTACACACAGCTTACGCACTCATTGGAGAGCTGTTACTACGTGTTACCAGCTAGCAAACAAATGCACAAAAAGCCAAGCAACATACTTAGATTTATGACTTGTTTGCCTAGCATGCGTAGCATGAGATCTTTCCAGACAAGATTCTTGCTGAAAGATGCTTGAAACCTAATACAGACTGGCAGCAGACCACTGGGGGGGGAAAGGAAGAGGGACATCTGCAGCAACAAACAGGATGACAGACAAGACAGCAATACATCTGAAATTACTGAGACACACTATGGAGGAAAACATTAGAGAGGAAGGAAAAGGATTGATCAAAACAGCACAGTTTAAAATAAGCTTTTATTACTCCCCCTTCACCTGTCAACAACAGGAAGCTTATTACCAAACTATGTAAGATAAAGATAACTACTATGTACGATAAAGGCTTGATCATTTTTACCTGTCAGAAAAATCACAATCCAAAACACATCTCATCCAGACACACAATGCATTCATTGGCTACAGGTTACAAATTAAAGTTCTTCAATTTCCACAGATTTGGCCCAATGGTCACTAGAATTGAGTTTATCTACATCTCCCCAGCACTACTGGCAGGTGTAGCTACTGTAAAATATGTGTAATAAAACATTTTTATTGTAGTGATAATCCAGGTTAGCTATGCAGCTGCATTCTCATGAATATGAAACTTTCTCATGAAACTTAAGCACGGTTTTATGCCTTCCCTATACTGAACTAAATTACTGTCATGAGATAAATTGTACCTTTAGTTCTCAGCAGCTTTATGGATTTTTCTTAACTGCTCTTCTACACAGTAAAAAAATATGACAAAGCTCCTGAGAGTGGAAGCAGAAGAGCTTGGTGTGACACAAACACACAGTAAAAGATGGCACTAAGGGATGGCTGAGCTGCTAACACCAACAGATGACTTAGAGCTTCGCTACATCAAAACTGCCTTTCAAAATTTCCGTTTTTTCCCCTTTACAAATGGCTGATTACAAAATTATGAGACAGAATAAAAAAAAAGTATGAGTAACTGATAACTAAACCTAGCTCCACCTTTTACAATCAAAAATACCTTTGCCTTCTATGGCATATTGCCTGGGCTCATACAGTAAGCCTGAAATCCAGCGGATTCACACCGTCTGGAAACACTTAGTCAAAAGATTAAACTGAAGAATAAGGCAAAAATTTTTCTCACCTGGCAGTGGGCTGAACACTGCTAACTCCTTGATTGTTTCTTAGCTTTTCTTTAAGGCCTTGGAAAGCTGTGTAGTACGGTGAAATAGAGAAAGGTGCTCCCGACACCTCCTCAGTGGATACTGCAGAGAAATAGTGAATTTCCAGCCCTGTGTGTTTCTCTTACAAGCATGCAAGCGGTGACAAACCACCTCAAGTGTTCTCATTTGAGCTATACAGATCCTTGATAGAGGAATCATTAATACCCTGTTAGAGGAATCCTACACATCTCTATTTTCTTCCAACTTTACATTAGTATTTCCCTCCTTTACATATGCCATTTATTTTGAACATTTTTTCCTCAAGTTAAAAAAATGCAGTGACAAAACCACTCTCACTATGCTATGTTTCCCTATTTATATTGAGTTAAATCAAACGTATATGCACATAAACTCCTAGTAAAATTTCTGTTAAACCACCTTTGTGCAGTAAAGTGAATTAAAATCAGATGAATATAAGTATGTAATGTCCTCCTACACCACTTATGTCCTCCTTGGGCTTACAGTAGAGAGAAAATTGATTTTAAAGTTAACTAAAAAATGATGGACCAAAACCATCTGAATAGTTTTTTAATAGTTCCTATCTGGTGTATTAATTAGACATTATGCATATTGCTTTTAATCCACTGATACAGGCATGGAATATAGTACAATACAATATTCATTATACTTAACACAAGTTTGCAATCCTTCTGATCAAGGGCTGCATCTTCAATCAATTTACAGGGAAGTTTCTTCGTGTAAACATGCATATTTGGAGTTCCCTTACCAAAGGAGCAGAAGATACATTCTTGAGCTTCCCCAAAATATTGTTATATTGAATAATCTAGCAGTATCATAAAAGGCTTCAAACCATTGAACCAAAAAGATTAAGATAGGAAAAATCCTTCTCGTGAAGAAATGAAAGCAATAAATAGTAGGTAGGTACTTTACCTACAAATCTAGCAAACTAGAATAAAATCTCTCCCTTTGGACATCTTTCCTTATCAGCTGTCTTCAGCACAAGACAATGATTACTCCCAATGGATAACTCCGCAGTTAGTCAGCTAGTCTTTACACTGCAGAAGTTGCAAGGAGAGAGCACTTAGGGATGGGAGGAACTTGTTGAACTTACATCGCAATGCTTGCACCAGAAATTTAATTGCTGATTCTCTAGAAGAGTATATATGAAATATTAATTTAGGACCATTATTTAGGGGTATACTTTTCATGTTCATGTGATCAGTTTGTAATGTTTACTTATGTTTTGGGTACTTTTTCCTCACTAAGGGAATATTTATTGCGTTAACTAGTGCACTATTCTTATTCTGTCATCATATTTGCTCCCTCCCCACCAGTGGCATCCTGGGAAATATGGAGATCCTCTAGCATTTCTGCCAGACTGATTCGCGGAGGACCATCATCATCCGTGTCGCTCTCCACTGGAACATCTGCATCTAAAAAAGCAATAGAAAAAAAACAACAAACAGCTAAGCAAAGAAAACAAACCCGAAACCCCCTGAACAATCCCAAGGAAGGAAGCAGAATAAAACCCAAACCCCCAATACAACTAACAAACCACAAAACCAACAAACAAACAAATCCCTCCTAAAAAACAACCATCCCATAGCAATTGCCCTCATGGAAGACGCTGAATTATGTATCAAATCCTTCACCCTGCAGAGGTTTTGGGTGCGGGAGAAAATATGCTTCTCTCTCTCAAGGCAAAGCAAACAAAAATCATCAACATCCATTCAGTGCATGTGAAATACACTGAATACCTGAAGCTATTACATTACAGTGTTTCTCCAGGCATGAGTAGGTCAAAGAATCCAAATACAGAACTTCAGTGAAAATATTTTCACTCAAATAGTCATGATCTAGTTACATGCAACTAAATGGTTAGAGAGGCCTTACTTCTGTAAATGTTGACATTCTTCCTTATGGCTTCATCTTCTTCGAGATCTTCAAGGAAGTCCTGGTATTGTCTGTAAAAGATGCTTAATGTATTTACTCACTTTTCCTGTGGATTTACGTAAATTTATAAAACAAAATAAAATCAAAGAAACAAAGCCCCAAGGAAGGACTGCAATCCACAGCCCTTCAGACGTGCCTTTTGATAGCATTCCTACATTTCCAACTCATTCTTTCTGCTTTTTTCTTTATCACCTTAGTTTCCAAATAATTTGTTTAATTTGCCTGTCCTCATTTAACTAATTGCCTCATTTTTTCTACTCAATTGAACGTTATTTAGAATCTGCTGTTGCTGCATCAGCTTTGTCACTGAACAAACCAGTGACAAGCGTGTTTTCATAGAAGTGTCCCTTTAGCTAGACAGACACCAACTGTAAGCTACAGACACAATGCTTCTGATATTACTCACTTGATTTAAGCTTTTCTTGGAAAAAACAAAAATAGTTTTTACATTTTGCAACAGTAAACCTGAAAAACCTCCAGTGCTATCTTTAAGATTTCAGGATTTTGTCTGTTTCCAAACACCCCTGGCCCGTTGTCCTCAGTATCCATGTTCCCTGAAAACTTAGCAGGTAGGATAAACACAAGTAAGGTGCATATGCTTAAAGCACTTCCTGCACTAGGGAAGGGGGAAAAATGCAGAGAGATAATGTTCTTCAGAGAACACTGATATCAACCTGTCCTATGAGCCAGCATCACGCTCAAACAGAACCAGCGGCATTTGCTTGTGCCCCCTTAACAGTCAGCACATCAGCTTAGGCATTACACTGGGTTTTTCCTCAGCAGAAACTGAGAAATCCTAGGTAGGAGGGACTAAAAAGCTTCATGGCAGATACCGAACCTTTCATCGTCTGTATCCGTGCCTTCTCTGTCCCTTTCTAGCTCTTTCAGCTTCCAGTTTCTGCGACGCTGGCGTTTAGTACGGTCATAGCTCTTCTTTATTAATACCTACAGTGAAAAACAGCAAGTATTTACACATACACACCTTCAATA
>NW_008824056.1:1108821-1115816 GCF_000699105.1 Pygoscelis adeliae | reverse complement strand
CAAAACCCCAAACTCCACCCAAATCTAGATTTGGGCAACTGTAAAATCAGCTGAACAAATGGTAGAGTCAGTCTGGCACTCAGAAGTTTTATATCAAATTTATACAGCGTTTGTCAATTCAGAAGTTTCCAAACACTTTGGATTATGTCCTGAAGGGGCATACACACACTGGAGTTGTAATACAGTTTTCACCACACAGTGCATGGTAATTTGAACAAAACCAACAGAGAGTAAGGTAAGTTAAAGTAAATGTATTATTCAACCACCACAAAAAATTTAAGTAGTGAGAAAATAATTCTCAAAATTAGATGCTATTCAAATTTCAATATTAATATCCCCTCTTCCTTTGGCATTACGGAACTAGTGAGTATTCATTATAAAATCATATTCCCTAATACCCTTGGGTAACACAGGGAACTTTGTACAGAGAAAGAAAATGGTCTTACCACATCAGGAATACTGTGTGGGTTCATCTTATTGGCAAACTCGTCATTTAAGTTGCAGTTCGCCAAGTCGAATCTAAAATGAAAATAGGTATTTTATCCTGCCCTTCTATGTAAGTCTACAAAATTGAACTCAGTGTATCATATGTTTGCATTAAAGAGCAGCATAGTGTAAGTTACAGTTCCTAAGAAAGATAAATGTTTCCAAATGAACTACAGAGCAAAAAAAACCCCACAACAATACGCAGCTGTCCCAACTATGAATAACATTTAGAAGCTGCTGTTCCCAAATTCTTTTCAGTAGCACTCCCCAGCCTCCTGAACCCAACAGCGGTATCCACTGAGGTTCTGTTGGGCTCACAACAGCTCCAATAACATTCATGCTTAAGCCTGTTTGAGAATCACCTAATTTGCTTAATCTTACAAAAATTTTGTATTTGTCATTGCTGCATACGATACTCGCTATCAAACAAAAACATCTTGCCTGGTATTTCAAAAATCCCTCCCATCTATTTGTGTCTAAACTGTTATTCCAATCTGCACTCTAAAGTCAATACTTCATTTCTCTTATTACTAACAGCCCTTTTCCCAAGATGACCTCTGCTAGAAAAAATTTTTTTCCTGTATTAGGACCATCTCTTCATGGTTAAGATGAAAGATTCTATCCCTTTTGCTGATTTCATTTAGAAATCAGAACAATTCAAAACTTTATTGATAATACATAAGCCTGTAGATAATCCAGAGAATTCAGTCATTAAATAATCATTTAATAAAAAACAAGAAACAGAACAGACCCCAAGACAAGGTCGCCAGGATTCAGAATGTGCCCCAAGTGAGTACAGCAGAAATACTGATGATCTGTATTCAACTCCGAGGTTTTTTGTACCCAGGCTTCAGCCAGTGTATGCTTGAGGAATGAAAAATAAGACACTTTTGTAATCAAACGCAGCTTAACTTGCTGTGCTATTAGAACATTTGCACTGCTGTATTACTGTTTTAAATTACATTTGTAATTAAACTTGTATTCCTCTATCAAGCATCCAGTGTATTGCTTGCTACTCCTCATTTCTCACCTTTACAAAAGTAAGGAAATGGACATGCCAACCACTTTTCACAAGAATTCCACGAAGGCTGTTTCTATAACTAGACACGTGTTTTGGGAGGTTTTTACTTCAGAACTTTCAACCACATATAGCTTTTGACTGAGAAGAAAGTGTTTGGTACTGATTCATTAGTTCTGATTAAAAAGAAATGCTTCTATACTTCAACAAAAAAAATTTAGTAATTGAAGAGTTGCAAAGCTAACATAAAATAATTTCAATAAATGATAGTAACAAGTAGAGTTTAAACTCTTCAACCGAAAAGAATTTCTGAAAGTGGAATTCACATAACACCTCTGCAATTTCCAAACCAAAACACTGTCCACATCTTCCTGAGAAGAGCTTTGGCCAGTGGCAAGACACAGAAAAGCATACATCTGACTTTGCAAGGTAGAACGATTCAGAACAGAAGTTCAGCTGAGCAGGGGAGGGAGGGGAGAGGAAAGCCCAAAACATTGAATCAGAGAGGAACTCTTACCTTGTTTGATCTTGCCCCTGCACCTGCACCTTTTTTCTTTTCTTGAACCCTATTGATATCCATAATGATAAATTCCTCTAGTTGTTTTGGGTGGAACAAGCTATTGAAAGGGTGGCGCCAGTAGGTATTTCCATCAATTTCAGCAACTGGAAAAAAAAACACCAGCATGGGCAATCACAAGGGAGAGAATTTCTTGCGAAGAAATTAAAAGGAAAAGGAAGCATTTGCCAAAATTAAGGCAACTGCCAAATGCATTTTGTTCAAGTTTGTTATTGCAACACAAGTATTTAGGACATGACACATATTGCAAATTCGTGCGACGAGCAGTTGATCTGTGACAGCTGAATCACATATCATGTGTCTGAAGCATAGACCTTTTTATTCACAAGAATCATTCTCCTAGATGTATCCTTATTAGAAGTATTTTGCTGGTAGAGCTTACCAGCAAATACCAATCAAAGCACAGTGTTTCTGGTACCGAAGTGGCTAGAATCATAATCCAGGGAAAAAACAGATACCATCTAATTTTAGAGGAATATACCTGACAAATATAAGTGCTTAGCAGAGACCTAGAACATCCATGAACTTAACACTGACCCTGCACACTTTGCCTAGGAAACTATGGAAATCAAGCTTAAGAGAAGTGTGTCTTAGCTTGCTATTACATTTCTATGTCAGTGATTATACAGATACATTTACATCATTATGGTCTAAAAATAGAAGATTTCATGAAAACAAAACAAAAAAAAAAATTGTGCCAGCAGAAAATTCAGATGCTGCTGTAGTGCAGAAAAGAACTCATAACTTACTCTGTAGAGTGCTAGGATCGATGAGGTGGATGGTACTTGTTACTCTAATGCACACACAGATCTGGCTCATGTTACCAAGACTCTGTGCCAGTTTTGGTGAGAGACATACAACATTGTCCTGCATACAAACAGAAAATAATTTACACTCATATTTCCTTAATTTTTAATCAAGTCTTAAGGGAAATCTGAAATAGATTTTTAAAACTTGTGTTTTCAGTTCTCCACCCAATATCTTCCTCAAGATAGCTGCTATATGCACTTTCCATGCTTCATGGGAGTAGACCCCTTCATCCCCCCAAATACACAATAAATCAGGCCTCCATCACCAAAACCAAACTCTACCCACTTCATACAATACCCTGAAGATGAAACAGAGAAACTACCTTGCATATTGGAACAATTTCCACAGAGAAAGTGCTTTTGTAATTGTAGACATTACTATGAATATCATGTGAGATCAAACGTTGGGATGATTTTGATCTATAAAACATAAAAATAGAGCCTTCAGGCAGCAAGGACATTACTTGAAACAGGAGATAATCAGCACAAAGTACAGCAATGAAAGTATATCGCTATGTACTACAAATACAAAAATTAAGGAAATAGAAAAATGCATGAGGGTTAGTTTCACAGTGGCTCAAGTGGAAAACACGGGACTTCTGTAGAAAGGATTTTGTCTGTTTTAACTAGAATACAGGTTCCTTAAACTTTCACTTACAAAAATCTTTAAAAATGAAGGATAAAAGACATTTCCCAAAAGCTTTTGAGTACTCAAGGCAATAAACGTAAATTATATACCTAGATGGAACTGTACACTGAAGAAAGTCTACCATCTTCTGGGCCTGTTGCTTTGAAGAATAATAAAAATCCAGGCCATCTTAAAGAAAAGAAAGCTTGATGAACATCGCTATTTCAAGTACTATGTTTTTTTTCAAATACAATACATAAGCTAAGTAATCTGTTGCTTATCTGTACACAGCTACTAATGCAAGCACTCTTCCAATATAGAACAGGTTAGCCTTTTCTACCTCAAGACTAACAAGCCACCTCACTCACCATGGATTTCTTTGATGCGAAGTGTATTTTGATGAAGCCTGTGTTTTAAAATCAGCTGCTCCAAATAGTAGAAAGTCTTCTTGTGCAGAGTCTAAAACCAAACAAAGGTAAAATTATCAAGGTCATTTAAGAACCATCTAGTCCAGCATCTCTGAAAAATAAACATTTATATGAAGAGATCATCTAAAGAAGCAACAGTCCAAAGTCTATTCCGAATTATTATTATACCAAATTATCTAAAGCTTCTATTTCTCATTTTTGTGTAATTGGTTGCTAAAGATATCATTTTCTTTAAAGAAGATTTAAATATTTATAAACAATCTGTACCACTGTTTCTAACACTGCCTTAAAATGCAGAAGGATATTTAGTAATTCACACAAGATCCTCCTGCCAGCCATCATTTAAAAAGAATATGCTAATAAGACTGGACAGCAGAGAGAAAGTTTTTCTAAACTAAGATCAGTACGAAAAAAAACCAACATGAACACAAAATGTATTACTGTGGCAGTGTGCAAGTGTGAGGACATCTTTTTCTGAGAAAATCAAAAATTCATCCAAAGATTTATTTGCCTGCCTGATTGTTCTGCCATGAGCAAATGAAAATTCAGTTTGCCTCCACCTTTTGTCTGACTTGCACTACAGCTTTCCAGAAATCCTTAGCTTCAATCCTATGACAGTCTTCACACATTTGAGACTGAATTATATATTCCACCACAAATACTTGCTGAAGAACTGCTCCATTTATCACCTGCAAAACAAAAGTTTAAAAGGTTTCCTCATTAGTCCTGTCAAGACAGAAAGCTAGTTTACCACAGCATTCTGAAATAACTTCCATATTATACTATAACTATATGACTGGCAGCTATATTTGGGTCACAAATGTTAGCAGTATTTTCTCTACTTTACTGGAACAGCAGATAGCCTCTTCAAACTGTGATGAACGGCACTTTAATAACAAAATCGAGGCAGGATGAAATCAGTATTCTCTCAAGATAAGCCAGTAAACACATGCTGGATTTTACCAGAGAGAACGACTTATCTAAAATGTAATAATAATAATAAAAAATAAAGAAAATCATACTGTTTGCCATAAAAACTTATAAAAAGCCACATGAATACTATACGCCAGTTACCTCTTTCTGAACAGTCAGTTTCAGCTTCAGCCTCTTAGAATGTGGTTCAGTCCAAATAAAGCCTGCATCAATCAGCCGGACCTGCCAGTGGGAAAGGACAAGAACTCAGCTACTGCCAGCACATTGCACTAGTACACATGTTAAAAACATGCAGCTCTAACTACCAGAAAACACAGGTTTATGGTATAGTTCATTGTTCCTCAACCAAGTGAGGAAGTGAATAACCTTAATTAAAAACATACGTTATCAGTATACCAAACCCAACTAATAATGCTTAGTTAGAACCCAGAGTTTGATCTACCTAAAATAATGGAGATGCAACCTCACAGACTGTCAAGCCATAGTAACTGAATACGCTACTCAACAGGATCTCTGGATGCTATGTAACAATCAAGTTGGAGAATATAATGGTTTCTTCAGGACTTAAAAGTCAATTTAATCTCTAAAGCTAAGAACATGCAAATTTACTGCAGCAAAAGATATTTCGTATATCTAAGTACTAACCCAATAGCAATAAGGCAATCTAATTCAAACCTTGATGACTGCAGTAACAAAACAGGTTTTTTTTGCCTAAAACACTGTCTCAGATTTTTTCCTCTGATAAGATTCTGAACCTAAGAGATAGATACATTATTCAACATGTGACTTTCAAGTTTGTCTATATACAGACCTCTGCAACCCTTCTTCGTATCGTAGTAACTGGTAAGAACAAGTATTGTATAAACAATTTTAAAAATATGTAAAAAAACCCCTGTAAAATTAAGGTGCGTTAAAAATATATTAGCTTCCTTCAGTTAATTACACTCTACTCCCATTTAAACAATAACAATTGTGCAGTACACTGCATGCTCTGAAGTCGCAGAACTGCACTGCAGTAGCCTCCTCGGTATGCTTGGAAATTCTTTGTTAGGGCCTGTCCTTACTGAATCCTCCAAAATTCTAGTATGGAGTTATATGAGACCAGATTGTCATTCTCTATGCTCAACGTAAGTCAGCTGACAGGCTCTACACAAGTACAAATGGCTGCCCCAGAAGGATCGAACCTTGTATAAGTTAGCTGGACTTCACTTTATGCAATACCAATAGACACACTATGAAATACCAATAGAATTAGCTACTCACCTTGCTCAGTGAAGCTTTGATTTTTTTAAGACACAAAGCAAGAAGCTCTCTGGATTCTAAGGTACACTGAATCCAGGTTCCTGGAGGCTGAAGATACCTATGACACAGGAAGCATTTTCCAGCACATGAAGCTGCTTCAGTAAATTAAATCACTCAAAAGTTGAGCAGTTATTTACCAAGCTTTCAGTTTTATTATCAACTATGGAGCTACAACTTTTTGCCTCCCTAAGCATTATGATTCATGTGAATGCATTCCAAGTGCATTCACACTCTTACTACCATCCTTGCCAATTTGCCCACTTTTTTCTTTCAGGGACCACAAACTCACCCATTTCAATCTTCTAGACCCTACTTAGCAACACTTTTCCACTTCCACAAGAAAAAAACCACAGGAATGTGCTGGAAAATCATAAGAGACCCGACGAAAACACACACTGCCGGCGTACGCTGCCCCGCTTTCCACCCACACCAGCCACACCACGGGCCCGTTTCCCCCCCAGGAGTGGGCTTCGCCCGGAGGAGAGGGAGCAGGGCCCGGCTGCCCACCTTTCGCACTGCTTGCAGAAGTGGAGGGTGCCCTGCTTGGGGATGCCCTCGGTGATGTCCAGCTGCGCCCGCAGGCACCCCACGCACATGTTGGCCGGGTTGGGCGCGATGGGCACGCCGCACTGGCAGCAGAGGCTAGAACACAGGGAGGAAAGCTCAGTCACAAACAACAACTCTGCCCTCAGAGGTGACAGCTACGGGAACCCTCGGTAGGAACCGAAGGTACATGTACGTTTATTTATTTTTTTTTTTTTAAGAAAAGTTGTGGCCCAGGAGAGCCGTCGCCCGCCCCGGTTTATGGCCGCCC
>NW_008824056.1:1108319-1108647 GCF_000699105.1 Pygoscelis adeliae | reverse complement strand
GGGTCCTGTTTGTTGCCGGCGTGTGAGCGCCGCTTGCGAGTAACATTGTAATTAATGATTCTTTGACACATTAATTCATTTTTCTGTGAAAATCATGGGATTTGATCCATCCATCTTCTTTCCCCGCGGGGCGAGCCCGTGCTGTTGTCGCAGCAAATGGCGGCAGTAGGGTACAACCTTGACGGCTTATTGTATTCCTCCCTTGGCCGATAGATTTATGTCCTAATTTATTTTTTTCATGGAAATGTGCTGCATTCATTTATTAGCATGGCGACCGATCTGACAGGTACTGCACATCCGCAAATCCTGCGACAGACTCAGGCAGGGG
>NW_008824056.1:1086939-1108108 GCF_000699105.1 Pygoscelis adeliae | reverse complement strand
ACACGAGCAGGTGGCCCTTTTCAACAATAAATTTTTAAAGGTTTCTGCTAATTTATCTTCGAGAAATACTGCTTTGAAGCCATTTTATTACTGTTGTCACCTATTTGTCAACTGTGGCCAAACATCTCCAAAAACTCCTTGAAGTGTATTTTAAAAGGAATTTCCAACTTCGGTGGAAAGAGTAAGAATAGGGATGTTTTCCATTAAATGTATATTACTTTCAGTATTGATTTTGAAAAGACTGTTATCTACTAGCTACCTTTCACATCTGCTGGCAACTTCTCATCACTTTGTAGAAATGGGTAAAACCAAAGTGCCTGAACTTCTCCCTTTGTTTACTCTTCCCGTATCTGAGCAATGAGATCACATTTTTTTCTGAGAACATAGATTATATACCATAGATTATGTCGTACAGCAGTTGCTTCTAAATGGAGAAACAAACAACTATTCCGGCTGAGGATTCAGTTTTGATTTGAAATCATTATCAAGCACAAATGAGTAAGGGCTCTCATCTCGTCACTGATTTGTAAAGGATTAAACTATGATAATTATTAGATGCCTTTAATTTGCTGTTAGGACTTAGTATGAAACTACCCCTAGAACCAACTGGCAGTTGCGAGTTTCTGAAGGGAGGATGCAGTTTCAATAGTAGAATAACAAGACATTATCCTAACTGATGTCAATAATCTACTAACTTCTTTTTCATGATGGCCAGTCCTTAGCAAAGCCTTGTTGGATTTTGAGAAAATTTATTTAAAGTTACATTTTACAGAAATAAAATATTTTAAAATTTTTAAGAATTCACCTTCCAGACTGGCGCTTGTCTCCCAGTACAAAAAAGCCTTGATAAACTGGAGTGAGTTAAGCAGGACCCACACAGACGGTTTTTTTTTCCCGTGAGGGAGCAGAGGGACTGGGGCTGGCTCAGCCTGCAGAAGAGAAGGGAACCTTTGAGGGAACCTAAGAGCAGCCATCCAGACTGATGAGGAGGTCATGGAGGAGAAGGAGCCAGGCTCTTCCCAGTGGTGCATGGTGGGTGGATGAGAGGCAACAGGCATAAGTTGAAACAAAAAAGATTCAGAGTGGTTTAAAGAAAAACTTTCTCACCATGAGGACAGTCAGGAACTGGAGCAGGTTGTCTATGGAGTTGTGCAGTCTCTGTCCTTGGAGGGTGTCAAGCCTAAGCTGGTTAAAATGCTGAGCAACCTGCTCTGGCTTCATGTTTGACCCTGCTTTGAGCAGGAGGTTGGTCTAGAGACTTCCCGAGGTCCCTTCCAGCCTGCATGACTCAAAACAGTATCTATCTTTTTGAAGTATAACTTAAAGCTTAAATACCAAATATCCAAGCCTGGCACCAAGTTAACGGCACCAAGTTTTTCCTCGCTGCTCCACCCATCACCTTCCCCTTCAGAAGGAGGCTTTGAGCTTCCCCAGGGGAGAACAGCAGAACAACGAATACCTTTCTTCCTGGGTTCATTGCTGGTACAGCTTACCCACAAAGCTGAAAAAGACTTTACAGTGAGATTGTTGTCAACTACTCTGTCATAATTAAGAGTTACATAATATTTGGTTTAGAATAAGGAGTTGGTACAACCCATTTGGGTTAGATTCCGTTAGTGGTGTATGGTAACCAACCATTCCCTTTGGAGAAGAGATCCTTGGGCAATTATCATGATATTAAGGTATGTTTGTGGGTCAACATTTGTTTTTTGCAGGTTTACAGTTATGGTGGAGAAAAATAGAGCTGAATTGCATCAACACATTGTGTGTGGTTTATTTAATATGGTAATATCCTGATGGAAAGGACGAGTTGTTTTGATTGCTTTAGAGTTGCTTTGGGGACTGAAAATCACAGGCTGTAAAGCTGTCTGACTTGTTTTTTCTTCTTTGGCACCGTTTTCTATGATGGGCTGCTTTTGTTCACAGACTGTTACTCACTTCTGCTCCTTTGAAATTAAGTTTCTTTGCAGACCTCTCTGGAGACTTACTATGGACCATATTATTAGGAAAAAAAAAGGAAAAAGCAAAAAAATATAAAAAAGTGTTTCTCTGCACTGAAGTTTCATTTCTATACTCTTCAGAACCCCTGCTGTACAGTGGGTATTATATAGTTTTTACTTTCAAGCCCTGATGAATTAATCTTTGATTTCTTTGACTTATGAAATAATACACTTCCTGTAAATTCCAGGTAAATTCCAGGCTGTCACTTGGCGAGTCTCACATTGCAAGAGGGGTAGGACAAAGCCTGTCATTCATGGGAGCCAGATCTTCTGTGAAGTCACCGGGAGGAGAATTTGATCCTAATAATACTTTAAATGTTTCCACTGCAGATTTATTTTCAACTGCAGTTTTCTCCACCTTATTTCAGTGCTAATATACTAAACCCTACCTCAGCTCAAGGCACAGCCACCATCTACTGCCAGTTAAAATCAGAACTATATTCTTTGTAGTCACCAAGGTATTTTGTATTGCCTCTGCAAGATCTTGTTGCCCTGTGGCTTCCACCCATCCAAGTAAAATCTGAATGTTTTAAACTGTCGAAGTATTGTTATAGTCTTAGCACCACTTCTGAAAGATTTTACATCTTTGTACACAATAAACAAGATAAAAAGCAGACTACAGAATTCCCTGAGAACTTTAGCAATGGTAGGTCTAGATGTCAGAACTTACTACATGGACTTTGGCCATGTGATGTGGACTGAAAGATTTCACCATCTCTTCCTAGTGAGGACCCAGTATTCAAAGAAATGCCAGTATTATTGTAGTTGTCGAGATGGATTCCACCTCTAAATCGGTGGCATTTTTAGGAATGAGTTTATGGGTAAGACCTTACTTGCTATAGGCTGGCACTAGCCAGAGATCTAACATCTTAGGAAATAATTTATACTGCAGATCATTTAAGAGAGGGTCAGATTTGCGTAGGTGTGAGTATTAATCCCGTAGGCTATCAATTTCTTTTGAGCAAGTGATCACCACATATCTGTGGTAATGCCTGTAGAAAAAATGATGGACATGGGTTTATTTTTCAGCCCTGTTGAGCCGCATCAGCTTGATTTGTGGTGGTCCACATCAGTGTTTTAAATACACTATGTTTGGGAAGATTGCTGTGTATTTTTGCCATTGTATGCTAGTTACTGTCTTACTGATATTGCAGCCAGACTCAAAGGAGCTGTGCAGGATATCTGACAGGCCTGGTGTGCCTTCAAAACCAGACGCGCTATCTTCTCACTGCCCTACCAGCTGCAAAGGGACTGTACAAGGGGCACAGAAGGAGATCCTGGGCTGGAAGAAAACAGTGCATAAGTACATTTGTGTGATTCTTCACTGTTCTGTACATACGTTGGGCAGTCATGCTTGTAGCAGTCAATATAAAACTATTGTGTGGAAACAGAAAAATTGGGTTTGGAGGTGGTCAGCTGTGGCCTGGTATAAATGACTGGTGGAAACACAAGGCAGGAAAATAACTATGAATGTGCCCAGCTGCTGTTTTAAACAGGCCAGAGAAAGATTGGGGGGCTGGATTTCAACCCAGTCTGGATGTCGTGCTGATGTGCGCTCTTGGCTTCATTCTCATTCATTCTCAGTGAAACAGCCATGCACTGCTTAATGGCATGTATAAGACAGAATTAAGAAAGTGGCAATAACTGCTTACCTTCCTGGAAAAAAACCTGCAGGAATTACACTTGTAATGTGTGCTGAGGCTTTGAGTGTTTTTTTCTTTCCCTGCAAATGTCTCTGGAGCTGTTATGTAAAGTGCAAGATGGTAACTCATCAGGACATTTCAGTTTTCACAGCTCCATTTAATTTCTCTTTCCACCCAGGAGCTGCAGGAGTTATAAGACTGCGTACAGGCACTGCCGTGAATTTAAAGGCGGCTTTGTAAATTCTGGCAGCTTGGGTGATAAAGCTGTCAGGTCTCCACCACCAGCTACTCTAGTACTAATGATGGACAGTGGAAAAGGTAAGGGTGAAAAATGTTGTTCCCCCTTCTGTGACTGCTGCTGTCTAAAACTGTATTGGCATTTCAATGTATGACTGGTTGCATGGAGTTGTTAATTACTCCTTAGGATTCCCTAAGATCAGAAACATGGCAAGCAGTGTGCATAAGTTCTTATTTTACATTTTTTTCTTTGCAGAATTTGGGGATGTAGAGTGATTTAAATGTTTTGTCACTTTTGTCAGTTTGGATTTACGGGCTAGGATGAGAGTGGGAAATAAATACTCAGTATGAAAAGTGTGTACTTGATAATCCTCTGCATCTGTGCAGAGCTCGCTTGTTGAAATGGGGAAGGCACCATATTATCATGGCATCAGTCTGAATGCTGCAGTAGTCATGAGAGGGTAAGCAAAAGGCCCTGCTCCTCAGGGGCCTGGGTCCTGCAAGCTTCTCTGTACTGTGCATCCTGACTTTGTGCAGGTCTGTTTTGAAACATGTCTATATAGTTCCTTCAAAGGTTGAGGCCACAGATAAAGCTTGTAGACTGAGGTTTTAAATAACTCATTTTTTTCTAATTCCAGTTACAGAATCAGAAAATATGAATTAAAATATGTATTAAAACATCATATAGAAATATGGAATTTATTAATTGACAGTGTGTACAGTACACACATCTCATTTATAGAACTGTCTAATAATTAGAATGGTTGTATAATTAATTCAGTTATCAGTCTATATACTTTATTACATCCTAGAATGAACCTTTTCACTCTTCCATTAATTTTATCACTATCAACAGCTGTAGCAAGTTTTTAAAGTGTCATTTTACCCTGATTGATCTTTTCCAAGAGGCACATGTGTTTCAATAAACATTATTTTTAATCCTATTAATCCAGAAACCAGTCATCAGAATGATTTGTAGAAATGGAGACAGTATAAAGGAAGAGCTTTTCTGGATGGGTACAGTTGCTGAAGGTGCGAATGGCTATTGGTGAAAAATCTTTTTTTTACATATTGCTGACCCTTGGGGAAACTCCTGACCCTGTCCTTTGCACCAGGAATGGTCCTTGCCACTGGGTTCACATCACTAAGCCAGTAGAAATCTAAGCAGAAAAGAGCAAATAGTTTTTGCTAGCAATTAGCTGTTTGGTAAATTTAGACATCTGGTTGAATCTTACTCCAAGTGAAAAGCATGTCAGTTTGCACTGATTTCTTATCTTTCCCTCTGCTGTTTTTCAATGAGTATTAAATATTATATTTAAGCTATATATTAGTTTTCTGCTCTTACTGTTACATTCTTTAGGGTCTACATAATCCGTTACCATAAGCACACTACTTCATCTTATGCTGTATTATGTTTCATTTCTATTCATTAGGCTATCCAAATATTTAACCAATGTGCATGCTGACATTTGAATTATATGAGTGACAATGAACTCATATGCAAGTCAAGATGAGTTTATCCTAAGATTTGCAATAGATTTTGTATCTGATCTTTAGAAGTACTGCATAGTCTCCAAACTACCAAACAATACCGAAGTCGCGGCATTAAAAGGATCTGCATGATATGTAAGGAAAGCGAGCACACCAATTAAAAACAGTTTTAACACAGGCTTGTTCTCATTCTTATGTGTAGATGACTGGGCCCTTGAGTGAACAGCTGTACATAGTTTGCATGAAATCTCAAGTGCCAAGGCAAGAAAAGCCAGGACAGCATTTGTGGAGGTGTGCCAGCCAGAACAGCTGGCTCACAGCAGCTTAATTTTCAGTAGAAACTTCAATAAATAGAAGAAACATAGAATGATAAATTCGTGGGAAAGAGATTCCTGTGATTAATTTAACAGACACCTGAGGTCACTATTCCCTCACGTAAACCGGATCCAGGAAAGGAGGCGTCGAAGCTACCAGAGGAGCTCCTGGGACCTCTTGTCCAGTTAGAGCTGCTCTACCTTCCAATAAAGAGGTTTTGTTCTGGTCTGGGCTACTGGTTTTGTTAGCTGTGTTAATTTAAATATAAAACTCTCAAGAATTTAAGAACAAAAGCAAACATAGTGTTTTAAGCATTTTTTTTTTAAATATTCACTGTAAAATGAATTTGAGATTCAGAGCAGTGTGCACAGCTTCTAGGACATTCAGCACCACCAAGTCACAAATTAATAAAAATACCCTCATTTAACTGTAGAAGTATTCTAACAGCATTAACATGGATACATGGGAAGGGTTGCACAATAACAATGAGACACCTCCATGGTCTTTACCGATGTCAAATTTAGTTTTTAGGAGGATCATGATGACACATAGTCTGTATTTTTAGTTATCGAGGTCCTGAGCATGCATACGTTCCTGGCAATGTTACTCTTCTTCCTATGGCATCAAGTAGTAATTTGGAGGAATGAAGTAGTTTCCATCCAGAGAGCAGACAAATAACAGAAGCACAGTCAGTACTCGGAGTGGGGAAATAAAGGTATGGCTGTGGCCAAGCGAGCTGTTTAAGGATGCAAGGTGGAGGCACCAGCTCACTGTGCCAGCGGTTCTTGAAGCTGTAGGAGGTGTTCTTGTGCAGGAACAGATTGTGCCTTGCCTGCATGTGGGGCGGTAACTCCCAGCTTCCAAATTTAGTATGAGCCAGGATCTAGCTCCCAGCAGGGACCAGGCAGCCGCTTCACTGACCAGGAGGTATCTTACCCTCTGTATGTAGCAGGGGCTTCTGTCTGCCTCTGCAGGCACCGCTACTCCTAGGTCACGAGCCCCAGGAGGGATGTCCTCACATCCCCTCTGTGGATGACTGCTCTTCTCTGCCGTTTACTCCTGCAGCTTTGCATTTGCAGTCACAGATTCATCTAACCCACCAGCTGAAGTTTTAATCAGACCTTGCCATGTGGCCTGTTCCTTTAGGAAAGAAGGGCTCTCGTTGTCTTTTATTGATTGTGGCTGTGAAGTTGCAAACTAATGATTTCAACACTGCAGCACATACAGAGCTGTGCTTCAGCAGAGGTACTGCTGTTTCAACTTGTTTTCTGTGGTCTCAAGGAGTGATATGAATGGGAGGAATAACATTAGCTAATTCCACTGGGACACGACACTTCCAGGGGCTGCTTTCTGTGAGATGATCTGCACTAAATTTACTGGGATAATGCTCCAATTATTTCCCAGTTCTTGCCTATTTCTTCAGTTCCTTGTGAGGAATCCAATTAGCAATCCAATATATAGTACGAACCACAAACATTATTACTGCTGAACTTCAGAGGCAGGAACAAGAGAGCTGAAAAGAAACTTCTTTAAAATAGCTTTGCAACAGAGATCAGCATATTGTGACACTCCACTTTCAGCTGAACAATGGATAAAACCTGTGCATTGCATCATCAAGCTTTAATAACCTTCAACGCAGCACATCTATCTGTGGTTTACTTTCCTTTTAACTAGGTAATGTGTTGCGTGAAGCATGCATATAAGACATATTTGATCCAGTGCAGGACATACTTCTTGAAGTGTGTTTGAAAGAGCAGCAGCTTACATGCAGGCTGTGCAAGGGGTACCACAGAGTAATGGGTAAATGCTGCCGTTTGTCAGCAGAGGGGGATAATTCTCAATCTTGCTGTGTGTTGAAGCAGCGAGGAGTAGCTGGATGCTCAGTGTGCCAGAGGCGTAAGTGCTGGTTTTGTGCAAACCCAGTCCTGCTGCTGCTGCAGTCAGAGGCACAGGGGATACATGCAGCAATTTTGCACTGAAAGGCACCCTCTGCTTTCTAAATTCCTTGAGCCTTTTAAGAATCACTGCTACACCTGTCACGGGGTTAGCAACAGATTATTTTTTCCTAGTAGCCTTTAAAAACCAAAATAACCCAAACCATAAAGTTACTTGAATTCAGCTACTTGAACAAGGAGTCATCCTAGATTCATGAAATAGGATCCTCTTCTGGGTATTACAAGGGAAAATCCTCTTTGTGCTAACTCCTGTTCTTCCACAGCTCCTATCACCCATTTTGTGTTTATCAAACATCACAGCTTATTGTTTCTTGATAACCACAGAAACCAAAGCTTTTACTTTATCATCAGGACAACTTCAGCAGTTCAGCCTTTACACTGTCTTATCAACATGCTATATTGTCAGAGAAACTCTCTTTGGTAATTAATTCTCCATTGCTTTATAATACTTAGCTATTCTGAGATTGCAAAGTTTTCCTCTGTCTTCCACTTTCAAAGAGGGGTGGCAGTTTTAGTGTGGCAACCAGTACCTGTCTGTCTATCCATGAGAACCTGTGCAGAAAGTACAGCCAGTTCCCACAGATCCATTCAACATAGCAATCACTTTTATTACAATTTTTCTTTTTTAGTATAAAAGATCGTGATGGGTCTTGTTACTCTGTTCAGCCTTCTTGGTTGGGGAACAGCCATGGCAAAGATTTAATTTTAAGCAAAAGCATGGACAGGAGCCAGGACGTGTTGCTTTAGTACTGGTATGTTTGTTACCTGTACCAGGATGCACTAGACCTGAACCTCAGACTAAGAAATAATTGTTTTGAAAAGGTAAATATTTGATCATCAGAACATGATAGGAATCTTAGAGACTATTGTACAGTAGCTGTTTGCTTTCCAGTGGCCTCTTGTAATCTTCCATGTCTCAGCTAAAAACATCTTATCCCATTAGCCGGGTAAAGGAAACCTGGTGAGAGGGTGTGTTGTGCTGAGAGGTGTGGAGCTGACAGGGGAGGGTCCACACCAGTGTGAACTCTGAACCTTGGCATCAGTAAAATAAAAATATTTTGGTAGAAGTTATTTTCAGATATTTGCACTTTGAGTTCTTTTATGAGAGAATATGAGAACAGCAATATGCAGGTAAAAATATTTTGCACATTGTATCTGTTAGAAACCTGTACATAAAAATTATGGATGGTGTTGACATTTCCTAGACTTCCCTCACTCTAGCTGGCTGGAGGCAAAACCAGGCAGAGAAAAAGCTGAAAAACAGTTGAGTGAACTTGCTCTAGAAACAAACCTGTATCCCTTGTCCTTTGGTTGGGATGTGCACTGCTCCTCCTCCCTCCATCACTGCTTTTCAGGGTGGAAACAGAGAACAGGAATATGGTGGAGGCAGAAGTTAGGTGTTTCAATGTAGATGGAAGAGAGCCAAAGATTGATAGTTTATCTGGGGAAGGAGGAGAAAGGAAAGGAGACATTGTTGGTGAAAACAGAAGGTGAAACGAATGGAAACGATCCAACTTTGCAAAAGGGACCATGGTTTCAGTGTTGAGTGGCTTTGCTTTTGTCCAGACTTGAAGCCTTCAGTAAGCAATGGTAATGTCCCAGCAGTCACTATGCCAGCCTTGTATCACTGGAATAATCCTCTGAGGCAGGGTTGGACTGCAAAATAGTCCAATTCAAAGGGGCCCAGCGCAGAAAGAACCTGAGAACTAATCTGCATGATTGTAGGTAATTTGTGCCAGAGAGTGTGGACTGGTAAATGAAAATTGCATAAACAGTCAGGAAAGGAAAACATGGAAGGAGGAAGACGGGGACACTCTGCCCACCCAGGGCTCCGCCAGACCACTTGAGCATTTTAGCATTAAGCATCTTACCAATGGTAACCTACGACATTGCTGAAGTAGCAGGTTTGATAAATGTAATGGCAGTTAGCTCCTTCTTCTTCTTCTTCTTTTTTTTTTTGTTGCTTGCAACAGTCCTCTATGATGGTATATGTATTTTATGATTATTCATCAAGATAAATTCTCAGAAAGATGTGTTGCAATTTTAGTGGGTTGAATTTTTCTTTCCACCACTCCCATTTTGCTGGCATATGCATGACATGGAGATCTGACACATTGCTATTAAAAGATGTCTATGCAGATATTGCTCAGCTATAAAATTGTAAAACCGGAACTTACTGTATGTATGATAGACTTTTAATGTAAAGGCACTGACTGTAGACTGCTCTTTGTGAGTGGAAACTTCCAAAGCTGATACGAATGCTTGCAGCTCATGATTTATTTAGGAGTATAGGCATTTATATAGAAGACGACCTCAGTGGTGCTAGTTTTGTTATTGAAGATTTATTGGGGGAAAACAGGCCATGTACCCAGGGCTGCTGCAATGAGGTACTTAATTCAGTGCCCACGTCCTGTGTTCTTGTAACAAGGTTTGGATGGAGTGGATTTTAGAGGGCACAGTAATTCTGAATAGAAAGCTGATACTGAACTGGGTAGGGGGCTCTGAGGTATTTTGGTGCCACCAAAATGTATCTGTGATAAGGAAGAGCTTTTGGATACCAAAATACTCAGATTATTGGATAGCAAATGAGTCACGTCTAGCCAGATGTGAAAGGCTTTAATACAGGAAAGCACTTAGCATTTCTTGATGTTTCTCCACACCAAGTGTGAGACAGCACGAACAGCTGAATGCAGCGCTAGATGTAGGTACGCACCCCTCGATAGTGGTCTAATTCTACTTGATTTCATCAAGTTGTGCCTTTTATTCTCATGTGAGGAGAAGTACTGGAAAGGGAAGTAAAAACTATTCATCTGTGATGTGAAGAGGGTTTCTTGGGATCTGAGTATTATTCACCTTGAGTGGAATATCTGGTACATCCTGTACTTCCTCTGGGCAAGGCACCAGGATGTATGGAGTTGGATGCATCTACTTGGTTTGCACCATCTTTTTTCCAGCTGTTACTTCATAAATGACTCAGTCTCTGTGCTTTGGCAGATAATTAGTGTATATGAGCTACCAGGCTTCTCTCATTGTGCAATTTGCAGCTGTGGAGAATGCAAAGAACTGATACAAGCTCTTTCCTCTGCCAGCCTGATGGGTGAGGCTGTTTGCTGTGCCTTGTTGCCCTGTCTTTTAATTACATTGCTGCAATCCTATTACAGCCCTCTCTGATGTTAGGGTGCTTTATTCTGAGATTGGCCTCTGTTGTTTTGTGTCAAATACTCCTTGATGTACATTTTACCTGCATTTTCTCTTCCTGTTCATTTTTTTTTAAAATATCTAAAGCTCATAAAGATTCATGGCATGTAACTCGTCCTTGAATATGACCTTGAAATAATGAGATATTTCTGATCTACTCCATGATTATGAAGCAAAGATAGGAGCTGTCAGAAAAAATAACTGAAACAGCACCCTAGCTGACAATATGTCTATTCCTGATGCTGCCACAATTTACCTTCGTTTCCTCCCCTCCTCCCTCTTTGCTCAGTCCTTGTAAGCGAAGCAGAATCTGATTTTTTTGGTACAGATTTGCCAGATTTACCCTATTCTCCATCTTGTAGATATTTCCACTCTCCTCTTTGTCTTGGTTCTTGGCTTTTTTCCTCTTGCCTGAGCATGTCTCAGCAAGTAGGATACATATTTTGATGCAAAGGGTATGCATGCATCTTTTTATTTTCACTTTTAAACCTAGACTAAACCTAGCTTTTGGTAATTGAGGGGGCTATAGCTTATCTTTGGCCACGTGAAGCAATTTCTACAGCCTATTTCTAGCTCAGGGCTTATCCCAATGTAGAGGAGGCCTCAGTTATCCTGGTAACAACTGCACAACAGGCCCACTTTGAGGCTGACGGTACTGAAACACCAGAATCAGCAGAGTTTATCAGCTCATAGCTGTACTGATGTAGCAACTACTGAAAGCAGCCTCTGAAATAAGGGTGGAGCAGACACCAATGATGACAAGTGTGAACTCTCAGAATTAATTCTTACCTCCACCTGTGAATCATAGCCTTACAGCTAGGGAGTTTCCATATAAGTTGCTTGGAGATCGTTTCATAACCCGGGCTCCTCAAATTCAGGCAAAATATTGTTTACTCTAAGGAATAAATATATTAAGGACAAAACTGATCATGCTTTGAACCAACATGTCTTCATTTAGTTCAGGCTGAGTTTTCCTTCTTGTTTGTAAGGAAAGAGAGTAAAAAGGATCCTGTTTCATTCTGGCTCTTGCTGCTGGAGCTCCCTTGCTGGAGTCGTGGGATGAGCTCTGTGCTGTCACTGTGCACTCAGATCCAGCCTTCAGAGGACCTCGGGAATGTTACAGGCATCTGGCCTCCTTTGTCAGCAGACAAACACTGATATTACGCTGAATTTTCAGTTTCCTGAGATTTAAGGTAGTTTATTTTACCAGAACATTTTGGTAATTTCAACTCCCTTGATTCCCTTGACTGCAACAAGTTTGCAGCAGGGCAGCATGTTGGGTGAAGTTTACTGTGGCTGTAGGAGCTGATGATCTGTACTTGAGCTTTTCTACTGACTCCCCAGTTTTTCAGTTTCTGATCAGGCTTGGCTTGGATGGAAGTGCTGAAATGATCCGAATGAGGCACTTCAGGGCTTGTGCTGGAAAATTTTCCAGGCAGCTGGAGAGCTTAGTGCAAGCTAAGAAACACCAAGTAATTTAGCTGGCAAAAGAGATTATAGATTTTTAATTGTGATTTTTTTATCCCCTTCGCCTGACAGACCATCCCACTATCTTTCTGGAAATAATGAGGAGGCCACCTGGTTTTGGAAGTTTAGTAGGAGGGGGATGTGGGAATCTCACTGTGACGGTAGAACAAAGTGCATCCTTTTTCATGTAGTGTGCCGGATGTCAGTCTTGGGTAATAGATGGGGCTCTGTTTTCCTCCTCCTCTGGGGATCAATGTCTGCAGCAGAAACTTCTTCAAAGCAGGAGGGGTGTGAAACAATGGTTGCTCACTGCTCAGCCAACCCTTAATGCCATCTGGGGCAACAGCAACAAAAGTCACTTTCCAAAGAGGGTGAATCAGGTGCAGCCACAGCTCTGTGGGGGACTGGCAATTGCTGCCAGTGGGGTTGTGGAGCAGGGAGAAACAAGAAGCTGATGTCTCCTGCTGACCTACGAGCCCATTGCCACATGCTCTCTTGTCCCTGAAGAAGGTAACCAATACTCCAGGAGAGGATTGGCTATCTTTGTCATGGTTTGTCACTAAATTCTGCTGTTGTCAATACCTAGATGCACACAGGGAGTCCAGATAAATGAATTGTTATCTTATCTTGGCTAGGAAGATATCTGGAGTTGCCAAACAGAGAGAAACGGGCTCCATGCAAAAAGTAGTTTGTGGTAGGATATCAGTACCTTGCTGATATAGCTGCGCTTTGGTATTTTAGGAGTAAATAATTAAAATGACTTGGTTAGGGGCCGACTTGCACACTGTGAGAGGGCAGCGCTGCTTTTGATGCAACATTGGATGTTGATCGTTTTGTGTGATTATGATAAAGCTATTACAAGTTCAGTAATACTCAATTTGAAAATTAGCCTTTTCTGCTTTAATTTTCAAATGCTCAGCTTGGCACGCTGCCACTTGTCCACGTCTCCGCCCCAGGGTGCAGTAATCCATCTGCGAGAATCAGCCCAGTTTCAGCAAACGCATTCTGGTGCTGCGCAAGTGTGATTTGCAGTTCATATGGTTTTGCTGACTGTTACTACACTCTGCTGTACTTCTTTTACGATGGCTTAAATAGTTGGGGTTTTTTTGTTTGTTTGTTTTTCCTCTAATTAGGGAAATTAAACTCTAGAAATGGAGCATTGTTGTGGTAAGAAGTAAAGGGAGACAGACACAACATATTGTATTCACAGTCCTCCTTGGTACGCGCTGTGTGCGTCCTGGGCAGGGCTAATTCTGCGTGTACAAGAGGACCAGAACAACATCTGTCCTTTGCAGTAGTGCAGCAGAAACTTCCTACCGTGGAGATTAGAGTGATTTCCCTTTACATACCATTTTTATTTGTAGGCAAGTTTCTAAGAGGTATCTCTGTGGAGGCACATTTCTCATGCATTATAGTTTTTGCATGCTATTGATTGATGATATCCGTTTGCCGTTTTGAAAGGTTTATCTAAATCGGGGCCTTTATAAAAATTACTATTTAAAATATGTTAATTACATCTTTCACTTGATAAAAAATTTATAGCCTTTTTACCTTTAGCCATAACTGTATGAATCGTTGTAAGTGAAAAAAAAAAAACTTTTTTCACTGAATTTGCATGCAAAGCAAGAATCTTAAATTATGGCCAAATAACGGCAATAAAAAAACTTCAGAAAAAAATTTGTACTTGAACATCCTTAACATTTCAAAACTTCCTAAACATGGGGTCTCATTTTTCAGGGAATTCCATGTAGATGAAGTCAGACACCCAGATGATGGCCTGTCTCTACAAGTGACTGGTTTGAACCCAGATGCCCTGAAGATGTGTAGGATAGGCAATGGCAGCGCTTCCCCGCCAACTGCCTTGGACTATGTGGCTGGTCTTTTCTAGAAAGATCAAGAGAAAGGATGCAAATAGAGTTTTCTTTCTTCCGTTGAGTAAGCAGGCAGGCAGGAGCCGCTGTAAGGCTCTCTGGGGGTATGAAAAGGACTGGGAATATCACACTTCAAATAAGTTAGCGCTACATTTAGTCACTGCTTGCGTAAGCTGAGTTTAGTTGGCAGCTGATCATCAGAGACGTCTGTATCCCACTGATGACCCTCTGAGCTATAAACTGCTGCTACCCTATTTCAAGCTCTGTATTTTAATTCATGTGATAAAAGGAGTGCACCAAAATAACTTAGAAATAAGCCTGCTAGATGGGCAGAGTCACTGGTGGTGATGCTGATCCCCATGTTTCCTGTGCAAGACCACCGCTAAGCAAAAGGTCCCTAGGAAGCTTTTTTATAGTCTTGGGTAAAGGCTACCTGAAGGGCCTTCAGGAAGAAGCTTCTGGAGGTTCATGGTCTGGACATGTGCATGTGTAGTTGCCCTCGGTAATGGAGTTGGGAGGCGATCCATGAAATTGGCCAGGAAACCTTTACGGCAGGATAAATGCTAGCTTTGATTAAATGAAATTAAGAAAATGAATTTTAAAGAAGGGAGGCATGGTGCTGGCCAGCTGAGCCCAAAAATTTCTCAGCACTTAATTTAATGATGCATTTGTACTTTCAGGGTGAATGCAACTGGAACTGGTTCATCTCCCTTTCTGCTTTTGTTTCATTTATCACTGTTGGATTATTGGTTCTGTTTACTCTTAACATAGTCCGTTCATTTGCTTTTTTTGGTGTAAAAACTTCCAGCTGCTGTGCTCAGCCTGAACTACAATTAGCATAGGGTAATAATGGAGCAATTAACTACAATTAACATGGAGTAATAATGAAGCAGGAGAAAAGAGTGCCCTGCCAAGGTGTTTTATAAAGAGCCCAACACTATACTCTTCACAACGGAGTTGTTGCCCATATGCTGTACATACCGAGCCGTCTGCTGGTGTTACTAGCAGCTCTCTGAAATGCGACCCTCCTCCTGTGGCTAGTTGCTATTACAGCAAATGGTGCTTCCACGTTAATGTGCAGATGTCATCTGATTAAAACCCCTTTCCATCATGTATGAATGGCTTCATCTACAGGGAAAAGGATTTAAAAACTGAAGCAGAGTTTCCTAAGCTGTGGTGTGGTCTCAAGCTGTCGAAAGTGGTGTCCCACCTCCTCTCTCTTTCAGCTGGGGAAAAAATGTTTCTGTTCACTGCTGTGTGCCAATAATGCTTTGAAATCTCCTGCTGGAACCCACTGATTTTGAATATTAAGCAGCTAGAGTTACTTCAGCTTTTCTAGTAGAAAGGAGAAGTGAAAAGGGTTGGAAAAATCTCAAAAGGCTTTTTAGCAGACAGAGGTTATTTTCAGCTGTCTCTTTCCTTCCTGGTGAATACCTCTTTCCCAAAACCTTTAATATTTAGTAAAGAAGCTGAAGAACGCACACAAAAAAAGTGTTTTCACTTAAGTACTTAAGTAAGGCTGCAGGGACCCTCCCAAAGAGAAACTGCTGCTGTTTTCCTCAATCTTCTGGGCACCTCCTGCAAAGTTAAACAAAGATGATAATAGGAATAATAAGGAAGAGAAATGCTTTACAGGAATCCCACCATGAGAAGTCAATGGAAATTCCCTCTTCCTGAACAAAGGCATTTGCTTGTTCAGTTTGCTTTAAGTTAAATGTTTAAATAGTACCATTACATTGGGGTGTGTGCTCCTCAAGATATGAGACCCAGCCTTTGCATACCTATAAGAAAGTGGTTTTCCTCATACTCCTAAAAGCAAGTCAGTTGTGTTTGATGCCATTGGGAACAAATAACCTTTTTGAGAAATTGAAAAATGTTACTGGAAACAGGATTGATGAGGAGATGCCATGGCATTTACATCATCACATTATCAAGTTAAAAAGTAGAATCTTTTGAGGATAGGATATTGGGAAATATTTTTGGTTCAAGCACCAACTTGCTAGATAAATATTTTCATTTTTTCACCTCCAACATTTGGTTTGTTACTTTTATTCTATTTTATAGACTGCTGTCATAGAAATTTTCGCAGGTACTTGACATTTTTCATCTCCTCCAGTGGTCTGTTTCTTACTATAAGCGTGATCACAGCTTCATACCTCATATTTGTAGGTTAACAGCTATAATTAAACATACGACAGCTAAGCCTTTGGCTCCCATTTGAGCCTAAACCACTCAATTGTTGTGCCACCAGCACACACAGGTATTTGTTGCCTTAATTTGAAGCACATCAGTGGCTGTCCACAAGAGAATTCAGGCACATCCATGATCTGCTTGTATTGGTAATATGAACAAGTGGCTCCAGTGTGAGCCAGAACCTGAACACAACTAGCAACTATGATATGATGAACGTGGCTTCTTACAAGCAGGAGACCTGCACATCTCCAAGACTTGCCTTCAGGACCTTGTGAACAGGTCTGCAGAGCAGGATCTTCAATGAAGTTTCTGTCTGGATTTTTTTTTTTTTTTTTTCACTCCCTCACCACCAGAGAGAGGAGTGGTCTTGGGCTGGAGCACTAATGAGGATGAACATGGCAGTCCGCACATGGATCCATTTAAGGGGCTCTGAAACCTTGCCCCAAAACATTTGCAACAAAATAGTCTGTCTGCCATGGTGTCAGCCTGGCCCACACTCATCCAGGGTGTTTATGAACAAAGAAAATACAGAAAGAGCTGAGTCATGCACTGAAATGTTGTTTCTGAAGAATAAAATTTTACTTTTTTCTGAAAAAACTGCATACACACGTTCAGATCTGTTCAGCCTTCAAAACATGTCTTAGTTTCCAAACAAACTGTGTTCTTTTAAGCATGCAGGACCCCACTGCAGCTTGATAAAGAAGTTAAGAGGGTTTTTTTAATCTTGTAACTGTGCAAACATAATTTGAAAGCTATTTACATTTTGCACCTCTCACTTCTAATAACAGATACATGCACTGTATAGCTAGAACTTATGATTTGGCATTGACATTTGATTTAGGTGTAGAGTGAAAACCAAACAAACCTTCCATTGTTCAAGAAACTCCCCACAGGCAATTATAATAAATCTTATTTGTTTTTATAAAGGAGATCTCTTTAAGCACTCAGACTTCCCTGCAGTTATTAAAATATTACTTCCACTCTATTTTCTGGATCATCTTCCTCTGGTGCAGGACATGCACTTTGCTTGCCTTGGTGAATGGGAGCAGAAAGAAAAGGTGTCTCGTTTTTATCAAAGAAGGCAGGAGTGCACTGAAACAGAGCCAGTTCTATTTTTTTCTGTCATTTTCAGTAAACAGCCAGATTTCATATAGTATGTTTTTTTACTATTTTAGACCATCTAAACTCAGATGCAGCAACTTATGTGCAAATAGTGGGATTCAAGTTTGTACTCCTATTACTTTCTCTTCCAATTTCCTCTCCATCCATTAAAAACCAGAAGTCAATAACCAGCCAGATATTAGTACTGAAATCACGCTGTATTTTACTCATCTCCTTATATTCTCTAACCTGGGTCAAAGAAGGCATGGTATGTTTTGCCACTGCACTCTGTTGGCAGAACTTCTTTGTGTATAACGAGCGTAGTACACCTCCTCACAGTTATCATAAACAGTCTTTGCTGTTTCATACATGCCAGTGTGATTAAATTAGGGTGCTGAAAGTGGGAGCCAGTTGAATATTAGGTAAACGTGGCATTCCACGTGATATGTGTCATTATCACACAGCAAAAGCTGGCCTGTGTTTCATTTAACAGGGACTGTGCAGCCAGTAGTCAGTGCATTATTCTGGTTTTCAGCTATGGTAATTAAGCAAGCTATGTTTTGTAAGAGAAAATGGTATTTTCATAACTGCAAAACTGCTTCAGAATAAATACACAAAATTGAAAAAGACATGCATTTCACAAGTTGCAAGAGCTGCTAATCACTACTCAGGCAAGTTCAGTTCACAATGGAAACTGTGCTTTCGGGCTGGCCTCCAAATATCTGGGAGAAGAACTCAAAAGCCAGGCGGATGTGGATGGGGACGAAGACATAAGCTGTGTACACCACCATAGCGAAAACAGTCACGGTGATAGTGTGGAACATGGACCGCTCCCAGGGCTCCAGCACATAGCTGCAGGTGATCAGTAGGTACTGGTAGTACAGCCAATAGATATAGTCCTTCACACGCTTAATATCCATCTTCAGCTTTCCGTGATTTTGAGAAGATGACCTGTAACGATAGAGAAATCTGGATTACAGCTGCAGTGGAAAGACACACCTGGAACTAAAAAATGATGCGGTGACCATCATTTCAAGTTTGATACCACATGTAATTGTTACATAAAATAAAGTTCAAACAGAAATAACACATCGATGCCATCACCAGCCTCTGCTGCCCTGGAGCAGAGGAAAACGATCTTTAGCTCTAGCAGCTGCTGCCTGCAGTTATTGAAGCTGTATTAGTTGGGCACTCTCAATTCCTACGTTCTGATTATGAGTGTGTTTTGCTATTCATTCTGCAGTAGGAATTAAAACCGCATTAGCTTACAAAGGTACAGGGTTCACGTGGAAGTCAGGGAGATATGCATTTAAAAGGGAAGGCTTTGGGCCAGCTTCCATAAATGTGGATGGCAGACTTGTATGCTGTGGAATAAAGATGAGATTAAAAGAACTGCTCTGTAAAAACTCCTCTGCTTACTTCTGGTAATAATTTTTATTATTCTGCAATTGTTGGGAGTAAAGAAAAGACAAGCTATGAAAGGGAGGGAAAAAAGTAATCTCAAATAGCATAAGAAGTTTTTTCAGCTCATTCCAAAGAAATAAGATACATTACAGATTTAAAGAGTATTTAATGGAAGTTACAAGTCTAGGAAAGATTTTCCTCTCAGGTAATATCTTTATGCATTCATTGTTCCCGTCTCCACACAGAAAGGAGAATGGCTGAGCAAGTTTAACTAGGAAATGAGTTTTGCCTTCCGCTGTTTTTTGTTAAAATTGCTTTTCAGTATTTTAAATAATCTTTAAATTCAGGCTAAAAACATCTACTTAGAGAAAATACAGAGACAGAATGATAAGCAAATGTACGAGGCTTCACAGAGGGACTCCTTTATTTTGGGGGTTGAGTTTAAGGACACACATGCCGACCAGGTCAGCTCACAGTAAAAGGGAATACAGCACATTTTAGTCCTGCTGGAAAACCTTCCAATGTATCATTTTGTTCTACACTTCTGTTGCCTAAAATGCCAGGAACAGAGATGCTTGGACATGTTACGTCCCTCCAGTCTTGTGTTCGTAGTGAGTTTGGGGCAACAGAAATTTTCTGTCCTTCAAGGCAACAAATACTAAGGTAGCACTGGAAAATTTGCAGCCTGTGATTAAAATAATGATAGGGCACTGATACAGGCCAAATATATTACAATATTCAGTGATTTACTGCCTCTGGAGGCTGTACAGTATATTCTGGTGGTATGTGGGTATTTATCCAAGGGAAGACAAATTACCAATAAAAAGGATCCCTGGTTTGTTTCGTAACAGCTTTACTTTGGTTACTGATGTGTAAAATTTTTGTCCGGCAGATGCACTGTTAAGTGCACACACCTTGATGGATCGTATTTCTCCATCTTTCTTCCTTTAGGTCACTGGTACTGCCAGTTGTTAAGGTTCACCGTTCCCATATTAAGTTGCAAAAGGAGCATCCTGCCAGACTAGCTTACACCTCACCATCTGGAGACACTGTAAGGTAGATTTTTGCTCCTTCTTCTTTGGAAAGGCAACACCTGTAGGCTCATGCTAAGCGTGGCAGACTGTCTGATTGAATTGGCACTCCAATTGCCTGTCCAACGCTGTTGATAAGGGAGCTGTCTGCTTTGCTCCCCCTCCTTCATCCATGTGCTGGCTCCTCTCCCGGTGTTTCTCCTCCCATTCCTCGGCTTCCTGTCCAGACCTCCTTGCACCTGTTCCCCAGATCCTCCTCAACTCTCAACACCCCCATGAACGCAACCTCTTTGCCGGCAACAAGCGCAGTGAAGCTGTAAACACTGTGCATTAAAAAAGGGAAGGAGGCTTGTTTGTGTTAGCAGATTTTTATGCAGAAAAATTTCTGTACTTGCTCCATCACCCACTCAGCCTTTACTTTTCACCAGCCCCTCTTCTTCTGTGTCCTCCAACTATCAGTACCTTCCCCAATATATCTTCTTTCCCCTCCTTCTCCCAAAGCAATTTCCTTCACTTCCATCTTCCCCGTATCTCCTAGACCAAGAGGCCGCCTACAATGCTTTTGGGGGGCAGGTCACTTCTATTTTAAGTCTAGCAGTGATTGTCTTTGCTGTGAACAGCTTTACTTGGAAGGATACAGGCTGGGGAGAAAGGCCACCACTGGTTTCTGTCCTGGTATGAATGGAAGATGATTCCTTTCAGATTAATTATTTTAAGGCAGAACTCAAGAGAGGCCTTAAAGCCTTGTAAATATTGCAAAGCCTGTAATAAAAATGGCACAGCTGGCAAACTGTGACTCACTGGGAGCCAAAAGTGTCTCTATTTATACCTTCTGCAAAAAGAACAGCATTTTTCAATGAAGAGGTTAAGCCCTTTCCTATACAATTGAAAGGGAAACGATAAGGGCCCTCTCATACTATCTAGGATTATGGTATTTACACTGGGGTTATAACTGTGCTAGTTAAACTCATCCGTTCTTGGGTAAATATAGAATCATAGAATCATAGAATCATAGAATCATTAAGGTTGGAAGAGACCTCCAAGATCATCAAGTCCAACCGTCAACCCAACACCACCATGCCCACTAAACCATGTCCCTAAGCGCCTCATCTACCCATCTTTTAAATTCTTCCAGGGATGGTGACTCAACCACTTCCCTGGGCAACCTGTTCCAATGTTTAACTACTCTTTCAGTAAAGAAATTTTTCCTCATGTCCAATCAAAACCTCCCCTGGCACAACTTGAGGCCATTTCCTCTCGTCC
>NW_008824056.1:1082617-1086161 GCF_000699105.1 Pygoscelis adeliae | reverse complement strand
AGAATCATAGAATCATACCGGCCGCCAACTGGATTGAACTCCAATATCTGTTAAGCCTGATTGGCACACAGAGAAACTGCAAGGCCGGAGTGCTTGCTGTGGGTGTTTAAGGCTACGAGGTTACCAGAAGAGTGCTGCAGTGGTTTTGAGGGGAGAGATCCCAGGCTAATGGAGCTTTCTGCCCACAGTGGCACATACGCTTGTATATCTCAATACAGAGCTGGTATGAGGAAAAGCCAAAGACAGGAAAAAATTCCCCAGGCTGATTTTACTGATATTAGACCAGTCTACCAGGCTGTAGACTCACCACTATCACTTACTAGACGTTGCTGTCTTAGAGGGATACATGAATAAAGTATGAAGCAATTAAAATAAGGAGCAGACCTTTGGATTTATACCAAAGACCTTGTTATACTTTCTCCAGCCTGGGGACTGTGTTTCCATTCAGCTCGGTCACCAAGGCCTAGGAGCCAGCCTGTGTTTCTTCAGTTCTTGCCGTTCGCAGCACAGGGGGATAACCCCATCCCCAGGCACTCAGCACACCTGTAATGGGACTCCCTGGACTACCAGCAAGAACGCAAGCTGCCTTAATACAGAGACTGTGCGGTCTCCAAGTGAATGATAGAGTTTGAGATAAGTAAAAGACAAACAAACAGTCAAATTACAGTCTCTGTCCTCACTGCTAACACACTTCCACTGCATTTAATCTACCCAGAGACTTTCTCCGTTAGCAGGACTGTCTTAGAAATGCAGCAAACATGAGGGGCGTCTTGGAATAATGCGATTCTAGATGCATAATTTATAAAAGGAAACCAGGAGGTAAGGAGAAAAAGCCATCTTAAACCAGCTGCTCAGTCAATGAGATACAAGAATCCACTGTGTTACTGTGACATAGTATCTGAAGGTACCCCCTGTGCATTAATTCAAGGCCAGTTTTAAGCATAAGCAATAGCCCAAAGCTCCACGCCTCCAAAGGTCTCAAGCAGCCTTACCACCCAGGCCAATTACCTTGTAGCAAGAATCAAAGGGAATGGCAGATCACTAGACAAAGAGAGAGGCTAAAAATTCTGTATTTTAAACAGGACTTGTCCTAGAGAGGCTTCCACTTACATTTTTAAGCATTACTGGTTTTTATTACATTAATGCTGCAATCAGCTGGCGCTCTGAGTTGAAAGGGTCCTGTGTTATTAGCTCATCAGTTCCCAATATTCCAGAACAGGACATAATTTGCTGTTATGCAATTTTAACCTGGTGTTTATTTGTCTACAAATTTGAATTTAAGTATTCAGTTGCATTGTGGAAATGCCTTCCTGTTTAGAGGCCATGGGACTGTTACAACCAGCTATGAATAAAATGAATAGAATTCAGCTTCTAAAGCCATTAAGCAATATTCAAATTATTTTTGGCAATTTCACCTCCAAGCAAAAAAAGCAAGAAGAGAAACCTGTAAAGCAGCTTTTGTTGTTTTAAGTGGCAACCTGATATTCTTGCTTGTTGACACATGTCTCTGATTAGGGCAGCTGAAAAGATAAATCATTATAAAAAAAAATCCCAGGTTTCATTTAAGAGCATGCCTAATCTCAAAAAAAAAAAAAAGTATTAATAACCTTAGTTCCCAGTGTTAGCACTAGAGTTTGGAGTTGTAATCTGAAGATGTGAGTGTTAAGTACTTTACTATATTATTTCTGCTCTGAGCGACAGGGTTTTGGGGACTTCGTTCACACTAGCAGTCTGCAACTCTGACTGGTGTCTGCACAGCACATGGCAAAATGCACCTGCTGGGAAATTCCTGTGGAAACAAACATTCTTGCAGGGGAACTGGGATAGACTGGTTTCCAAAGAATGCTTGAAAAACACCTTACACCCTCAGCAGGAGAGTTTGGTTGACTTACACATATAAAGAAATAGGGTTTCCAACATATATTCAGGTCTAGATAAGTTTATCTAGACTGGGGAAAAACAAACCCTGGAGTTAGCCCCATAATCATTAAACAGGTGAACAGGTGGTCTCTGATGCTTTGAATGTAAAGTAGGGTCAAGTGTTATAAACAAGGTAGGAAGGAAAAACAAGCAAACAATCAATCCATCCCCAAAATGCAAATATTTAATTGGCTAAAAATTGGCCATTTGCTAAATAATTGCTGTGATAGCACAGAAGCAAGAGTTGGTCAGTCTTGCAGAATCCTAAGGGATTGCACTTACACTGAAGCTTAAGTAAAATCCTGCTATGGGCCCGTGAGACTTGGATTTGGTCTGATATGCGGGACACCTACAACATGTAGGCTCCAAATGGCAGGTGTGACAAGGCAAAGTACAATAATTATTTTGAAGTTGTCTGATACGTAAATAATTTCAGCTATTAGAGACAAATGGATAATCACACCCCTTGGGTATTGAAATATATGTCCTTTCTGCAAGTTACTTATCTGTAATTGTTCTTACTTATTTGTAATTTTATTGTGTTAGATGGGTTTGTTCTGCTGTTACTCAGACAGAATATCCTGACTTATCCAAGGCACCAATCTTGTGCCTCTTAATGTAACATAACTCTGGGATGAACCCATTGATTTTATGTAGACTGACATTCCTGAAAATGCAAATAGAACAACAAAGGGATTCACATTCCCAGTCCATCATGCATTTGCTTTAATATGTTTTATTCAGTGAGCACCAAGCATAGTGCATAAGGAAAGAAATACAAGTCCTGTGGACCAGTAATCGGAAAGAAATCACAAAGAAATTTAGATGAGGCAGCAGTTAAAATTGTGCAGAGAATCCAAATGCCAGCATTTCCTGGGGACACTGTCTCAGTCTGTTCCTCTATTGCATCTGTGCTGCTCAGATTACCCATATGCAGTGTGGCCTGTGGCCATATAGCATCAGCTTAGCCTAGAAGGTTGCCTATTACCTATTGACAAGCAGAACCCTCAGGTTACTGTAGTACTTACACATGGACGTTTAAATGTACCCTAAAGCTTGTTTACACAGGGAGGCAGTTGCAGACAGAGTGTGACTGAGAACAGCAGCAATAATCCCAGCATAGCTCCCACTATGGACAAGTATGCACCATTAAAAATGTCTTTACATATAGATTTTAATAAATAACACCCTGCCTCTAATTCTGGTGTAAAAATGCACGGTAGCAGCAAGGCCATCTCTGGTTTCTCTTCCTCCGCATTCATCTTCCTGAATCAGCAGCTCATCGCACACTTGGCCATACATTACTGCCAGGTACTGTGCTACAGAAATTGTAAACTCTTACGTACGTGTTCTTGCCACTATCCATGCAACACCAGAATGAAGTTCAGAGCTGGTAAAATTTTATTGCTGTACATGACTCAGACATTTTGCATGTGGGTGAACATGGTTTGACTGCACCATGGAAAAAAAATCTTCAAGGAGTGGAAAAATACTTCAGGAGTGGAAATAGTAAGGCAGAAAAGGCAATGGCATTTTCAGCTACATTTCTGCTTTACCTTGCTCGGAAGGATGAACTCCAGCAGCTTCCTGGTCTGTCAACACTAACCCTCCTTCCTGCCGGCCT
>NW_008824056.1:1079177-1082461 GCF_000699105.1 Pygoscelis adeliae | reverse complement strand
GGTGCTATTTTGTTTCTTTTAAATGGCAAAAAGTTACATAATGCATACAAGACCTAGGAGTCTAGCGCGCATCTTTTGCTGTTGACGAAAAGACTTCCTTTTACCTTTGGTAGCTTCAAACAAGGCCGCAAAACACTCATTGAGTGGCACTACAGGAGTGGCAATGCCACACCTGGACAAAATCTGACCCAGACTTCCTCATCTCCAGCTCCGAACACAAACCTAGTTCTCATGTGCATGTCACATGTATGCTCCTTCAACAGCTCTTCAATAATACTGTGGTCCCAAGCATTGGTTTGGTGCTGTAATTTAGCTGCATCTGTAACTAGAGCAAATGGATTCTTGTCAGACTATTTCTCCACTGGATTGCAGTACACACAAATGATTTCTGAAATGCTGTTTACTCTTTTAGTCAAGTTAAGTACACAGATCGAGTGTACGATGGCCTACAACAATGCGGGAAGTAATTTTAAATGTGATATATAAACTGTTGACCCTCAAGAAAGGAGAGGATGATCTGCAGCACCAGCAGGGATGTCATTTGGAGAGAGGCTCCCAACCATTCAAGAAGCAGCATAGCAGTTGAAAGCAGTTAATGTTTAGGCTGATTTCATGCCTTAACTACTCCCTGAAAACTGTAGGCTGCTCCTAGCAAAAAAACATTTTAAAAAAATCAACTCCCCCTAACTTTGAAGCTTGGCTGATTTATTGGCGCATTCCCCTTTCTCTACTCAGACACAGAAGGAGGAGAAGATGCAGCTTCTCTATAAGAAAAACAATCTTGGAGCAGCTCTGTCCCATTTTCTTCCAAGGCCAAATTAATTTTTCAAAGAATTTTCTGTTCTTCCCTCCTCTGAAGTTTCCTCAGTCATTTTCTTACATAAGTAGCTGCTTCTTACAATTTATGTACAAACCCCTTCCTTTCCAGCTTTGTCTGGGCTGAGCATGTTCTGGGGTCTAAGTCCTTCCCCTGTGACAGGACTTGCACGTTGGAGCAGAACTGGCCTTTGGTGACAAGCTGTGCCAGGGAAGACAGGTAAATTGGCAAGCTGAAATCTCAGGGCAACTTCCCCTGTATTTTCAGTATAAGCATAGTTTATTAACATGGTTTTGAACAGAGCTGATTCCCAAGCAAGACCTCAAATTTGTGACTAGAGACCAGCACCAGGTTTAAATTGCGAATACTTAAAATTGAGAGTTCTCGAAGAACTGTTCCAGGAGGTATCTTAGAGGGGTTTTGGCTTTGCTCTTGGTGACAAGCCTCAATTCCTGTGAGACTTTTCAGATTTGGGACATCAGCAAGATCCTTCAAGGGGACTTAAAAGACTTCAAAGTTCAGAAGGTTGTATAAACACATCACTCTATAAACAAAATAGCTAAGATGTTTGGGCTCTACAAAAAGGTTTACTTTCAAATGTAGTTCCTATTTTATCCAGACTTCTTTGGTTTGCTCTGCGTAATTTCTGAAGCAGCTGAAAATAATAGCTGGTCTTGGGTTATATGTAATATGAGAAGGTGAATACTGTCATAGTTATGACAGGTATTAGTGGAAAACAGGTACCAAACTGTTGTGCAAGTGCATCTCCTTTGAGATCTAATGAAAGGAAGCAGTGTTGCACCATGCCAGTTATCAGTCTAAAAGGGGGAAAGAAAAATGAAGCGAGATACTTGCAACAGATAAGAAGTAAAAAGGGAGATCCACATTTTTCACAGAAACTGATTTAACCCCATAGATGCAGTAAGGAACAACTTCCTTCGCAGGCCACTTCATCCCTATGAGCAAACAGTTTTGAACACAGAAAACTATTGATACAGCAGAATACCCCTCAAATGTGGGGAGAGCAAAGCCACCATTAATTTTTGGAGGGGAGAACACAAGAAATACTCCTGTTCAGCTGGGCAGTGGGGCAGGACAAGGCTCTTCAAAGTTGCAACACGCCGCTGCGCCGATTTCCCCCTAAAAGCAGTAGGGTCTGGGTTACATCATGTTTAACTAGAGCAGATGGCACGGGTGAAGGGAAAGGAGGAGGTCACCAGAGTGACCTGCTGACATCTTACCTCAGGTGCTTTGCACATGCCTATATACATGCACACGAGGCAGTGGGAGCTGTGGGATCAGAGAAGTGAGCACCTGCTAAACGGGGCAAGGCGGGTTCCCCTCGGCAGGGATGCTGCTGAGCGTTGTCTCGCAGCCCAACTGCATGGGCTCCTCTCCTCCCGGGGTGCTGGTTTGGGGAATTCTCACTCAGCTCTACACCAGGAGTGTGGCCAGGCTTGAAGTATGCAACTACTGCACAAATCAAAAGGTCGGTAAAAACTGGGTTGGCATAACATAGTGCAGAGCAACGGATGCTTTTTCCTATCAGCCAGCTGGATCACCTGAGTCTTGGTGCCGTTTGCTACATCACATGTCCTGGAGACTTTTTGGACACAGGGGTGATGGAGCAAGTATTCCCGTGGCCCTGAGCTGCTCTCCAGGCACCCTTTCATCACATCTCCCATTGGTGCTGGATGAACAACATACATGCTCTGTGCAGAGCTTCCCTGCATTTCTCTGCCAAAACCGCACCATCTAGAAATCATTCCAAGGACTCGCAGAATTGCTCTCAAGACATAGTTATCTGTGCCATACTCATGATATTCATGAGCAAAAGGTAAACAAGCATCCCAATTCCTAAAGCATTTTAAAATACACAGTCCAAAAAGTACCATGCATGCCGATTAAGTGAAGTAGTAGCATTTATTACAGGGATTCTCCTCTATACTATCCAACTCCACTTATACAATGGGGAGGTACTCTTGCACCTACTTCACACTGAAGGATTACTGGAAGCAACCAGTAACTCTAAGAAAACCAAAGAGCAGAAGTCTACGAACAGTGAGTATTGCCACCACAATGGTACGAGTAGCGCCTTCACCTTCCGTCCTCCACCACTCCCCACCTATTTCAACCTTTTTACTTCTGAGTGTTTAACTTGTTTTCTGTGTAGCCCTGCTAAGGCAAACCATCTTCCTGACAGCTGCACCAGCACCAAAACCTGGAAATCTCTGACTGCAGGTCTACAGCAACAAGTCCGGAGAGACCTTGCTGAAGGCTGCAGGTCCTTCAGTAATGCCACCAGCCAAGTGCTACCTTCAGGAAGGCACACAGGGCAAATCCTGGAGGCTTTACTGCTGCCGCTCCTGCTCTAAGGCCTTTGCTCCAGCGCTCCTTCCCGAGCTGCTTGTGAACTGCCGATGGCAGCGCAGGGTACGCAGCTCCCCTCGGCCAAGGTCACCAGCCC
>NW_008824056.1:1075541-1078833 GCF_000699105.1 Pygoscelis adeliae | reverse complement strand
GCCTCTGGCTGCTGCGCTCAGGCTTGCAGCCCGGACCCGCGGCGTGGGAGCGGGGCCAGGCTCGGGGAAACCCGTGGGATTTAGCGGGCTGTCACCTCCGGGGCGCGGAGCCACGATGTTTAATGTTTTCCTGCGATCCTGCGTCCATAGGCGGCATCTGTTTAATGCACTTGCGTAATGCCCTTCGTCTCCCCGCTGCCGGGAGCAGGGGCGCTCCGGTGAACCAGACACCGGCTGTACCAACCCTCCCCTGGACATCTGGCGCCAAACCGGCTTTTAGTTACTGTTAATGCTTTATGTTATACGCATACCTTGTAATATAGTTTATAACATAGCTGGGGGAGGCTGGGTGTGCGAAAGGGTGCACGGGGGTGCTGGCAGGTGCCTGGGAGCTCCCCAGCTCGAAGTGGCTGAGTGGGAAAGACCTGAGCGTTGCAATGTGCTACAGCATGGCTGTGAGACACCAGTATGACGGGCGTGTAAAGAGGGAAATGGTGATAATGTATCAGATGAGGTGTTTCCAGAAAAGGGATATATGGATGGACAAGTACTTACAAGACTTTATCTGAAATCCCGTGAAGTACTACATGACGCTGCTGACTGTGAGGCTTAGGTTTCCTTAGTTTATTCTGCCCCCGATATAAAAAAGCATGATTTAGTGTCCTGCTTGCTACCAAAGAGCTACTTAAGAACTTAACTTTGCAGTACAAGTGAGAAATAAAAGTAACAGAAACGCTTTGTTCACTGTTTTCCCCTCGGGCAGCAGGATACCAGGTATAATCTCATTACTAAGCAAAGCAATCACAGAGACCTGATCTTGACAGGCTGATCCTATTTCTCAGCCTTCAAAACTGTTACTATGTGCCACTAATTAAGTGATAAACGAGTGGCATTAAGAAAGGGTGGGTTTTGTCTTGTGTTCTTTCATTTAAGATTATAGTTTTTGCTTCTGGGCTATGGCTTCAGCTTTGGGGCCAGCGGGGTAGTGCCACTTGAGATGAGGGATCCCTGGATGAGGGATCCCTGGATGAGGGATCACTGGATCGCTCCTGGTGACCTCTCCAAAATGAGTTTTGCCCGTGTAGTGTCTGCACCCAAAACCTCACACTGGTACTGTAGCAAAATGAACAGCTCATGCAGAATAAGCAAATTCCTTGCCGGGTACACGGGCACGAGCCAGCATCCCATTTAAATGGACACATCAAATGAATCTTATAGAGTGTGCTGTCTCTGAGTGCAGCATGACAGGCTCAGTGAAACATTTGTGCTTTTCACCAGAGCAGGGGGGCTCCAGGCACTGCCATGTGGGCTTGCACACGCTGTTTGCATGTGCTGCCAGCCTAGACCCGAATTTCTGCAGCACTGCACAACAACAACTGGTTGTCCTGCTCTGCCCTGAGCTGTTGAACGAGCATCAAAACAGCTGCTGTACAAAGCCTTCCTGTAAAAACTGCCTAAGCCAGGCACACCTGGGCATTGGGACATGCTGTGACTTATATGTGCAGCAGGAGCTACAGAGAAACTCCCATTGCCTTTGAGGGCAAAAATCCTTAACTTCAGTCTCCTGGCTTTGAAAATGAGGCTGTTGCAAACGTGGTCCAGGTGTGGGTGGGACCAGGGCTGTCGCTGGTGCCAGGTCCTTGCCCTGTTCAGCAGTGGGCAGCTCCCACAGCTAAAGGTTGACTGAAGTTGCCTGATGAAGCAGCGCTCTGAGGGTTTGACTGCAGCCTGTTTGACTGTAGGCACCGAGGTCTGTTTGGCTCATGGCTGGCTCACACCGTGGAAGAAGCCACACACAGAGACACCCCGAAGGCAGCGGGTACTGCAGTGAACCCAGAGGCTGGAGCCAGCCACGGCGCTGTTCTCACATTTACAAGTAGAGCTGCTTTTTACAACTAGGTGGGAACTGTGAGAAAAAGAGCTCATGTTGGTAAATCGCCTACTTTTCCGTGCAACAAGCTGCCTCTTAAAGATGTGCCTTTGCGGGTGAGCTGAAGTTTGCATGTTCTTTGCAGCTGTGCAGTGGTTTGTTAGAGCTCATCGCTTCACCCAGCCAGAGGTGACTGTCACCACAGCTCTGCCTGCAGAGCTGGTTGTGGCTGTGCTCCCCAGTCTTTCTCTGCCTGAAGCCATTGGGTCAGCGGGGACCTCCCTACAGAGAGGGGTGGCTCGTCCCAAGTGTGTGGCTATGGGAGCTGGGGTGACCTCCATCCAGCACAGTGGGGCCACTGTATCGCTGTTCTGGCACCGGCTGATATCTTGTGAACCACAGAAGGCCATAAAGGCACGCAAACTATTTCAAGGGCTAGAAGTAACTGCTGTTATTAAAGTTGTTCTTTTAATATTTGAACACATTTTAATGATGCTTTAAAAATGCTCTTTTCTCAATTAATATCTTTAAAAGGCACTCACACAAAGCTGCACAGGTGGCAAAGGGGCTATCAGGATGTGACTCTCTCATTCCCAGCTCACACAGCAAGAACAGTGCCTCTTTCTTCTGCTGCTATTTTTATGGATGTTGACTGCAGAACTGATGCTTGCTTAGTCTTTGATCTTAAAAAATACTTATGCAGAGGCTTTGTTTTAAACTTGCAAATAGTTGTGCCCCTTTCTAGCTCGAAGCAGAGCTCCTCCTGGAGTACTACGGGAGCCCGCATTGTGTCTGTGCATGCAGCTTACCTTGGTAAATACCTGGTGCCTGATGGACGGTGCTTAAAATGGCAAGTTTTTGCCAGTGATATAGCAGTGGGTGGGTAGCACTTACACCAATCCTGTAAAAATACTTGCAAAAGCATTCTCGGTTATCAGAGCACTTGCTCCCTGCAAGGCTTTAGCTTTAGCTGTTGTTGGGGTATTTTTCAAAGAAGAGTTTACAAATAAATTTCCCACAGTCTCATTATCACCCTGATGATCTGTTACTGTCTTGCTTCACTCAGTCCCACTGATGGTTGCATTAGGTGCACTTGCCAATTTATATAAGGTGAAGGTTCAGTGTGTATATGAATGCTTCACACTTGTCTTTTGACACACACTATCTTATCAAATGGCAAAAGAGTTGCCTTACAATGAATTACAGATTTGCTGATAATCAAGTGTTGTTTGCCTTAAGACAAGACAGGGCTGCAGGAGCCCCGCCATGCCCTGCTGGTGTTTCAAAGGCTGGTGTTTCCAGAGGGAGGAACCTCACCAAGGAGGATGGTCAGAACTGCCTCCTGATTGAATTCAGGATTAATAACTTCTGCGTGAGAAGTAGGACCGGATTTAATCTAAAGGAGGCTGTGGTTTGATTTAT
>NW_008824056.1:1071697-1075507 GCF_000699105.1 Pygoscelis adeliae | reverse complement strand
CTGCTGTTTCTCCCTGAGCTGCCTGCTCCTGTTGGTCTCCTCCACTTACTGGCCCAGGAGAAGCCTGCTGGCTTGCACCTTGGAAGAAATCAAAAGCAAAGCAATGAAACAGGAACAAAAAGAAAGTGAGCAAAAAAAGGAAACAAAAAGTTAACTTTTCTACTAGACCAGCTGGAGCAGCCAATGTTTGAAAAGGAGGGACTTCATGTGGTCAGATAAATACATTTAAGAAAGCATCTAAACCCCTTGCGAGCAGTGTGTGGTGAGCCAGGAGGCAGGTGCCAATGCACCGGGTTTGGGCATTCCCTCTCCCATGTGTTTGTCCCTCTCTGCAGGAGCTGTGTCAGTGCAATGGCTGCAGAGCTGTATTGGGAAGTGGGTGGGTTTGCTTGGCCGGGCTGAGACGTGCATCCCCCCAGGCCCTCCCAAAACTGAACACAGTATTCGAGGTGAATACCTTGCATCTACCAGCGCAGCCCCTGCTGCAGTCTGGCCTGAGCAAAGGAGGCAAGAACCCTCCCAATGCCTTAAAAACAGGCCTATACAATAAAAGATGAGTAACACTGATAAGCTGGGCCTAGCCGCCTCCTTCCTTGGGGTTGCCATCCCCTCGCTCCAAACATGCTTGAACCTCAGGCTTCTCTAAAAGTCTTGTGCTTGTCATGGTAAAAGTCATACCAAAGTTGTTACGTGTATAAAGTATATAAAAATAAGGTAGTTTGTTTCCTTGTCTCCCCAGGGGTTGGTGCTCTGGAAGATCTGCTCCCTTCCTTGTTTTACCGCTGGGGGTTGTATTAATTATGACTGGGGATTTGATTGTTGCCTTTTGTTTCTGCAGGAAACATCCAGATTACCCCCCTGAGACAGGAATAAAATCACTTACCCGCCATAAAGGCTAACATAACATTTATAAAGTCAAAACTGTAGTCTTTGAATATTTCATGAGTCTTTAGGCTCTGTCACACCCTGCTGTGGAAATGCTTGCCAACAGGCAAGTTTTCTTTCCAGCTCGGGTCAGCAGGTGGCTGGATTGCACACCAGGGCAGGCTTCACTCTCCAGGTGCATTTCCATCCCATTTTCTTCTGCTAGCTCCTGCAGCTTGCCTTTGCATACATGACTTGGATTCAACACATGGCTGTTGAATTTGAGCAGGAGCTTAGGTGTCTTCTGTAGCAGTTGCTTTCTTGCCAGAGAGCACCGTTCTGCAACCAGACCCTGTTGCTGCGTGTTACTGCTGCATTGCTGCTGCCCGTGGGTTGGCTTCTGCCAGTGGGCCCAGAGGCTTCTGCAGTGCCCCTGCCCCTTCTGCTGGTTATTTCACTCACACATGCAGGCTTCATCCATCCTGGAAGGTAAACCACCGGGCTGTGAGGCTGCTCGTTAGGGATTAAGGCGACTCTTTGAGGGCAGACAGGGATGAATGTTCTAAAAATAAAGACCTTCATTTGTTAGCTGTCTGTGTTTGTGTCATAGTCAATGTGTGTTTTGGGTTTTTGCAAGCTTTGAATGTCAAATATTTACTAAGTCCTGTCAAAGTGCCACAATGATGCTTTTATTAACTCCACTACGTAGTCTGCACCCGTCTTCTGCAGATGGTAGATGATCTTCTGTCTCGCAGGCAAGGTCTGAAATTTTGCTTTCTTTCATGCAACCTTATTTTGGATGAGTATATTTTATCTTTAAGTGCAGGAGCAAAATAACTGCAGGGTCCTCTGAAGGTCTGGTTACCTAAGCAGACCTGAGGATGTTCCTGCAAACCTAACAGAACAACAGGCCCGAACTCTTTTCTTTTTGCAATAGTGAGATATCTGGATATATTTTTTCAGATCTCGTTTAGCTACTCAGGCTGTCTTGATTAATGGAAAGGAAGCTTCCAGACTAAGCATAAGGCTTGGTTTGACCGAGTTTGCAGAATATTCCTGTAAAACAACCCTAGGCTGGGATGCTGAGCAGAGGTGATGCTCTGGCTAAACCTTTGATTATTGTCCTAATTTGGTGTTACTCTTCTTTTGTGGTCCTGTTGAAAGTCACAGACTGATCTGACAAAACTGCATTTAAAGTCAACCTGACAAATTAGAGAACAACCTTTTATCTAATTATAGGGCAGACTGGATAAAGCAATCACCTCTGTGGGGTGTGTGTGACAACCATTTGTGGGTGATTATCTCTCTACTTTGCTTTAACTGAACACCCCATCAATCTACAGCTTCTATTTTGGGAATTAGTGCAAAGGTGCCTGCAAGGCAAGAAAGGCTGTGTAGATGCTGGCTGGTGGGGAAGTGGTGGCAGCAGTGGTTGGGTCTGATCCTGCCTCGTGGTGCAATTTCTTTTGGAATTTTGTGCAAGGCAAGATCCATGGTCTGGTGTGAGAAATTATGTTGCACTGGAAACTGCTTATAAGTAGCATACAGTGAAGTCACGATTATTTATAAGCAGACTATCACTTGTCCTCATAAATATCAATATTAACTCGTATTATGGGTAAATTCCACTTGGGGTAACTCTGCCTGTACCCCAGCTAGAGGAGTGGCTGGGTGGCATTCTGACATCAGGTACAACAAGTAATTAGACATTAAAGGATTAATCAACCTTGAGTACAAGGGCTGGGCGGGATCTATAATCCTGCGTGAGTCAGATCTTCACATCACTCTGCTCTTGATGTGTCCCTTTGACAATATTGAATTGCTACAGCCAGTTTAATGGCCTGTATAAGCAAGTGTGTGATCTCTTGTTATAATTGTATTCTTGTCATTGACCTATAGAAGATCTGAACATGCCCATACTCACATCCTCACTCAGATATCAGGTGTGAATATTTGTGCTTATGGATTAAAAATACCTCTTTCTCTAAGTGTTACTGGAAAATGAAACAATAATGTTTCATTGACATACCTACTTGCTACAAGTCTTGTTCATTTGAATAGTCGTAAAGACAAAACAGGAAGAGGAGTGAATGCGAATCAAATCAGTATTGGTTTTGGATGAATGTTCACAAGCAGGTCTAGTTATTGAAGAATTATTTCTTTCTTCTTAGCAGAGTGGCTCATCTATGAGATCTTGATTTATGATAGGCAAATGATTTATGATTTATAGACAAATTTATGATTGGAGTGTTGGCATGGAGGGATACAGACTCTTTAGGAAGGAAAGGCAGGGGAGATGAGGAGGGGGTGTTGCCCTCTATGTCAATGACCAGCTGGAGTGCATGGAGCTCTGCCTGGGGATGGGTGAGGAGCCGACCGAGAGCTTATGGGCCAGAATTAAAGGGAAAGCAGGGACAGGTGACATTACGGTGGGGGTCTGCTATAGGCCACCTGACCAGGAAGACCGAGCGGATGAGGCCCTCTATAGACAGACAGGAGCAGCCTCACGCTCACAAGCCCTGGTCCTCATGGGGGACTTCAACCACCCTGACATCTGTTGGAGGGACAACATGGCAGGGCATAAACAATCTGGGAAGTTCCTGGAACGCGTCAATGATAACTTCCTTCTCCAAGTGGTATAGAGCAGCCAATGAGGAGAGGTGCTATGCTGGACCTTGTTCTCACCAAGAAGGAGGGGCTAGTGGGGAATGTGAAGATCAAGGGCAGCCTGGGCAGCAGTGACCACGAAATGGTGGAGTTCAAGATCCTTAGGGCACCGAGGAGGGCGCACAGCAAGCTCACTACCCTGGATTTCAGGAGAGCAGACTTTGGCCACTTCAGGGATCTGCTTAGTAGAGTGCCATGGGACAAAGCCCTGGAGGGAAGAGGGGCCCAAGAAAGCTGGGTAATATTCAAGGATCACCTCCTCCAAGCTCAGGAGCGATG
>NW_008824056.1:1051478-1070463 GCF_000699105.1 Pygoscelis adeliae | reverse complement strand
GTGGGCCTGTGTGAACCTCATGAGGTTTAACAAGGCCAAGTGCAAGGTCCTGCCCCTGGGTCGGGGCAAGGCCCAGTATCAATACAGGCTGGGGGATGAAGGGATTGAGAGCAGCCCTGCCAAGAAGGACTTGGGGGTACTGGTGGATGAAAAGCTCCACATGAGCTGACAATGTGCGCTCGCAGCCCAGAAGGCCAATCGTATCCTGGGCTGCATCAAAAGCAGCATGGCCAGCAGGTCGAGGGAGGTGATTCTGCCCCTCTACTGTGCTCTGGTGAGACCCCACCTGGAGTACTGCCTCCAGCTCTGGAGCCCTCAGCAAAAGAAAGAAAAGACACGGACCTGTTGGAGCGGGTCCAGAAGAGGGCCACGAAAATGATCAGGGGGATGGAACACCTCTGCTATGAAGAAAGGCTGAGAGAGTTGGGGTTGTTCAGCCTAGGAAAGAGGCAGCTTCGGGGAGACCTTATTGTAGCCTATCAGTACTTCCAGGGGGCTTATAAAAAAGACGGTGGCAAACTTTTTAGCAGGGCCTGTTGCGACAGGACAAGGGGGAATGGCTTTAAACTAAAGGGGGGTAGATTTAGACTAGATATAAGGAAGAAATTTTTTATGCTGAGGGTGGTGAAGCACTGGCCCAGGTTGCCCAGAGAGGTGGTGGTTGCCCCATCCCTGGAAACATTCAAGGTCAGGTTGGACAGGGCTCTGAGCAACCTGATCTAGTTGAAGATGTCCCTGCTCATTGCAGGGGGGTTGGACTAGATGACCTTTAGAGGTCCCTTCCAACCCAAACTAGTCTATGATTCTATGATTCTAAAGCTGCTGTAAGTTTCAACCAGGGATGTTCATACCTCCAAGATACAAGCCATTCCTCTTCCCACATCTGCTGGATAACTTGCACTATTACCTAACTTCATCCAGTGAGTAGGCAGCAACCTACGGCTGTGGTAGTGAATGCATGGTTTGCTCCTAGAACTGCTTCTTAAGTGTTTTAGAGAAAAATGAAGTTGCTTTGGGAGTTTAAAGTTTTCCTCTAGAGAAGGTAGCTGTGTTTTGTGGTGATCTGGAAGGAATCACTCATTGAACGGCAGTTCCAGCCAGTTTTGCAGCTCCACTGGATTGCACCCAGTTGCTAGAGAAGGCTTTCACCTTCATTTTAAAAACGCAATTCCATTCATTATCTGTTTCGTCTCCTCATGCTCTTTCGCAATTCTATATGAGTACTGCCAGCCTTGTGATTAATCCTACTCATTCTGATACCATTTTGCCAGGGGAAATTTTCTTAAAATGAGCAGTTCTCTATTCTTAGCAAGAGTTTAGTTTTTTGTTTGTTTTCTCCTGTATACTTTGACCATACAGATTCAGCCTTTATTACTGCTCTCAATGGAAACAAGTTTGAAAAGTGTAGGTCTCACAGATACCTGATTTTTTATGTTTTATCTATTAATCACATACACTCAGTGTTCAAAAATTCCATTTTTGTCTAGAGGCTGTTGGTGAGTTATTCTGGGACAATGTTTGTTGTCTCCTGTTGTGCTTGTCCTGGATGGAGCAGGATGCTCAGGATGCAGAGCATGATGTCTGGGATCTGTGGAGGTGATTAAGGCTTAGGGCCGGGATGCTTGTGCTTCATCTTTGGATGGTGTGGGCTGTAAAACCATCCTGGGCAGGGCTGTTGGGAGCACTTGGAGTGCCCTCTTGTGATGAGCCTCTGGCTGAAGCAGCAGTTCTCTACCTTTTCTGAAACCTCTTGTATTATCCTTCTCCATCCCACCTTCTGCCCCGTCATCCCTGTTTCTTGACAGCTGCACCTGCCAACATGGAAACCCTCTTCTTTGTCTTTCAGCTCTGCTTGTAAAAATATGCTACATTTCACCATGAGGTCTGTGTATGGCAAAGCTTGTCACTACATTTGGAGTCCAACCCGGGCTCTGCTGCCTCCTTGCAAACACCAGCTACTACCGTAGAAATCCTTCCCACTGAGGCACATTTTGCTCTTTCTCCCTTTTCAAGGCTTGCTATAAGAGATGGAAAAGAAGTTAGTCTGCTCCTGCCCTAATCAGAAGATCTAAAAAATACAATGTATTTTATAATTTATTTATAATTATAATTTTTTATTATTATACATTCCCCTATATTATTCATTTGGAGATAGTTTTGCTGCCTTTGCTCCTGCAGGGTGAGGAGCAGAGCAGGTGCAGAGGTTTGCACGGTCGCTCCTCTCAGGGGATCTTCAGGGGAAATTAGGATAAATGTGTGTGGGAGAAAGATGGGAGTGGGTGGGAGTGTAACCCTGTAAAGCATGAGATACTCCTACTTATGGAAGTCCTGGCTGTGGCAGAGCCAGAAGATGCTCTTCCAGCCCCACACTGGCAACTGCAGCCACCACACAGGAGACAATAGGTGGTTACGCTTTTTAGGAGATGCAAACTTGATGTGCATCTCTCTGCCTCTGCAGCTCGTCTCTGAGCATGCTGAGGTGTGAAATGAGCCCAAACCACGATGTTCTCACACTGCCTCTCGCCGGTTGTTAAATGGGGAGTTGTGTTTCTAGGGTAGTTAATTTTCACCTTGCATGGGTATTAGGCATCTGTTCCAAGGAAATCAGTGGGAATCTTTCCTCTGTCTTTGGTGTTGATCCAAAGTCCCTTGCATTTAGTTTGTATGTCAGAAAAAACAATTCTCTCCCTCCCTGTTGCTTTTTAATTTTGTAAATACTATAAACTCTCAACAATTTTTGGGTCCAGCACACACAGAGACAATTTTGTTCCCAAATGTTTTGCTTCCTATCAGGATTTCAAGGTTGCAGCATGCGACTCTTTAAAACACCGTGACTTTAAGTTCTGTAACCTTGCTTTATTACAAAACGTATATTTACCAGAGCAAAGAAGAATTTGGGTTAAAGGAAAGTAGATATTTCCATTTCCTTATTTCTGAGGGGTGTTGCAACACCTCCCGCTGTAAAATAACCTGCAAAGGAGTCTGCGTCACTGCGTGCCAACATTGTGCCACAGCGGAGCAGGGCAAGATTCTCTGCTGAATAAAATTTGCTGTTGTGGAGATCTATAAGCCCCTTGTCTCATAAGATGCTTATTAACTTGGGTAGTTTCAGGCTGATGGGATTTCACGGTATTAAAATAGATAATGATTGCAGTGTTTATTATGGAATAATAAGCGTAGGACAAAAGCTTTTGCTAATGCAAAGCACTTTGCCTTGGACAGGCTGTGTCTGACAGTGAGACATTGCCATCTCTTGGGCAGGTGCAGCCTGAACATAGACTTTGTTTAAAACCTACAATAATTAAAAGCCCACTAGTGTAGCTGAGGACTAGGAAAGGGCTGAGTCTATCACTGAGTCCAGTATCCCGGTATTTTAGTTGATGCTATTCATATGTATACATCTTAATACTGGCAAGGGCACAATCTGACTCAGAAATCAGAAACACGGTTTGTTATCTCTTTGTGTAAAAACGGTTGTAGTTACCAGGTTGATGTCCCTTAAATATTACAAGCTGTGAGTCACTTCTCAAATTATGAGACTGGAAAAGTTTAAATATAATTACATTTGAGATTATTGTAATTTACCTCCTAGAGTCGGAGCCCTTTTAACACAAGGCTCAGAACTGACTTTTTAAAATGAAATCTGTAATTTTCTGCAATCACTGGGTTTTAAGAGATTAAACTTTAAGAGTACTAAATATCCTAAGTCTCATGGCAAAACTACGACGACTGGCAGTATTGGTGCCTGACTTGCTTCTTGATACTGCATATCCTTTTGTAAAAAGAAGGTGTGTAGGCATAAGCTCCTGATTTCAATTAAATTCTGTCTTTCAGAAGGGAAAGTGGCAAGTGTATGGAGCTAGAGAGACCCTCTGTGAAATAATTAGAGGAAAACTGACAATATTTGGCTTAATCCACAGTGTTGGCATAAAAGTTCTTAGAAAACAACACCTGCCCTTTGCTGATTAATAGGTTGCTGTTGTGTTACTGATCCCAGCATACACCTTTGGTAAATGTTGCCTGTTCTAATAGTAAAAAAACTTCCTGAAACTTGGCAGCCAACCAAGTCAATTTTATTTGTCTGTGGAACTTTATGGGATATTTTTATATATGAGAATAATTGCACCTGATCCAAGTACAACAGCAGCTGTATGGCCAAATCTTTCCCGATTTGTAAAAAAAAAAAAAAAATTAAAAACGTTGACTATTAGAATATGAATTTTTAAACAATGGTGGTTCACAATTTTTGACCAAGTTTTGAACTTTAGGTATTTGGCCTCTATGGGCCTGTAGGGTCTGTGCAAAGAAAAAGTGAGAAATTGCCTGTTTCCTGAAAGAGCCCCAAATACTAATGCCTGCGCTGCATCTGTAGAGCTGCCAAGTCTGGTGTTGGAGCGAGGGTGATACAGGGGTGTGCACTGGAAGAAGAAGGCGTTGGCATGATGGGATGTATCCCTAAAAACTTTGGGGAAGGCAGATATGTGTGGTGAGTGAAGCAACAGGCAAATGAGGCAGTACAACCAAGGGTACAAAAAATTAGAGACAATAGAAAAAATTATGGTACATTTTTTATTCTTTGAGTTCAATAATATGCAATAGGAAAATTTCCTAGAAATACTCCCATTTATACATATATGCATGTATATGTATATATATATATATATAAAACCACACATACTACAGTGCTTAGATGTAGAAACTCCTCTGCTTAGAGTGGTTCAAGCAGTCTGTTGACTCCTCCAGTGCATCTTTCTCCAGGTGCGCTGTTGCCAACTCACCGATCCTCTCTCCTCCTTACTTCAGCTCCATAAATGCACTTTGGTTTCTGCATTGCACCCACCAGAAGCTAGAAAGGGCCCTCGCCTCTTTAAATTGTTCAGAAAATCCAGTTAAAGCTGGATGTTCATATAAAATCACTCTGACCGTTCATCTCCTTGCCATGATACTATCCAAAATACAATTTTATAGTCCCCAGTGTGAGTAGTTTTAAAAGTTAAATTACAGCTCATGACTGTTTCTAGAGGTGACTGTGATTTCTACCAGATTATTCACAGGCAAATATTTAGCCTGAGAGAAACAGATATTTTGAATCAGCTAGGTATCTATTTAAACGTAATTAATTATAAATTTGGATACATAAAACTGCTGGTTTGTAATATGCTATAGGCATGATGTACTTCCTTTGGGATTATTTTGATCTCAAAATAATTAAATACTGGGATATACATCATGAAGTGTCGAGTGGCCACTTTAAGCTACAGAATTTGCTCATGAAGGAGCACAAAGGCAGCACATTACCTCATAGGTAGTAGGTACTGGGTCTATCTATCTCATGGGTTTCATATATTAAACATGAAAAAGGAGATTTCAACCAGAAAATATAATTTCCAGGAAGCTGCAATAAAGCAGCTGTTGCTCTATGTGTCCTGCAAATAGTGACAGTGGAGATCTTTTTGTGCTTCTTTAAGGACTGTACAATATATGCAGTTTTTCTTCTTTATTTTAGCATCTAATCCTGTGAATGCAACAATCTCCATAATTGTGGATGGGAAAGAAGTTTCTGCATTGGTAGATATTCTTCAGGAGAGCTACTTGCCCTGCATTATGACTGTGTATCACTTCTCTACTTCTTTTATAAGCAATCATTTTGTTGGGAAAGCTCTTGCTTGTGGTGCATTCAGCCAGTTCCCATCGATACCAATAGCAGTGGGGGACAGGGACCAGGAACAGGGGACCTGCCACGGGCACCTGCTGTCCCTGCTGACCCAGGCTGGGGACACATGCCACCAAAATCGTCCCAGAGGATGGCACTCAGGGGGCTCCCGGGCTGCTTTGACATCCTCAGGTGCACCATGTGGCCAGTGGAAAGGCTGACAACCCTCGCCCCGAAGGGACAAGCTGCTATCACCAACCAGCCTGGGACTTCAGAGCCCCTCCAGCGAATATCATCTTCCCTGAAAGATGGTACTGGAGACAAGGAGGGAAACAATCCCACCACTTGCTATTAGCAAAGGCACGGCTATTGAGGACTATTTTGTTTCTTAAACACACTGAAGGAAAACAGCAGTACACCAGAAAAGCAGGGTTTCTGTGACATCCCTGAGCCCGACACACAAAGGGAGACCAGGGTGAAAAAGGGGAGCCAGGTAATTTTATCACTTTCTACCTTTGGCCATCTAGAGTTTCCAGATGAGCACAATGTACGTGTTTCTTAGTCAAGACCAGAGGCATCTGTAGGTCCTGACAAAGGAGATCTGTGCCCTGGGCAGGGCTTGGAGTGGGGCCACACTCTGCTCCCCGCTGCAGTGGTACGATGCATGTGGGACTGCATTTATTTGCAGGGCCACTTTACACTACTAAAAGGACTTCAAAAATTGGCACCAGCGTAGGAGTTCAGCCCAATGAGTTACAATAACTCATGTACTGTAATTCTGGTCTTTCACATAAATAAGTACGTTACTGGTATTTTAAATATGCATTTAGGGACTCTTAGAGTGATTGACTCAATAGAATGTAATAGGTATCATGAAGTTCTTATAGTCCTTAAATAACTCCTTAAATGCTTATTTATGTGAAATGGTAGCTTTTGGATCCTTCTAGCCATTATACTTTAAAGTGCCATAAATCTCTATTTAGGTGTAACTGCACTGCCATCCTGCAGACTTAGGAAATTTAAAACAACGTATGGCGTAGGGTTTGTGGGATATACCGGCATAGACCGATACAGGTTTTTTTCTGATCTTATTTTCCCCTTGATGTCTGAATCTTAATAACACTAAATGCAATTATACTGATTTTACAGGGAGATTATTTTATTCCTTTGCATCCAATGAAAATCCCTATGGCGGTATTTTTTTGAAGTCAAGCATTTTAAGATCTTGCATGAGTAGTAGCTCCTTTTTCTACAGAAGTGACTTGTTTAATATTTACACCACACAGCATTTAAAGTTCTCATCACAAATGAAAGCCCCCCAAAATTTTAAGCTGAAAACAGATCAACTATAGAGACAAATTCCAAAGATTTTTTTTTTTTTCATTTTTAGGTTTTATTTGTCTCAAGCATTTAGTTCATAATTCTTTCTTTTGCAAAAAATGCAAACTAGCATCCCAAACGCTGTGCACATGAATATGCCACACATGACCTGCTGGCTTCCACGATGGCTGCAGTGTCCCCACAGTGGGCTGTTCTCTATGGCATCTGAATAGCAACATCCCCAGATGGAAAAAGATTTTCATCCTTTATATTTTTCTTGCTTTGTTGTGGTGTTTTTACACCACTTACAGCTTAGTTCTCAGTAGTCATATGTTGCGTAGAAAAATTTGACATTATTTAGGTGAACATGTAATTTGATGACCAGTGAAGGCTCTCCTGCAGAGCTGTATTCTGTCTATTCTGCCATGTTGTTCTTAGTAAAGGGAATTTAACCATTTTTTCTCTTTTGTGGGTAAACCAGGTTACATTGGGAAAAGAGGAATACAAGGACCCCCAGGAAGACCTGGACAGCAAGGACCAAAGGGAGAAGAGTAATCAGGTGCTCAGTGGTGAAGCAGGACTTCCTTCTTGGAGGGGACAAACTGGTCCTAGAAGACTTCTGGGAACTGCAGGCTACAAGGGGCAACTGGGTCCCAGAGGTGACACAGGACTGAGAGGTAACTGGGGAGAAAAGGGGTCCAAGGGGGACAGAGGAGAAATGGGTGGGAAGGGCTGGAAGGGAGGCATGGGGTCACCTGGTGTCTGATGATTGTTGGGGCCCCAAGGAGACCCTGAAGTCCCTGGAAAAAGGTGTCTGCCTGGAAAACATGGGCTGGCTGGATTTCCAGGTTGAAAAAGAGAGAAAAGACAGAAGGAAAACGGGAGAAAATGAAATTGTATCTTTTTCAGTGGGTCTAAAAAAAAACCAAACACAGCTTTTGCTTTTTTTTCACTCAGCAAGGGTGAATTCCGGCTGTCCATTTAGTGCTGCCTCTAAGTGACATTTAGGAGGCTACGGTATACTGAGTATGTAAGAGAGGAGAAAAAAGTTTGTAACTTGACTTGATTAATTTATCTATTGTACTGTCTTATATGGAAATATTCCCTCCTCTAATTAACAACATAGCAGAAAATTTTCATTTCAGTCTGTTTTCTGTTTAGTTCAATTGTTTTGTGATAATGAATAAAGGAAACCAGAACACATTTCAATTTTTCAGAAAATAAAATTAATGGCGGGGGAGAGGAGGACCTCTTCCAGGAGGTCTGCTAAATTGTTGTGGGAAATCTTGTGAGAGGTGTTAATTGTTTTTTCACACAGAAATGTTAATTTCCTTTTAACGCTTTTTACCCAGCTCGAATGGAATTTAATTCCATTTTTACCCACTTCCTATTCCATGTGAATATTCTCCTTCCCAGTTTGCCTTCTTGATACTTGGGCATTAAGATTTTAAATTGCCTATTATAACAAACCTAGCTTATTTTCTGTGCTGTTTGGGTTTTCACTGTTTCCTCCTTTATTGTATTTCCAAACCAGATTTTTTCAGTTTATCAGTCTACCTTGTGTCTGCAGGTCTAAATTTTCTATTTTCATTTGCAAACAATTGGAAGTGGAACCCTCTGGTTCCACTTTTTGGTGCTTTTTGAATATCCTTTGCTGATCTCATTTAAGAAATACTCCATTAATTTAACACAAAATATATTTACACAGTTTACTGTGTCCCTCTGTGTTTCAGAATGGCAGCCAAGGAGAGGATCCTGCAAGTACAAGGTGGCTGTGGCCGCATCCAGGTTCAGGACCCCGCTGTGTCCCAGGAGGAGCATCAGGCTGCAGAGGAGGGGAGAGGTGAGGGTCTCTGGTGAAATCCTTCCTTTCCTCCCCATCTCTGATAATGATGGGGAGCCGACATTAAGGTTGCAAGGATTAGTGGTCGCAAGGATGCTGCTTCCTTGGGGAATTGCTTTATGCTGGTTAAAGCTTCTTCCAGGATGCACTGGCTTTTGTGGGTTTGCTTTTGCCAAGCCCCAGGAGGAGCTTTTAGTGACCCAGCAATTATGAGAAGATCCCAGCCCTCCCTATCCATGGCTGGTGGACGTGCCGGTAGAAATCAGTAGCATGGACACAGCTTTTTTTTACTTAGCTTTGCAAATCTCAGTCAAAAACAGTTATCTGCAAATATGCAAGGCTAGGAGTGTGTTTGAAATGTACTTTGAATTTTAATGGCCCACATGCATCATTTATATCAGTAAAATGTAGACCCAGATCCCCTGAATAAACAGAGTGATTAATCTAGTGATAAATCTTAATTTATGCTCTCAACCCATGAGTTTTCCAAACTGCTTCAGGAAGTCAATAAGCACTGTATAATTTAAAAACCTGTGGTTGTCACATAATCTAATAATACTATTCCAGACTGCTACTGTTCAAGCTATTCAGGAAAATGCACTAACCCGGGAGTAAAACTGTGTTTCTTGCTTTAGCTTTAGTGTGCAGCAAATATGGCATTAAATTGAAGTCTGTGAAAGAGTAGCTTTGGTGAATACGGAGGCAACACTGTAAAATGCAGTAATCTTGGTTAAAAATGGTTAATCTTCCCCTGTTGAATAACTTCTGTTGCTAATGAAAAGTCCTGAGTTAAAAGTAAAAAGTAAAAAGACCAAAATAAGGATTTTATTATCATCTATTTGATTGCTTTTATCTTCAATTTATGTGTCCATGGTCTTGTCAGAAATATAACTGCTGAAGTCACAATTATTTTTAACTTCAGTTTATAACATTGAGTCCAATTATAGTATTGAAAAGGGTTATTAATTTTTAAAAAAGAACTGTTTGAATTCAGGATCCAGCTCTGTTTTCAGCAGTACGAATGAGCATCAGTGAGTGCTGGTGCAGGTTCCATTGCAGGATCTGTGACAAGCCCATGTCCTACATGGGGTTAGAGCATCTCGCTTGAAAACTCCTAATTGATTTCTTTGGAATAGCCTAAAAAGCTGGTGAATCAATCTAGTCTGGTATGCGTAGTAATAGACTTGCCTTAATCAACTTTTTATTGCTAAAAGCTGTAGACTATTGTGCAGGAAAAGGTGGTTGCAAATAAATCATGGAGGATTACAATTCTGTTCACTTACATTAAAGGAGAATTGATTGTTTTCTCCAGCCTGCCTGAAACAAGCAGCCTTTCTTGTCCGGCAGCTGAACTTTGAGTGTACTTGTATGTAGTAAATTCAGAGTGATTGAATGAGGCGGTTTCCTTGCTCATATTTCACCAAGACAAGGCAATGAAAGGCAACCTCACATTCCTGAGTTTCATACTGCACTCTGAACTGGGTTGGGAAATCTAAGAATAAATGCTGGCCCATTTTAATGTCACTGGGGAGGGAAATGAGTGCTGTGATTGCTGGGAAAGAGCAAGGAAAATCAATTAGCCCATGTAATCTGGAGAGGTTATCAGTTCCAATAAGAACAACGTTGTCGCAACCCTCCCAGGGGAGATTTGTCCCAGGGGGACAAAACCCCGCCCCAGGTACCCTGCTCTGTGCTGGAAGTGGAGGGAGCAGAAAGCATTCACTTGCTCCATCTCTGTATTTACCTGGGACAGCCTGGATTTGAAGCTGAATTCCCATTTCGATGCATTTCCATGCAGGCACGTGCACACATGCACTCATGATCGCCTACAGCTATTTCTGTAATTTCTCTTTTACCCTTTCTAAACTCCCACTGCAAGGAAGGGAGTGAGATGTCAAACTCTGCACACTAAATACCAAGAGAGAAACCTGGACCCTGCTGAAGCAAAGGAACAAATTCACACTGAGTCTGATGGTACTAAAACATGATGCTGTGTGTTGAAAGAGGAGTGTCCCTAAAGCCCCAAAAACTGGTGTTGGGGGAAGAGCCAAAAAAGTCCCATGTGAAGAGCAGCGTCCCAGCCCGGGGAAAGCATTTGAATTTCCTCGGATTTCAGTGTCACCTTGCTCCTTTCAGGGGACTTTGCCAATTCCCCCTTCTCCCCGCACTGTGCAGGCTCTCATTGGCTACGGGAATACCTGTTACACAAATAAAACTGATTCTCTCTGAAAATAAGATTGCCTTTTTCAAAGTGCTGTTGAGGGGGGGTCGTCCTGGGAGCAGGACCATTTATAAGGTAGGAGATAGCACGCACTGGTCGTTTAGTCTTCAGGCGGGATATTTGCAATGAAGTAGAATTTAAGACGTAGTGGCAATATAATTTGTCTCAAGAAAAGTTACTGTCTGTAATGAATGTATAGCTGCATGAGGACTAGTGTTTTTCCTCCCCTGAATAAGAACTTGAAATAATTAAATAACAGAAAGTGCAATCATCTTCCTGATATTTGAAGCTGGGAGATTGGGGTTAAATACCTCTTGTGAACTGGAATATCTAAATACTGTAATTTGAGGGACCAAACAAAAGAACAAGTGTATTATTACAATGTTATTATGGACACATGCTAACAATTAGTAGAAATTTAGATCCAATTAAATATAGATGTACTGAACGAGGTGTCACTGCAGCAAAGTTTAATTCTCCATATTTTGTGTCCACTGTGAATCATAATGTTTCCTAATGGGGGGATTCAAATGAATGATTTTAGAATCAGTGGTGGTGAGTTAATGTAATGAAAAAGTAAAAAATTTCAGTTTCATTAAAATGCATTTATATATTTAGGAATAATCGTTTTAGGAACAGACTTGCCCATTATAATGAAAATCTATTTAATGATTCCTTGCTCTGAGCAATTTATTTTCTAAACAGACTGGTAAGGTATAATTTTTTTATTAATTAATTATGTTTTTCCAGTATTTGATGGCAATCCATCAATCTGGCTATGTAACTGGAGAGTGTCTGGTTTTAGAGCTTGTTGCAGAAGTGGTTTGTGACAGTAAAACAAAGAAACAGGAAGTTATGGGTTTATTTAGTTGTCTCCAGCAGTGGCAAAACACTCTTCAAAAGGAGAATTTGGTGCTTTTTTTCTCTTCCTAGACAGCAGATGATCCTCCTTCTCTGTGACTGTGGCTGCTTCCCTGCTGCTGGCTGTAAGGTCTGGCTCCTCTCTGCCTGCCTGCGCTGAGTGCTGCCCTCCCGTGCCAACCATCCCGACGTTAATCTCTTCATGGTAAGGTTGGCAGGGGCTGGTTGGGAGCAAATACAGGCCTATGACAAAAATCAGTGCCCAGTATCCTGTCCTAATGCGACACATGCCTGGAGAAGGGATAATTTATCCTTCACTGGAGCCGATGGAGTGAAGAATGGGTTGAACAGCAGCAGTGGGCAGCAGTGATCACTGGGGATTTTGTCTGGCTAATCAATTTTACATTAAATGATTTGTTTTCGTGTGAAAATGGAAAAACTCATGACCCTTTCCTCTAAAACTGAATTCTTAAAGATGGAAAGATTATAATCCATCCCCCAAATACCTGACTTTGAGTCAGACCTCCTTTTGCCCTCTGGATGGCAAGGATAGTCAGCGTTTCTCCTGGTGACTTTTTCATGTAATGAAGTGCCTTAGCTGCTAAGGAGGGTTAGATTACAGGTTCAGCAAGAAAGGGAGTCTGTTCCATTTGTATTTACAGGTCGGTACACTGGTTTAAAAAAGAAACAAAGATGCTTTATATGACAAGTCATCTGAGAGGCGTCATCTGTCCTATAAGAAAAAATGTGTGCTTACTTTGTTCTTTCTTCCTGGTTCAGCTAAATCAACGCTTTAAAAATAAAAAGAATGGACCTGAAAGTTTACACTGAAAGAATATGCAAGTCCAGAAAATCAGTCAGTAACAAAGAAAAAATTGACATAAAAATTTTGGAATAGTTGATGTTTCATCTTGTTTCCATTTATTCTTTTAGAGCAAACCTTTTTATAATGTGCAGTTGTGTTGGACTCTGAAATCATTACTGAATTATTCCTAATCATACACTTGGAAGAAAGACATCATGTGTCCCAGTGATCATATAACTCTCAGTCAGTCCCTTGAACTTCCGTTGATACCCATGGGAGTACTTCCAACCACAGCGAACAGGAGCAGCCAAATGACAAGTGCTCTGTAGGGCGATGGTCAATAGGGATGAGCAGGCAGGATGTTTTGCTAATTTTGCTTTACTTTCCCCATAAAAAGTGAGGCTTTGTAACGTAGTCCTCCAGGCAGATGCCCACATGTGCCTGACACTACTCCTGCAGGTCTTCTGGCTTTGCGGGGAACATGCGAATGCAAAGGGTGTTGTGCAACAATTTATTATTGCGTTCATCTTTTCCTACAGCTGCCAACATGTGGAGCGCACGGGGGCCCATCTCGGTGTTTGTGATGCTGGTTGTTGCTGCTGTGCATGCGGGAGTAAAGGTTACCCCAGCTGTGAAGTACATGAAGACGAAGCCCTTACAGCTGGCGGGTGACGGTGCCTCTCACACCCCCCTCACCCCCCCTGCGGGGAAAAGCCCGTTCCCAGCAGCACCAGGCAGAGCCGAATTACCCACCCCGAGCCCCGCGGCCCGAGGGGCCACCACACTCTTCCCCTTCGAGAACTATACGCTCGACACAGCCGATTTCTTCTTCAACTGCTGTGACTGCTGCCTGCCTGCCGTGGGGCCCTGGGGGCAGCCAGGGGAGCAGGGACCCCCAGGTACAGTGATGCAACTGTCAGCTAAAGCCCATAAACCGTATCAAGGAGTCTTCTGCTTTTCCGTCAAGAAATGAATCAGCAGGACTTGTGCAGCAAATGCCAAATGTGATTGTACCTCGTGTAAAGCCAGAGCAAAAAAGTGCACGCCAGCCACATCCCAGACGTTACAAAACACCGATATGAGTGGGAAAGCCCCAAAAAGGAGCTTCCTCCCCATGGCTCTCACTTTGAGGACCACACCGGCATGGGAGCGCATGCAGAGCTGGCCCCATACCACATCGCTGCTGGCGGGTGCCCCATGTGGCCACACTCTTCGATTCTCTGTCCCTGTGTCTGATCCCCTGGGAGTCACAGATTTACTTTCTCATACGCTTCAACCATGGTTTTATGACCCTCAAAACTACCTCCAAGCAGTTTTGTACCTTTGCTGAAGGTTTATGATAAAAGTCCCTTTTTCTTGGATTTTTTTTCCCCTTGGAAAAGAGGAAGTTAAATACAAAAATAATTTTGGGTTCAAATTTTAAAATAATTATTTGCTCTCAGAAGAGGCAGCTCTGTATAGAGCACCTGAATATTTTATAAGACATACTTTGTCTCTTTTTTCTACTGCTAAAATACATATCTATAGAGCGCCTAATTCTAATACCGCTATAATGAATAGTGCATTAGTCTGCAAATGTTCACTTTAATAGCACTAATATTGGAGATAGAAACTATTCATCTGAGGAAAGGTGGTAAAATCATGAAATAATTTTCTTTTAATACAATGTACTTGAGGGATTTTCACTTCCCATAGCTTGGGAGGGATTGGCTAATAGAAATTATAGTGGTTGCAGAGGGAGTTTGCACTCATACATCTCTTGAGTGTTGATGGAAAAGTCCTTATGTCAAATGGGTTGTGTTGTGATGATTGAAGCTGCCATAGTCTGCTCCCAGACGTGCACTGGGAGTCTCTAGATTCCCAAGTGGGTGAAAAAGTGAAAAAAGATTGAAGCCAGCTTGCTTGCCTTTCAACCTATCCTTTATGCAGTATGGAGCTGTCTGCCAGGTTCCACTTTTATATTTGCAGACTTAAATCTTTTTAAAGAGAGGGGCAATTACGAAGCTATGGGAGCTCCTTAGATGCGCTCAAACATTAAAGACAGATTACTTCTGATGTTTTATGAATGTCTGAGCTCCTGTGGCTCAAGGGCAGCTGGAAGTTCATTTTAAAAAATCTTTAACTACAGCCACGAGTGAAATGCAAAACTACAAGATTTGGGGATTGCAGTAGCTGAAAGGCAAAGGTTGGGGAGCTGCATGCCTGACCAGGGGACCTGTGAGCACGCACCCCGCTAATCTCAGCACGAGCAGTGCAGCGTTGCCCCTGCCACCCCTCGCCTTTCACCCTGCTGTAGGGTTTCAGCTGCAGCGTCTGCAACGCATAGGGGAGCAGGGCTCAGGCCAAACCTGTCTGTCTCACATCTTCTTTGCATTGGTCGTGTGATGCCAAATAGTCAGCTCTTCCCAGGGTGATGGAAACAGAGTTTGCCTTACATGCATCCCTTGATGCCATGTTGCCTAGCTATTGTTGTGAATTTTCTTTATAAGCTTAAACCTTTGAATTACTAAGATAATTTTCTTGATGTGATTATGTTACAGGTCCCAAGGGGGAGAAGGGAGATGCTGGTCTGCAAGGTCTGCCGGGAACTGCAGGTCCTCAAGGTCCAAAAGGTTCTAAAGGAGAAAGAGGTAAAGCAGACTAACGGCTCATTTCGAGAACAGATGCTGTTGTCCTCATTGAATGCCACAAAATTATGGGAAAAAATATTTTTCAAAGGAAACGGAGTATGCTGATATGGATTGACACCTTGCGAGATTTAGCTGGCATTACTGCAGGGACAATAACTCAGATGGTAGTAGTGTATGGGCAGGTGGTATAGGAACAGCTGCCCATAAAGATCTCACTTGAAACTCCTTGTTCTGAATGGGCATTTAAAAACCGAGTTCAATTTGCTTTGGATTAGGGACATAAGTAGGAAAAAACACCATGGAATCTACACACAGGTGTAGAAGCTGCATTTCAATTTAAGTATCTCAGGCAAAATGATTTCAGCTAAGATGGAGAGCAATTATTATCCATCAGTAGTAACTGAAAGGAAATCCTGCCCTTCATTTCAGGCTCGGAGCAGCTCTGTCCTGCTGCCACATACCACTGGTAAGATCCTGCGGCTGCCTTTGGTCGCGGAGAAGCACACAGCAAAGCTAATAATGGGGGTAATCAGCAGCAGTATGCTGTGCAGTTCAGTCAGTGCGGTCTCTTAGGCTTTGATTCACTTCTTGAACAAGACTTTTGGCAATTGTGGAGTGAGAAATGCAGAGCTGTCATCTTCTCCATCTTGCCATTAAACAGCAGCAACTGCCTCCCAACAAGACACTGATTAGAGTCAGAAATCCAACATTTGGGTGAGATGCAGTTGTCTGCGTGATGGTACTTGGTGCCGTGAGATTCAGCTGAGATTTCTGAAGGCATTTCTTGAAAACACGCATTGCTCATCTCTGTTTTATTAATGAAGTGAGGGACACATGCAAAATGGTACCGGTCATCTTCAGTGCAATGATTGCTGTGCTGCAGACAACATCACTAACAGTATATTAATGGTGAACTGTCCTAGGAGGCAAGGGGGAGCAAGGTGAACGAGGAGTAAGTGGAAACCCTGGTTATCCAGGCAAACCTGGGCTGCAAGGTATGTAACACGGGCTGGGAAAGCTAGGAATATTGCACTGGCCTTTCCCTTTGCTGTTGGTGATGCCCCTCCCTCTCCAAAGCAATCCAATACTAATATTTTTAATCTTTTTTTTCCTCCCACTTTGCCCTATTCCTAGGTGAAGCTGGAGTAAAAGGCAATAAGGGCAACTACGGCTTCCCTGGACTAAAGGGACAAAAGGGGTCCAAAGGGGACACTTGTGAGAACGGGACCAAAGGAGACAAGGGAGATAGAGGGGATGTTGGAGACCCGGGAGTGGACGGAGAACGGGGTGACAAAGGGGAAAAGGGAGACACAGGGGAGAAGGGGTACTGCGGGGAGCCAGGGGGGAGAGGTGCGAAGGGAGAAAGAGGGGAAGGGGGGACAAAAGGAGAAAAAGGGAGCAAAGGGGAGATGGGGGTTGAGGGTATTCAGGGGGTGGATGGAAAACAGGGAGAAAAGGGCGAGCAAGGAAGTAAGGGTGAAAAAGGGGACCTGGGACCTGCTGGTGTGACGGGACCTTCTGGGCCCAAAGGGGCTGCCGGCAGCAAGGGGGGCCGAGGGGCACCAGGAAAGAAAGGCTCCCGTGGGGCAAAGGGTGCCCGAGGGGACACCGCAAAGCTCCTGCGATCAGCGTTCAGTGCTGGCTTGTCCAAGCCCTTCCCTCCGCCCAACGTCCCCATTAGATTTGACAAGATCTTGTACAATGACCAAGAAGATTACAACCCTTCCACTGGGAAATTCAACTGCAGTGTGCCCGGGGCGTACGTCTTCGCCTACCACCTGACAGTGAGAGGGCGTCCAGCCCGCATCAGCCTTGTCGCCCGCAGCAGGAAGGTGGCCAAAGCCCGCGAGACACTCTACGGCCAGGAGATCGACCAGGCGTCCTTCCTGACCATCCTGAAGCTGAGCGCGGGTGACCAGGTGTGGCTGGAGGTTGCACGGGACTGGAACGGGGTCTACGTCAGTGCTGAGGATGACAGCGTCTTCACGGGGTTTCTTCTGTATCCAGATGTTTTTGAGATCCTGCTATAGATTCAAAGGGCAAAGATGTTACTGAGAAACATGCCTTTCCTTCTGCCTGCAAGAGGTGAAATGAGCATCAGTTTAGCATATTGGTTTAGTTGCTAGGTTTCGTGACCTTTTGACAAAAATATTTATATTTGCAAAATATGGATTAGTTTTAACTAGCAGCCCCAAGAAGTGACATGTCCTTTGTGCAGGTGGATGATGGCTAAGAGAAACCATTGTCCAAATGCCAGCAGGACCGGTACAGGGAGGGGATTTCACATCACAGACTTCAAGTTTGTAATTAGCCTATTCAAATTATGTAATGAAACTCATTGTCCAACTGCAATTTTAGTCAGGGCAGCTCCTGCAATCCTTGCATGGTCAAAACTCCTCTGGAAATCAGTACTGATAACCATTGGTTTTGGTAAAGATTGCAGAGTTTGTTTTGTAGAGCTTAATCAGATGTGAACACGAGCAGTAGGTTTCTTGAAATCACATGAAAAGATTTAAAGTTATTTTATCATTGAATCAGTTTTATCTAGTACTTTATGGTCATGAATTATATAAAGGATTGTCTAAAAGAGTATTAGAACTATTTGATCAGTGTAAAAAAACTCTAACTACTGTCCTTAGGTAAAAATATATCTGAAACTTTCAAAAGTAACTGAGATGCCTAATCCACCCTATTAGGCTACTCAGAAAGCCCCTGTTTCCGAGCTGCTAACGATTCAGCTGATGCCACACGGTTGGCCCTTGGCCGTGGGGAGGAGGAGGAGGAGGAGGCAGCCAGGTGCAGTCACACGAGTCCTAAGATGTTGTGACAGCCCAGTGGATGTGTGGGCATGTTTTTAAAAAGCTGTTTTACCAAAATGAAACTGAATCTTGTGAAATAAAAGTATGACATTAAATAATCTCTGGATGTCAGATTGGATATATTTCCTTATTACTGCACCTTCTGTCATTGTAGTAATTTTACACCACCTTTGGCATATTAACTATGGCACACAAAATTGTTCCAATCACTCTTTTTTTGAGAAATAAAAATCAAGTCCCATAATTAGCCTTCAGCGGCACTGGGATTTACTTGTCTTCTCAGGCAGTCACAAGCCCGGGACGTTTTCCCAGTGATTTGGTGAATGCTGGGTCTGACCCTAACATGAACAGGGTGAATTAGGCTACTATTCCCATTGCTCTCAGTTTCCTTGCTTAAACTGCCATCATGATTTCCATACCATATTTAAATACCATCATAAATCATGTCCCTGTCCCTAATGTCTTTTTTTTACATGGCACCAAGGTGAAGAGTTCCTGAGACTTTTTTAATACAGTGAGAAAATGAACACCAGAGAACTGCTGTTAAATTTCAAGATAAAACCAAGGCAGTTTTAAAAGGCTGATCCTATCTATCCGGTAAATGTAAAGGGTCCTTCAACTCATCAGCTTTGCAGCCCTCTTTCAATATCAGTAATTCAAATGTGAGATGCACTGGCTTTGTTAAAAAGTTGGTACTTAATTTGGTACTTAATCTGAGTTAGTTCCTATGTGGTTCAAATCCAGAGTACTAAGTGTATAAAAGATGCAGATTTCAGTTTATGAATTCTCTGGCAGCTGTTAAATATTGAGGAAAACCAAGAAGTTGTAATAAT
>NW_008824056.1:1042690-1051314 GCF_000699105.1 Pygoscelis adeliae | reverse complement strand
TGAAGTTTCTTACACTTTTTGTATAAATAACCTCTACAAATGCTCTTGAGAAAGCAATGCAAAAATTCAGGGTCTCTCAAGAATCTGCTCAGATCTAATCCTCTCCATAAATTTATTCCCTGGTCCTCTGGGGGAAAAGAGGAGCTGGCAACACCATACAAACTAGAAGAGCACCCGATCCTTCCAAAAATCTCTGCATAAAGTATACCCATGGAGGGGACAACCAGATTAGGAGACTTTGAGCTGCTTAAATCCTGCAAAGGTGCTCTGAGAGCAGGTTAGTATGAGCAGCTGGAGACAACTCAGATTGTGCAAAAGTCCAGACTCACAGATCCTGGGGAAGGACATGGGATGCACGTGACACAATCTCACTGATTTCTAAACCCCCATAATGGGGTATGGGAGGGCTGCGATGGCAGTCTGTACTGGCTCCTGTGCTAAGGACATATTTTATCATTAACCACATACCAGCGGAAGGGATTTCTGCCTGGAACCCTGACTGGGAAGGCAACAAGCATGCATACAAGTTACTGAAATAACACACAGCTGCTTCATATTTATAAGTTTGTTAGGGTCTATAGCTGTGCCAGTGGTACTTTTAGTTCAATTTAAAGTGTTGTTTATTTTGAAAGCAGTTTTTTTTTTTTAAATTGAATTAAAATACATTAAACAGTATCTTGCAAAGTCGAGTGTGTTAAGCACAGCGAGGGGTGGTTTGGATAAATATGGATCTTTGCAGAAAGGGAGTTATCTTTATCCAATATCAAACTGAATTCACAATAATGCATGGAAAATATAGTTTCTCTACATTATTTTTCTTTCTAATTTGGTATCTTGGCCAAACCATGTGTTGTTTGTTAACCAAGTACCTTTAATCAGATCAGCCCACAGCTGGGCTCAAAAATTACCCCAAATTAGTTGAAATTTTCAACACAAACAAATGTACACACCTCCTCCTTTTACAAGCAGAGATTCATGGGGCTAGTGCCTCAGTAGACTTTTTACATGGTCTTTTAAAGGCCATGTAAAACCTCCCTGCTCAAAGGGTTTCAGAGCTTTAAAAACAGCAGATCGGCAGGAGGGCTGAAATGAAGGAGATGGGCAGAGCTGCTGCCCAGCTGGGTGCAACATGCTGCCGGTTGCGGGTCTTGCCAGCTGTGCCTCCACCTGCTGCAGCGCCGGGATTTACCCTTTCCTGCCTGCTCCCAGGTAGCCTCCCTGAGACCGTTTGGCTGGAAAATTTTAATCCAAGCCATTTTCCATTGTAAAAGGTAATTTTTTTTTGCAGTAGCATTTGCAATCTCACTGCTGTGGGGATTCTTTGGTGAAGTGTTCTGCTGCAACAACTTTTAACTGAAGCAAACTGTTCTGTGGGAAGTTTTGAAGTATTAAAAAAGCCCTCATTTTTATATAGCTTTCCTCATTTTTTCATGACGTGTCAGAACAACAGTGAATGAATTTGTTGAGAATGTGCTTTTTCTCATTGTGTACCACTGCTAAAAAATGCCAAAATATTTTTTCCATTTTGCTTCTGCTTCTATTTAGCACAGATTTATTTTGTAGAAATAAGTGTCTCCTGTCTGTGCTGCAGTGAAGCAGTTTGACACTGGTATAAGCTCAGTGTACTAATCAGAAGAGCAGCTGTTTTCAATAACTAAGAAAAATTATTCCAAGCTGACATAAGGACATAAAAAGTAGTTGCTTCTTTAATTAGGATGTTAAGGGCTAAATCTACAGAAGGATTTGGGTACCTTGCTAGCAAAAACATACTGGAGCCCTGAGTTAGGCAACTAAGTCCTCTGTATAAAACCAGGGGAGAGTGAGGGATATGGGATGGATCCTGAGCAGTCACGACTCCTTGCTGCAAGCACTCTTCCTAACCTCAGAAAACAGAGTACGCTGGTGGGAAGGAAAATCATTCTTGATACTTTGATAAAGCTCCTATCTGATACAGCTTTGCTTTATGCCATTGCTTTCATCTCAAAGTAAATAAAGTATCTGGAGTGGTGTCAGGGCAGCACTGAACTCACTCTTGCCTGGCACAAATCATGCCACAATTGGCTCTAACGAGATAACAAAGCTGTTCTGATTGCCAGAGAAAAACACCTCTCTTCTGGTATTTTTCATGCCTTGTCATCCCTGTCTCAGATGTTACACAGATGCCACAATATTAGCACTTATTTTCATAATTTTATTGGCAGGGCTGTGGTTTTTGCCCAGAGGAACATCAGAGGCATTCTCCTACACCAAGTAGCTTGGGTCTCCCTGTGCTTCCTGCTCTTGTTTTGTGGCTTTCCAAATGCCCTGTGCTCCTGAGAGCCACCGCTTGCCTTCAGGCATCTCATCTTGCTCACCAGCTGAGCTGAGTTTGCCCCAGAACAAAGGCCACCTGCAAAAGCTGAGGGCTGCTGTGTTGGTTAATAAAAAGGATAATATCCCACCAGCCAGGAGTGCTGTGTCCTTTAGGAGTAGTGACCATGCCTTAGTGGCCTTGGCTGGTAGAAGGCAGCTATCCTTGGTGAGGTTTTCCTTCTTCCCTCCTGGATCAACACGCTGTGTCCCAGGCAGCAGCCAGGTAAGCAAGTGCTTGCTGTTCTAGGCGGGTTTGGATGAAAATGGATGTGTTTCAGTGAAGGCATGCTGACTTCAAGATAGGAATTCACAGTAGGTTTGAAAACACAATATAATAATCCAAATTGAGGTATTTCAGCTGAAATATGTCTTGTTTTTTTCAGAGATCTGTAACTTTGTTTACAACTACTTGGCTGCAGAAAGACTTTCTCTCCTGAAAGGAGAAAAAACACTTTTCAATGTGAATTAAAATAGATTACAGTGTGATCACTGCTAGCTATCCAGTATGCTTGTAAAATGCTGGAGCTTCTTAATAGGGGATATTTATCAAGTGGTGTGTAGGCTGGTATTGTCTTCTAGATATAGCCACCATTATTTATTCACAGTAAGAGCTCTGTCACAGTTTTATGTGCCCTGTCTGCAAAGCTGTACCTCTGAGGCTGGAGTTTCAGATATATTACTTGAAATTGTTTCAGAATGGTAGAGTCTGCACCATGCAATGATTAAATTTCCAAATGAAAAGGGTTTACTCTTGCATGGTGTTACAAGGCCTGATTTAATAATAGCTATGGTCTTATATAGAGGTGCCTGAACTTAGATGCATATATTAAATGTTACAAAGTCAATTTTGGGGTAAATTTGAATCACTTTGTGCATTTTAATGACAACTTTGAATTGCTCTTGTTTTCTGTAAATGAATTCTTTTTCAAGCAGGGATTTTTCTGTCTTGGTAGAAAAGCTTTCTGGGTGAAGTTCCACTCGCTGCAGCCAGAACTTTCATACTTTGTTCCTTTTATAGGCCATCACATTTGGGGTAAAACTCTAAATCTCTTATTTCAATAAGATAAAATTGGGGATAGACAGAAAATGCACTGGCTTTGTTTTAGCTAATTTGTCTCAGTTTAAGCTTTGTTTTGCAACCCCCAAACCAATCTGTTTTAAGTTTGAGACTCTCCAGACTTTAGCTTAAATTAAAAAAAAGAAAAAGTAATTCTAGAACTGAGATCTGTTGTGTTTTTTTTTTTTTTTCTCCCATGAAACAGGTATTTGCACTTGAGACACTGGAGGGTGAGTGAGTGAGGTACCAGGCTAAAGGCCTGGTATCGGATTGTGACATTAGGGCCATCATATCAAGCAAAAAAACACACATGCTGTTTGAGAGATTAAACTAATAAATTATTTTGATTGAAAAGTTCTCTGGTATTTGGTCAAAAAGCCCCATGCAGCTGGTTCCATAGCACTTAAATCTTGTTTTGTTATAAATCCTTTTTATGGTCAAGGGGATTTGAAATAAATTATGGAACTATGTCTAGAAGTGTGGTGTGTTTTTTTTTTTGTTAAAAAGAAAAAAAAAGAGGATTTAGTTCACTTAGGCCTTAAATGCTTGCATCTGAGTATGCACCTGTGTGCATCTGTATGCACTCTTATGCTTGCACATGCCAATGCAGATGGATGTTTTGATGTGTCTGTGTATTTACTATGGGATCATGCATGGGAGGAAGGTATTGCTTTTACTACTTATTTTCAGGGTATCTAAACAGTGACTGAAACTCCTGTAGACACACCCAGCCTCTGGAAATCCCATGGTTGTGTTGTCATGAGTGTTGGTGGCTGTGGCTGGCAGAGATCACTGTGCAAATCCTGCTTTGGGAGTGTCATTGTCATATTCCTCCCACCCCACCTCCCTGCATGTCTGTGGTGCTGTGGATACGAGCATGCAAATTTGTGCTGCGTGCTAGGGTAAGCATGCTGGTAGGTGTCTCTGGGTGCTGGGGCTGTTCTGTGTACTGGGTTGCACGTACTGGCTATCAGCATCCCCTATTCAGTGCCTCATTGTGACCAGTGCAGTTAATAGTAAATATACATTTCATGTGAACGGGAAAAAAAAATAGCAAGTCTGATCTAAAGGTGCAAAGGTAGTGGGAGAGAAAGGGAACAGGAAAAGAGGTTGGAATGTCTTCTTTTAAAAATATATGTAGTATTTTTTTAAAATATGCAAGCTCTGTCCTAATTGCTTTGTATTTTCTGGGTGTAAACAAGGTAGTGGTCTGGGTTTCCCCCTGATGTGTTTGATTGTATTCAGTGAGGTTACTGAGATTATATCACTGTGGAGTCTGGACGTATGTGTTTTGGAAGAGAGCAGATAACAGGAGCAGTGAGACTTTTGGGGAACCTATGGTTTGGTTCTGCTTGAAGTCAATGGGCCGATGCTAATGAATTCAGTTAGGAGCCACAGCACATCGCGTTTAAGGGAGCATGGCTAACTGAGCTGGTTTTTTTCCTAAGCACCTTTAGATTGCAATTATGTCCTAGCAATGCAATGTGGGGAAGTTTGTTAGGAAAAGAAAGTTGGAGGGATGAACAGCATAAAGGAGTGCTCTGGTGAGCTCCGCTCAGGAAATGGAAATTCAGAGCTGAGCACCAAATCCCCATTGCACCTCTAGGGCAACTGTGGCAAAGGCTGACTTAGTTGTTTCAATCTCACTGGTGTTCCTAGAAATAATCTATAGGAACAAAGTTGGTTTAGGAGTATTTACAGGGAAGAGTGTAGTATCATCCAAAGAGATTACAGATTAGGTTTTGGGTAACTGTGGTGTACACATTTTAATTTCTAGCAGGGACTACAAAATGTATTTGCTCTTGGCTCCTTGCTGGTCCTTGGCCACTTCCTATGTCCTCCCCAGCTGGAGCTGTTTATGCAAGAACTGAGTACATCTAACTCAATGTTACAGTGTGACCAAAATATTTTGGTAATCTGTTGTAATTCTGTTTCCCTACCTCTCCCTGTCTCTTTTTCCAGGTAGGTTTTTTTGGTGAAGGTTTTTGTCCAAAAGTGCTATGTTGTGGTAAGAGATCAGATTCCAGAGATGTGTTTCTTAGTGAAATGAGAGAAATTTACTTGTCAAGGCACGGTTTCAGAGAAAAGTCCTAATTCTTGCTCTGCATAATTTAGTACAGGGTTTTGGGCCCATTTTCTCACATGCTGTGTGTGAGAGCATCCCAGCAAAACCACAAGAAGCTACTGCTGCTTCTATGGGGAACCAACTTTTTCTTCCCCCACTAGTGCTTCTGAAAAGCCTGTGTTCTTTTGGATGAAAATGGGAGTGTTTTTTCCCTAAAGATCAGTGCTCCTTACTTGAGATTGCAGTAGAGCAGCCAGGCACAGAAGGGGTAGGGTATAGCTTGAAAACTTTATTTTCATTTTCTCTTCCTGTGCTTCTGGTGGATGCTGTGTGAAACAGATGATTAATTTTTTTGGCAGCTGCTCCAAGATAATAATGGCTTGCATGTTTTATCTTTGAACATATGGTTAACATGTCTTTAGACCTTGAGTTCCTCTAAAATTAGATTTATTTTTTTTTTTTTTTTTTTTTTTTTTTTTGCAAAGGGGCTGGTGCATGTGGTCTGTTTTACTCCAGCTCTGTCTCTCTTAGGAAGCCAGGTAGATGTCTGGGAGAGGAGATAACCAGACAGAGCTGCTTTTTCTTTCTCTTATGCTCTTCTGGTAAGAGATCAATGTAAATGTGTCTCTTCTAGACAGCATGACATTTAATTACTTCTCTCTCAGAAGGAGCCACGAGGCAGTGGGGAAATTGCTGGCACGCCTTTTCTCCCTGGCAGAGGACATATCTAGTCTCACTTTATTGTTAAACTGTCTCTATAGTTGCCTCTTGACCACCTTTATCTCTGCACTTTTTGTTTCTATACCTTAAACTTAAGCCTATTGCTCTCTAATGAAAAATCAATAATTGGTAAGTAAAAATTACATCTGTGGAGTATCTTGCTGTGCTGAGTCACCAGGTAGTGAGAAAGGGCTGGAAAACTGAAGTTTGCTATGAGGGCAAAGTCATAAAACAAGCACTGGGTTTTATTTTAGTTGGATTGTGATTTAAATGAGTAATACTTTGTTTTATGGTGCCTGTGTAATATTTTTCTGACATTTCTAGTTATCTACATAAACTTTCATTGCTCCGTAACAATTTATTAAGCTATAGGGTATTCATAAATGTGTGGCTAGCTTAATGCAATTGTTCATCAGTTTGGTATTGAAAGGGCACCAACCTAGTCAACAAAGATATCTGTCTTGGTGTTTATCAGCTCTTTAAAATTAAAGAAAGTGATTGTATTATCCTGACATTTTATGTGAGCTAAATTGTTATTTTTTTCACTTTGACTCTTGCCCTTTTTCTTTTGGTATTCATCTGCATAACACAGGCCAGTAAATTTGCTTTAAAGGTGTAAGATTGGGGTTATGGAGGATAGCTTTATAAACACAAACTGTAATAATTTAGATTCAAAGCAGTTATCACTCTAGAGAACACCTCTTGCTGGATAAAACTATCAGCCTGTTCAGAATTTTTTCTCTTTAGTGAGTGAAGAAGCTCAGAGCCATGGAAAGTATGGCTGAAACTGCAGGAAATATTGGGAATGGGAAGAAACAAAAAAAAAACCTTTACAAGTTTCCAAGTCCTTAGTAAGCTTTTTGGTATCAAAACCAAATAAAAATTCTTATTAAACCGGACAAGTCATCTTAAAGCTTTCAGTATCTCCATGGCATGTAGATCACAGCTCCTGAAAGTCAACATTAGTAAAACTTACCTAACAGTGACTATTCCAAGTGTTTCTTCTGGGATCAGCCAAAGGTGGTGGTTGTTTTCCCCTCTCAAGATCCCCAAAATAAAATAATAAAATAGCTGGGGATTCATCTGCTTTCAGTGCAACATTGCTCAATACTTAGAGTACATGGACATCTAGGGTGACTGCCTGCTTAAATAGGGGACTTGGACTGAACTTAAGTGAGTAGTGCAAGGAAACTATTGAGAAACCTTGTGTCCCAGTTACCACCTTGCTCTGTCACCGCAGACATGAGAGTATGCACAGAGCATCTGTTAAGGATTTGTTCCTAGAGCTTTGGAAGGTCTCTGCAGGGCCAGGTTAGCTGGTGAGCTCTGGTAGAGCCATACATGCTGCATGGAAGAGAAAACAAACCCAACTCTCCTTCCGCCAACACTTCCTCTCTGCTGAAGCGTTATCTTTAAGCAATTTCATTGTCTGTTCCATAGCTCATTTTTCTACCCATTTCACACATACCAATGTCATCTTCAGCCTCTCTCCTCTACCATAAGATGTGGATTGAAGGGCTCTGATGTATGTGATGAAAGTTGATGTTTCTCAAATGGCATAGCTGCTCTGCTTTTGAAAACTAATGAGCAGGATGGCAGCACAGGGCTCCCTTTAGCTCTGCCTGTTTCCCTGCTGTGATAAGAGGAGGAGAAACACCTATCCAATAGCTGCAATTAGTGTTGGGGCTAGATCAGAGGAAACGAATGCCACAGATGAGAACTTTTTATGAACTCCTCTGTAGTTTGTTACAGTTACTTGGTAGGACCTAATTACATGAGAGCTCAATTCAAATGCATTTCTTTTTTCACCCGGTAAAGCTCTACTGTCTTTATAGCTTTTGTAAGTGGTCTGAATGGCCCAGAAAGGTCAAGGTCTTACTGTGACCACCACAGAGCCCAGTGGTCCACCTGTGACAAGAACCTAGCCATCCTTCCAGCATGCAATTACCTGCTCTAAACAGTAGATTAATCTGTCCCACAAAGGCAGCTGCAAGTAGCTCTTTGTGGCATGTTCCTCTGCTTTCCTATAGAAAGTGTAATTAACATAGCTGCAAATGAGCTCTTTCAGCAGTTTTCCCCACTGTCCCATAAAATGTGAAAAATATGGGTCAGTGCATTTATTAGACCCTCAGAATGTGCACAGCTCTATCAGCTCCTGGCACTTAGCAATAAGTCCTCTGCTCTCCCATTAAAATGTAAATTGGAGGAGAAAATGTCTTCAGGCTGGTGGGTTTCTAACTTAGCTCTTCTGGTACTGCATTGGGAAGTTAATGGGAGAATGTGATTTTTCACAATCTCCCTTGTGCTGAAAGAATTGGTTGTTTGGGGCTGATTATTTAATTAGTTCTGCTTCTCCTGGATAATAAATGGGGAGAAGGGAGTTGATGCATATGTTACTTAACTTCTGCCTGTAACGATGACTTGAGGGAA
>NW_008824056.1:1011362-1042676 GCF_000699105.1 Pygoscelis adeliae | reverse complement strand
ATTAATTCCCCAATGGTTTTGCCATGGCTGATGCAGCTGTAACTGGAGGTTCCTACTTCTCTGCAGTGCTAAATATAACTAGAAGGTGGATGGGTGTGTCTCGTGTCAATGGTACAGTAGAGCAAACTGTACCTTTAGACTGCTCTGTCTTTTAACTGACTGCTTTTTGTGAGCTAAGGGGTGTCACTGAGTGCTATGGTCTCTTGCTAAGTATATGAAATAGGTGTTTTTTTGTAGACTCTTGGTGATGAGATGACTTCAAATGTTTCTGCTTAAAATATTCACGTATTTAAAATCTATTTCTTTGAGATAAATTGAAATAACTGTAATGATACTGTTCTCAAACCCAATGATGTTTGGTATCCAGTCATGATGCTTGGGCTGGAAGCAGTTTCAGAATCAAAATATTTCTAATGTTTTGGTGCTCTTATGCTTTGGCTGTTTTGTGATACTTCCACTTCTGTGATCCCTGCTCCAGCACAGCTCCATGGCATCAGGAGGAAATAAAGTACTGATAGAGGCAGACTGAAATGTCAGGATCTTTCTGCCTGTGTTCAGGACAAAAGTGTGGGGTTCCCTTACCTGTGCAACCTACCTCTCTTCTTCTGATTTCTGTTGTTCAAGTTCCTAAAATCCTTAGGCAGCCAACTCTACAGGATTTAAGAGAAAATCACAAGAATTCTTATCAATGAGAGAGGCTGAAGTCCAGTCTGGTCAAAGCAAGCTCTGGGTTGTATTTTTTTTTTAAATGTACACCTTTTGACTAATTTGCTTTGAGGCACTGAATATTGATGACACTTTCATCAAAACAATAAATTGGTTTTAATAATCTCAACTTCCATCTGGAAATATCTGAAGATAAAGCCTTTAGACCTCTCCTGCATTGAACGATGCCAATGTGGATTTTCGTTTGGGCCTCTCCTTGGGTTTGTTTCCCAGGCAAAGCCTGCTTGCTGTTCTGATGCTATTGCATTACAGAGAAGTGGGAAATAGCAGTCAGAGTAATAAGTAGCTCATCCCTGTTAATTTACCACGTAGATAGAAACAGGGCAGTGACTAGTGTAACTGTCTTTCACTGCCAAATGTAATCCAGATGTCTGATGTGCTCCTGGAGAGAATACTTAATACTCCTGTGGCTCTTTTTTTTTTTTTTTCCTCCTCCTGCCTTCTGTGAAGGGTAAATACCAACAATATCTCAGCTCTTTATCCCTGTGTCCTCTTGCTGAACAAGATGATAGCCTCTAACTTAACAGAATTTGCATCTGTGGATCTGGCAAACAATTTCTGGACAGGTGCAAAGCAACAGGGTCCAGGAGAATAACCTGCTGTGCATACGCTATTTCTAGACACTGTATTACACGTAATCTGTAATGCAAACTGAAGGTAACGACGCAGCCCTGACATGAGAGATGGTTAGATCATCCAGACCATCTTCTGCCTTGGCAATGTTGCTTCCTCTAGAATATTTTTAAGAGAAATGACTTCAGACAAGCTATTTATGCCTAAGATATCCTGCTCTGTGACCTTCCCCACCCCCTTATAATTTTAATCTTAAATCTTGAACCTTAATATATCCTGAATATCCTATCACATCTATCTGCTGATGCACAGAAGGTGAATATGCTCTGCACAGTGCCTGTGCAGGGAGTCTGATGCTACTGGCAAACACTGGGTGCATCATGTATGCACTTCTGGGTGACCCCATGTCCAGGCTACTGAGGCTTGTAGGATGTGTCAAAATCACTCTGCAATGTCAGACTATATGCGATGCTGGCCAGACGTGGTGGGAATATGGCTCTTGCAGTGCTGGGGGGCTCTGCTGGCTGCTTGCAGCCCTGTGGCTCACAGCGCAGGTGTGCTGGAAGGGATTTGTGTGTGCACAGCTGGGCACATCTGGGAGCTTGACAGCCTCAGTGTTCCTCTGCAAAACTTGGGGCCAGGAAATAAAGTGTTTGAGAAAACACAAATATATGGATGTGTATGTTACAAAAGCTGTATATGCAGTGCTTTTAAGATCTCAGTCTTTCTTTCATTGTGTTATAAATGCAGTCTCACGAGAAACGACCATTTAGCAGAGAGTTGTATATGCCTGCTTTTTGTTGCCTTGGCTCTTTTATCTTTATATTCACTTTATATCTGTTTCTGTCTTCTGCATGATCATAGCCTTTATTTTTCTTAAGGTTTTATTTTAGTTCTATTGCTATCCAGATTTTTCTTCTCCCCAGGGCATATCTATTTGTTTGGATGACTAACTTGCTTTTCCTGTATAAATCTGAATTTTTAAGTCACTGATCCAAGTCTCTCCAATGATAAGTCATTGTCAATCTCTTTGCTTCCTCCTGAGCTTGCACTGTGAGCTGCAAAAAGGATTAATGTGTATATATAGTAGGCATACAGGTTAGGCTAGTCAGAATTAGTAAGGAACAGCCTCATACCTTGTTCTCTCTGCGTTGGTGTTTCTGGCTGCTGAGGAAGGAGTCCCCTTTGCTAGATTTATTTTCTCACTTTTCATGCTCAGGTAACTTTCTGAAAAAGAATATTCTTCCAATTTCCCACCATAATTAAGACCCAGGTTTCATCCCCTGAGTCTGGTTAGCTTCGTCCCAAAGCTACTGGTTAAATCTGTGTTTAATAGAACCCTTTCTGCAAGTTTGTTTTTTTTTTTTTGGGGGGGGGGGGGGGGGTGGGAAGGCAGGACCATGGGCAAGCCATGAAGGTTGTTTTCAAAAGGAGGTAGCTGAGGTGTGCTTGCCTGGTTGCATGCAGGATTTAAGCAGAAGGTTAAATCTGCTGCAAATAGCTTGGTTTATCATTTCAGGAACAAGTTAAAAAATACTATTGTATGTTTGGATGGTAAAAACAAGACATGATTAGCTGAAAAGGCATGATTTATTCTTGAATGACTGAATTGCTGGAGTATAAAAAGCTGTTTTTGAAGTGATACACCTGTGCATACTATCATTCTAATATGCCAAGTTTTAATACTTGTGTTGCTATTGTACACTGCTTTGTGACACTTCATCCAACAGTGTCCTTGCAAGCTCATGTCTTGTGTTTCTTAAATAGTTAATTAAAATGTTAAAATACATTTAAATGATGGATCATGGACCTCTTTGCACTGAACAGCTATGTTTAGACTATTTGAACAGCTTTGTTTAGACTGGCTAGCTGTGCCGCTGTATTTCACCTGGTTATTGGTGAGGCTGCCAGGGAAGGCAAGGGACAGTAGATGGCAATATGGTGCTACAAACGGACCAGCAAATTCGAGGAACTTCTGGTCTGGCCTACAAAGTCCCCTGAAAAATCAAGACAACTGCTACTGTGTAGGACGTACCTTCTGTTCTGACCTTGGTGGGGTGGGTGCAAAGAGGGGCTTTATGCTGGAGTTGAGGCTGCACGATCAGTTCTGGTCTCCAGTGTAATTAGGCATGGTGTATAGACTGTTCTGCTCATCGATCTGTCTATAGGCTTCTTGTAACAGCAAGGCTCAGCATAGTGTGCTGCTTTGTCCATCATATTCAGACTTGCTGTGTCTTTTTTGACGCTAGCTGATATTTCGGCCAGGTGGGAGAGCACTGGGCTCAGGGCTGTTGTGATGGTGTGGGTATGACCAGGGCGTCTCTCTGACTTACAGTGGGTTACAGTGAAGGTCAATTTATGACTTAATGCCCCAGAAACTGCAAGAAAGGCTAAGCTTGGGTTCATGAGGGGGGTGGTTCACACTTACTAGTGGCTCCCTGTGTATGTTTTAGGGCTGTTATGGGCATAAAGAATGGGATTTCCTGGTACCTTTGCTGCTACCTGACTCTATGTCTGCCTGTTTCTTCCTCCCAGCCTATTCCTTACTCTCGGCTTTACCACTTGGGAGCCATATAATAAACTGTGGCACATGTCATGGCATGTCATGCTGAAGACCTATATATGGGTCTTCAAACAAATCAAGAGGGATTGTGCTGAGAACTCATGAATGTCGATCAAATCCCTGAAGCTAGCTTTGTTTTTTATTTTGAATTAAACGTTGTTTTACCACAGAGGATACGTGTCCACGGTAAGAGGTCTGAATGCAGAGAGCTGGAGTGCAAGCTTCAGCATGCAATATGTGTATTATTCCCCAACTGTTACAGTCCAGAGTCCTAAGAAGTGTGTGACCACAGGGGGGACTCTTGTTTTTTGCATATAAGGCCTGGGCTAAAAATGGACGAAAACCTAAACCTCCGCTTTTTTGATGTCTCCAAATACACAAAATTAGGAGGCAGAAAAGCTGTAAGTGCAACATACATTTACTTGGACGTTTACTTGATTTGTGAGACTCATCAATTAATTAGACATCCAAATGCTGTTATCTGCACTTGCAATTGATTTTTTGGATGGCAAATTACTGGTACATAATTAGAGGTGATCTTTAAAAAAAAAAAAGTCCATTAGCCTTTCTGGAGCCTGAAGCATAAATAAATCCAGTGGGTTTTCAACATGAGAGATGTTTCTTGTTTTCCCTTTTACTGCCTGGAGATGTCCTCAGTTTCTTTGCAGGTACTGATACTTCCCAGGTGCCTTATTTGCACTGGAACTCATTTTGGATGGAAAAGTAAGGAGAAGAGGGGCAATGTGGGAGTTATTTTGAAGAATAGGGTTATGGTTACCAAGCAAATGAAACCATGTTAGGGCCCATATTCTGCATACCCTCAAATACACTTGTATGGCACTGAGGAACAGTTACTGGGTGTCTCTATTTCATAATTAATGCATGCTCAAAGCACTGGAGATTGCAGAAAGTTATATATTAAAAAAGGTATATTTCCCCTTGCTTAATTCTCAGCCTAACTAATGAACTAAGGGAATATCAAAATTTAACTTTTCTGTGCTTTGTGGGCTGAAGGACCCCAGTAGTATTTCCTAGTGTTGGTGCAAGAAGTTTTGAAGTCTTGACTTTCTCACCCAGCTGAAGAAATAGATGTTGTGGGTAGCGAGAGCACATGAATACAGTGGCCAAGCACTTGGACTGGAAATGGGTCCTCTCTGAGCAACCTGCCTGGGCCCAGAGATATTGGCAGAAGTTATTGAATGAAGAGTGGAAAACAATAACTGAATGGCAGTCACGACTGATCTGGTGCCTGGTGGCTGAGAAAATATGGGTGAACCAGTAAAGATCTTGTTTGCAACACAGTGTGGAGGCTTTTCAGGAAGATGCACTATGAAGTAATTGTGCTTTCCATTCTTCAGGAAGAGCTTGCAAGCACTATAAGTGGTTAACTTGATGGATATATTAGCTCTTTTTAATTTCATGCTCTTATCTTATTTTGGAAGATCTGTTCTAATTTTTGAATGAGCCAGGATTTGAATCTGCTGTAGTCTTCTGTCCTTAACTACTGCCTCCACTGTGAAGGATGACATAAGTCTCCCTTAAATGCTCTGCCTTGGAGCTTTCCCATTTACTACAAATCTCACTTTCACAAGGTATTTCCCCTGGTGTAGCTGGGCAGAGGCTGACTGGTTTTGGGTGGTGTGAGGTTAATCACTAAGCTGTTTTTAAGCTGTGAGACTCTGGGGTGGAGGAGAACACTACTTGTTCCTGCCCTCCCTTCCCCAACCCCCGTGGGTGCTTGGAAAACACTTTTTTTTTTTTTTTTGGAGGTGGTGGTGGTTTCTGTCTGCTTGTAGCTCATGCAGCATCTGCTCCTGAGTACTTGAAGACACCGATCCCCAGTGATGAAGTCTGACACCCATCACCGGTGAGTGCTTCCCAAACCCCAGAGCTGGGCACCAGCCCTGCCTGCGCTGTGACTGCAGGCTGCCCTGCCTGTGTCCCTTCCTGCTCCTCTGCCATGGATGCCACTTGTCTGTCCACTTGAACAATTGTGCACCCCCTTTTTTTTTAAGGAAAAAAAAGTCGTCGTAGTGAAAGAGGATCAAAATTGGGTATCCACATTATTCTCTCTTTTCAGCTGTAAGCTGGACTTTGGAAATTCTCTTGGACAAAATGATTGTTAATATACAAATTCATCACGTTTCCTAAATACTTTCTTTCTCTATCTTGTACAGTTTCACAACTGGCAAGCGCATGCTGACTGCAGGAATAACAGCCCATTACAAACACTGTAGAAATGCAGAATTTGGATCTGGGCTGGACTCTGGCCTCTGAAGAGCTTTATACTGGGGTTTTTAATTTCTACTACACTGCCAAGCTTCACACAAGCATAAAATGATATTTCTTTCTAAAGTACCTCTTGTACTACAGACTTCTTTTCTCATTAGGCTGCAATGCAATGATTTCTTAAATGCTGTCAGTAACACTCACACCAGTCTAAGCTATTTTAGAATAGCAATAATTTTTTTCACTAGAAATCTCTAATATGGTAATGTTCTCTGAAATGTACTGAAACAGATGGGAATAAGAAGAGATGAACATCTTGTTTTTGATTCAGTGTAGCTTAATGGAAGTAGCCTTTAAAGTAAAATGTTTTAAAGCTGTTTTTCACACAGTTTATATGTATGAAAGAAGAAATCCTGTCTTGTCAGGACACCCAAATGAGTAACACCAGCAAAATCTCTCGTTATGAGACAGAACATAAATAGTGTGGGCATATGAGAGAAGACAAAAGTGTTATTAACATCACTGAGAAAAGAAGTTAAGTCGTGTAGAATAGACTGAAGCCAGATGTAAGGATTGCTTGTACTGAGCAAGGCTTTAAAGTATGTGTAGCATAGCACAGTATGACCTTTACCTCTATGAGGTAGCTGAGTTTTCTTTATCCCTGAAGTGGGTGTTTTACAGTATTTAATCACTGGCTCTCAAATGTCAGACCATTTTAGGGGAGAGAGGTAGTATGTGTGTCACCTAGAACTCTTGAAAACAAACTTTATGATGAACTGTAACTATGCTCTCTAGGTTTCCTAGAAAAGTCAATCTGTGCTTTTAAGTGAGGGCTTCCTGTGAGAGGTGTCTGGCAAGTCCTCCCAAACCTCCACCCCCAGTTTATCAGATGCTTTGACAAGGACTGTGGCTAATGGCAGTTCACAGCGGGCTGGTGGGGCTGACACATAGCTTGGCTGGAAGCACAGCTGTTGAATGATTTATGTTGGAAGACACCTCTGGAGGTCTTTGGTCCACCACTGAAGCAAGGCAGGGTCAACTTCAAAGCCATAGTAGCTTCTTCAGGGTTCTGCAGTGTCATCTACAGGAAGTTGATTAACATAACAGAAGGGGGGAACCCCCCCCTTCTTCCTTCCTTTGCTTTCTTGCACACTATATGAGTGAAACTTAGCTGTGGTATGAGGACATATGACTTCACTGACTCTCATAGACAAATGCCTCTTTCAATCTAGGCTTTGACACTTGTTAAATATCCCAACGGAGCACCTTATCAATGTTCTTGTTTCCAGAATATAACTAATAGCTAGCTGTTTGTACAGTATAACTATTCAATTCACACCTGCATTTCACATCAGTGCACTAGGTTTTGGGGATAATAAATCTATCAAACTGGTGCAGTAACCACTTGCCTTTAAGCTTAATAAGATTTATTCATGTGGATTTAGTGTGTGAGAAGTAGTCACAGGCTCTATTGGCTGTAGCTTTACTTGCACTGCTATTGTATAAAGATACTAAGGTGCAACAAATGGTGTTTGAATGCTCAGAGCTCTGGAATACCAGAGTTTCATGAAGATAAAATGGTATTTGCCATCTTTAGTGCATTGTATATTCAGCACTGAAGGCTTTTCCGTAAGGTTTACCTAGTGGTGACTCCAGACGAGAGGAATCTGGATGAAAGTGCTGAGGATAGAGACTTGCTTGGCAGACTTTGCAACTTAGGTTTTATGAAGAATTTATTTAAAAGCACTCTTCCAGTGGATATAGTTTGAAATACTATTTAACTGTGTGAGATGAATTGGAATAAATGTATTTGTGGGACCACCTTGTTGTTTACAGCCATTGCAGTAGACCTTTGGACCTAATGTTGTAGCTATCGTATTTATGAATGGGTTGGATGCTCCAGATCCAGCTGTGGCCCATGATAATGGTGCATGTTCTATGGTATAACGACTGTGCAGAATGACACAATATTCAGGTATCTTAAACTTTTTAAAGAAAATTCCTCTTGTGCACTGATAGGAGGTCACTGGGGAGTGTATTAACCAGGAATTCCACCCCCCCCACCCCCAAATTGTCTTCTAAGCTGGTGATAGATATCAGACTTGGAATTTTTGCTTCCAAAATGCATCGATAAAGCTCTAGAAAACTCGACAAACAAACTTGGAATGAATGGTGAAGCGTGACGTACTTCTGGGAGAATCTGCTGTACATCTTGATGATATAGTACAGTGGTCTTTGTGCGTGAGTGTGGTTTTCTCCCCAGGACTTTTTAGTGCTGTTTTTGATATTGAGATTAAGAGTAACTGCTCCTTGGCAGGATGACTAAATAGCTTTTTGGAAGGGAGCAAATTGTGATATCCTTCCTTTTTTGATTTGTGGGTTTGACTAAAGATGATGATGGTATCGACATTAGATGCTGATCCTGTGTTTGCTTCTGCACATGTGCAGCTTCTGCTCTGTTACTCATGGGCTTTTTCTCACTGGCTTCAGAGGGTCCTTCCCTGGCTTGAATGCTTATTTTTTTCAGGCTCAAGGCACACCCATAGAGATATTGTGTGAAACACAACTTGGGGACCTCAACACTAGCTGCCACCCGAGCTACTTGCAAGCTGGAAGTGGAACAGCTGTGGTGATGCCTGATGGGGGGGTCAGCCCAACTCCATCTGTATTTGCCTCTCCGCAGGTATGTCCTAGCTCATGTTTTCACTGTTATTCTGGAATATTAATGATCAAAGATTATTTGGACCAATAACTTCCCATGTAGAGTGCTTTACAGTCCTATTGAATGTGTGACCTCAGCGCCAAAATGAGAAATTTAGCCTATATTCCTGCACTCGAGACAACGTAAAGAATAATTGAAATGAATTGATTTTGTTTAATCTTCACACAACAAGGAGACTCATCAGAAGCAGAGTGCCTGCTAGTTGTGTCATTAGCTTCTGTGCGTGACTCTTGTACATAGCTTTTGTACTCTGCCTTAACTCCTCTCTTAACTCCGTGCCGGCAGGGCTGCTGAGTGCTATTGACTTTCAGACCTCTCCCTAGAGATTTGCTCCAATGCCCTTTAAAAGGAGCAGAAATTTTGCTCCGGATCCAGCCCTGCAAGGTCTAGCCCAATGGCTGCAGGCAGGAGGATACCTCCATGATGCACCGAGGCTTGGGCTCAGCTGTGACAAATCATGACTATAACTCCTGAATTAGACTTTATAGGTTGAAACTGAGCATGACTTAACTTTTTCCATTTTAATAACAATAATGGAAAAGAACTCTAGGCTATTAAAGCAGTAATCATAGTTATAAACAGCCATGCCACAGTCTCTCTGGCTATTTCCAAATATATCTTTTCATTTCTTATTCACTGTTGTTATCTGTGTTTAACTCTAATATTAATGTTTCCACTCAATTGGTTGTAATTGACTTAGTGACTTTCAGGAAAATAACTTAAAATACATCTAAATATATTCTTTCAGAGGTTCATAAAAACTTTCCTAAAACAAACAAACAAAAAAGCCATATATGAGTTGCTGTAACCAACAGAGACTAAATTAATCCGCAACATGATTAGACTTATGGCATCTCTTGGCAGCCAAAAAGAGTAATCAAGAATTAAAACAAAAAACATCTCAGGCACTGGAAAGTTATTTTGATCAAATGCTTTATTTTACTTTTAAAATAACTTATAAGAAAAACAATTTTTAGTAACAAACTCTCAGCTTGGTCAAACCAGGTATCAAGTGAGTTATATCCACATCTCTCTCTTTTTCTGAGTAAACAAGTTATAATTGAAATTGCAGGAATCTTAACAACTCCAGTATCTGAAGTGAACCCACAGACACCAGTACCTGAAGTTATATTAATTCAGTGCAGAAAACAGCACTCAGATTTCAACTCCATATGCCCCCCCTTTTGTTTACAAATGAAGGTATTCAAGAGGCAACACTTTCTTCCCCAGATAATAATGTGCTTATTAATTTCCTGGGTACTTTAGAGTTTCTTGGGCACTCTGGCATGAGGGGTGTGCAGCCTGATGAAGGTAAGCTGAAGTCTGCAGCATATGTGCCAGCTGCAAACCTGTGGTGCTCCAGATGTGTGCTCCCCCATGGACGGGCTCCTGGTGGAGCCGTTATTCGTCAAAGGAGTTGCTTAATACCACTGGAAAGGCTTTGATGAAGATAGAAAATATTTTCTATTGTCATTTATGCATTAACAAAATGTGTAATGGATACAATAATACTTTTTATCAGTATTGGATAAGAAAATGTCCTGGCTTTTTCTGTGTGTAGTTTTGATGCAAAAATAGTGATTTTTTTTTTTCCTTATTTTTATATAAAAGCCAGATATACATGGGGCAAAATTTTTCAAGCTGGTGTGAAAAGTATAGATATTCCTTCATCACTGAATATAGAGAATAATCTGCTATACAAGCCCTATGTGTGCTGGGGCGGGGGGCTGTTGGATAGGGTGGGAAGGGTGATGTTCTCCCTGCTGGTGCCACGTGCCCATCTGGGCTTTCCTGGCATGTATGTGCTTTCTAAGAAAGCAATTGTAAAATTACCTTCACTTGCCAGGGCACAGGAATGGGGGATTGTGGTGCGGTCCCTGTGTGTTATTTCTGTGCTTTGGTGGAAGCTGTTGCTGCTGTCTGTTAGCACTTCTGCCTTAAAAGTCCAAGGTGTGATATGGCAAATACTGTTTGCATGTAAGATCTGCTAATTAGTTTTCTGTCCCTTTATTGCGTCATTGCTGGCTCTTACAGATCGCAGTTTAAGGGGGAAAAAAAAAATCCTGGTGAGATTTACACAGAGAGTTCCTGGTGGCAGGATTTCTTCACTAGTGCTTATTTAATTCAAATAGAGAAATATTTGCTATTGAAACAGAGTAACTTGTTGATCCAGGAGTACTTCATCATTTGCGGGCTACTAACCAAGCCCAGGTGTGCTCTTGGAGGGGTTATCATTCCATGTTACACAGAAAATCCCTAAATGCCTTCATCCTAATGAAAAAAATCTTTCACAGTGGACAGTTTGAAAGATGTAAAAGTTATTCTCCATCATCAGGATTATCATGTTTAACCCCAGCCGGCAGCCAAGCATGATGCAGCCGCTCGCTCACTCTCCCCTGGTGGGATGGGGGAGAGAACTGGAAGGATAAAAGTGAGAAAACACATGGGTTGAGATGAAGACAGTTTAATAGGTAAAGCAAAAGCCGCGCACACAAGCAAAGCAAACCAAGGAATTCATTCACTCCTTCCCATGGGCAGGCAGGTGTTCAGCCATCCCCAGGAAAGCAGGGCTCCATCACGCATAACTGTTACTTGGGAAGAAAAATGCCATCACTCCGCACGTCCCCCCCCTTCCTCCTTCTTCCCCCAGCTTTATATGCTGAGCATGACGTTGTATGGTGTGGAATATCCCTTTGGCCAGCTGGGGTCAGCTGTCCCAGCTGTGCCCCCTCCCAGCTTCTTGTGCACCCCCAGCCGACTCACTGGTGGGGTGGGGTGAGAAGCAGAAAAGGCCTTGACTCTGTGTAAGCACTGCTCAGCAGTAACTAAAACATCCCTGTGTTATCAACACTGTTTCTAGCACAAATCCAAAACATAGCCTCATACTAGCTACTATGAAGAAAATTAACTCTATCCTAGCCAAAACCAGCAGAGTGATTTTATACCAGAAGATGCTTCTGAGTCTCCCAAAGCAATCCTAATAACTCAACACCACTGAAAACATTAAAAAGTTTAAAGGGGTGGAAAAAACTATACTTTCAGAAAATGATGGCTTTTCTTTCTATAACACTTTAGGAGCACTTCACTGTTTTGCCAGAGCCAGGCCCTCCTATGAAGTCTACAGCAGATGTGAGCAGAATTGGTGTGCTGGACCTGTTACGATAGCTGTGCGTTTATGAGGTATTCTTATCAGCCAAAATGTGTTTAACACACCCTGGCTGCGCTGGGATTTATGGTGAATCGCTTTCCGTGAGATTTAAAGTGATTTCAAAGCTGCCTGAGGTTTAAAAGACTTAGAGCAGGGAAGCTTTGGGGATTTGCAGTGTTTTCAAATTTGCAAATGCTAGAAATGCCATTATCTGGGCAAGTCTTTATTAATCAAAATAAATAAAACCATTTTTCTCTCCAGCAGAAAGCTGTAGAGCAACTCCCTAACTTCTGGGGAGTGTGTGGTAAAACATGCCATTGAACAGAAATCTGCAATTCCATGCCTTGGATAATGAGGAGCTATTTAGAGCCAAATTAAGCTGTCTCGTTCAGGTGTAGCTCAAATTGTTCTTTAGAGCCTTTCCACACGTATGACATGTTAGAAGAGGTCTCCAAAGCCTGTGGGAGTTTTTACTATCAATGTGAATGAACTTGGGATGCGAAAGGAGAATAAGATTTATCTGGATAAATTTTGGGTAATCTGGAGAGGTAAGACCTCATTTAAGCAAGGCCTGTGAGTGGCTCCAGGTTATCACTGGGTAGAGATTTTGGAGATGTGGGATGTGAACTGATGGGACCCTGAAATAGCCCTTTCAGATCGCAACACGGTGATTTCCATGGCTATCTGAGCTGTTGCCGCTGGGCTGTGCAAGAAGAGTTGGTTATGTGCAGCTCTGGATGAAGTGCTGAGGAGCATATGGCTTGTCTGCAGGGAGTGTTGCAAATGATTTGCTATATGTGCTGTGTAAAAATGTTATGTTTTGATGTGCTGGCTCTCTGGGTTTGGCTGGGAGTGGGTTGTTAACCGCAATATATAAATGGGCTTAGTAAAATCTGTAATTCCATTCTATTCTAAGCTTTGAGGATGCATTTGCAATGGCACGAGCAGGCAGCTGAGCAGACCTGTACCTGGCTTTGTGTGTTAGTCTACCCTGAGTTGATGCTCTGTACAAACCTCGAATGCTTTAGTGCAAGGCAACCTATTGTTCCTTCTGAAGTACTTGGGTGATGTTGACAAATGCTGGTGATCCCAGAAAAGCGTGCAAAGTGAGAAATATTATTCATGGATATTTTTTCCTGGACTAACCAGGGTACGGGATCAAGCTCTAAATTACTTATTCAGAGCTGCTTTCAGGCCTGTGGTATCTGCCCTGGCATTGCAACCAAATTTAAAGTTAAAAAAAAAAAATTCTTGGGGGAAACAGTATGAAAGTGAGAGCGGCCTAATTACTTTTTTTTTTTGAGTTTGTGTTTTTCTCTGAAGAGGTGACTTGCAGCCATGAAATGAAGGTTGGAATGAGGTAAAGAGGATTAAGATCTGGTATCTGAAGTTGGTTAATTTTAGCACAATCTTGCTAGGTTGTGTATTATCATTCCAGCAGCTGTTTTGAAACTGTCTAGTCTACTTCATGCTTTAGGCACTTACTGAAGCCTCTGCTATGTATACATTGTTTTTATTTTTCCTTTCCACTGCTGCCTCTCCCCCAATGTTTTACCTCTTATTTGTGCATTATCTTTGTCAACGCGTTTCTCAACTTGACATTTTTCTTTCTGAGGTTCCAGTCTTCTATTACAGGGGCTTTTTATTGCTTTGCAGCAGGAACTTGCCACACGGTGTTTTTTCTGCTCTTCCTGATTATTTCACTTCCCACCACTGACAACCCTTCAAGCTCCTGTGAATGGAGGTGTCTTCATGCCGTTTGCTTCCTCTCAAGCAAAGTCAGCTTTTTAATACCAGAGAAGTCTGAGAGGAAACAAAATGCAAAGGATGACATTTTTGAAGAAGAGAAGATTTACATTTTGTCAGTCCTTCCATTCAGTGCAATGTCATTCACTGCCGTGTCAGTGTCAGGATGCGGTGATGATTGATTCTCTCTGCCATTAAAGTCTTCCTTATACCCCTGAGTAGGACCACCAGAAATCCAGCTAGAGTCATCTCCAAATAAAACTTTTGATTGCTTATCCCATTCAAAAAAGTAATTAAAAGGTAATAAAGTAGTTAAGTAACAGCTCTTGCTATGTATCGTGTTCCTGTGTCCCTTCAGGCTGTGGACTAGCCTTCAGTGAGCTCTATTAAATTGTACCCGTGCTCTAGCAGTGAGCTCTTTTTTCTGAGCCAGCGACAGAGTATTCTAGCATCTAACACGATTGATATCAGTATTGCAAAGTGCTTACAAGTGATGCTTAAATCTTGCATATCTTAAATATTTTTATACACAAGGATAATACAATCCCCAAATCATACAATGCATGGCAAAGCAGGTAAGAACAGAAGGTCTGTTTAACCAGATAATGTACCAGCAACTAAATGGGAGTGGGATAATCTCTCTCAAAGGGCTTCACCATTAGACAATACACTAATTGATCAGACCAGCTTGATTAGTCCAAGGGGAATTCAGTTGTTTGTAAACTTAGCCTAAAGTCAGAATATCTTTTACTGTTTTATTTTGGTACATTAAGTAGTATTAATGCTTTAGACTTCAGTATTCAAATGTCTTTTTTTCTTTTTTCCTTATTCTTTCTGAAATTCCCATTTCATTGCTCCTCTATTGCTAGCTCTTCTCCCAACATGCTGTTTCACCTTGGCCAAATTTCCACCTTCTTTAAGATCTCCCATTTTTCAAGTGTTAGTGTTATGATAGTAGAGATTTCTGCCAGATACTTGGTCTCTTACAATATTCGTGTGATCTGTCCTCCCAAGTCTTGCTCACTGTTTCCTGTTTTTGTTCTTGCTAGAATGCTAATTAGTGCCTGTGACTCAAAACTGCTTGTTTAGGTAAATGTACCCACCAGCAGTTGCTGTACAGTGGTGTTGCTGATGTGAAATTTTTTTTTTAGTGTTTTCATTAAGCATGTACGGAGTTGTTATAATTGCATGCTAACCAAAGAACATTAAGGAGACAAGATTGTGGGGCTATAAACAACTTGTCACTTGCAGGTGACTTCTCTGCTATTCTGGTCTTATCATGGTCTCTATGTCTACTTTTTTTTTCTTGGTATCTTGCACTGCCTCATGAAAAATCATGTGCTGGATATTCAGTCTTAATGGACCCCAGGGTGATCCAAGGTGGAATTTTTTTTCTGAGATGCTGCAGATGTACTCATAGTATAAGCACAGGTCTGCTTTATCTTACAGCCTAAGTGTATCCGTATCTAAAATGTTGCTTGAGAGGAATGTATAATCACTGTGAAAAAGTTATCCAGGAAAAATAACTTTTTCCCTTTTCAAATTGAGAACACCGTAAGACTCTTCTTGAGCTCATCTGAAAGTCAGTGTTAGCTTTTAATACATTCTGCAGGTATGTCCTACCTCATGGATTTCTCGTGGACAATTTGTTGCAAGTATTTGAAATCTAGGTAATCCCTCTTTCTTTAATCACTGGTATGGATTTATCCTTGAGATCGGCTTGGGGCATGACCCAAAGCCAGCTATAACTGGTGAGAGTTCTTTCAATACCATTAATCACCAGAAAAACAAAGTCTGTTAAAGGTCTGGCTTTGATTTTACTTATCAATCCTGTTGGCTTGAACGGGGTTACAAAGACTTCAGAAAGGGAGAATTTTGCATCTTCTCCAGCACCTTTAAAGAGGATGCTCCTCACTTTGGACGCATCATTTGTAGCTTATTAAAACCAAACTCTAAGCTTTTATTATATCATCAATACATCTAATCAAGTTTTAGAGGAAAGGTGGATTTATTCCATGTTTTCATAAATTCTCACTTTGTCTATCAATATTTACAAGATATTTGAAAAATAATTTGAAAAAGAAACCCCATTCTGCCTCTCGCATCTAGTTTATCAACAGGATTCTTAAATCTCTGTCCATGCTACATTAAAAGCAGAATCGAAAAAGTGTTTGATAACCGCTTATTAAATCTGTTCTCCTAAATCAGGTCAAGACAGGCATCCCAGATGGAAACTCATCTCATTCTCATAAACACACTTCATGCCTTGTGCCTGCGTGCATAGATACCGATAAATCACTGAAATAAAATTCTGATAGATATAAAAATCCCCAAAACATTGTAGTGTTAACTCTCAGTTCTTCATGCCTTTAACATATTACTGTTGTCTGTACCTGTTCTGTCATTAAAACAAATAACACTGTATATGGTGCCTTCCAGCTGCAAATATAAAGGAAGGGCATTGGGTGCTCAGTCTCAACTCCATCCTCAAAACACATTACAACAAATCGACATACTTTTAAATTGTTTGCTATTCAATAACATGGGAGATGTGTAGAGAATTCAAAAGCCCTTTGCAGACTCTCAGAAGCAAACTCTGGGAAACCAGAATGTGGTGCAGTTTTACCCATTCCTGTTCTGAACAGAACAGTATTTTTCTCCCCATTATTTTTACTGAAAAATGGTTGCGAACATGAAACATAGGGTGCAATAGTGAATACTATATCTGAAGTACTGTAGGTAGACTGCAGGACCTTTGAAGTCTCTAGCAGTTCCTTGTAAAAATAAAATTCAGCTCCTGCCCAAGAAGACTTCGAAGTGAATCTGTGCTGCTTCAGAGGTAGCACCCGTGGAAGCAGCTTCCCTCTGTGCCAAAACTAATTTTTTGTTCTCTGTCCTTTGTAAGGTGCCAGGGAAACAGGAGTGGTTTCAGCAGAGGAGCCTAATCCGCTCATGGTGGAGGTGTTAGACTTTTGGATTAGTTCTTTATACCAGTTTTCTGTGTTGGGGGGGTCAGGTTGCTGCCTTTGTTCTGTGGACCCTGGAGAAGGGTCACAGATAGGAGGCTTCTGTGGTGCAAGGAAGGAGCAAAGTGATATCCCTCCTTTCCAGGCGTGCTGAACCTCCATCCAAGTGAGTTCAGACTCATGGACATCAGCTTTTTGAGCAAAATGGCTTCTAGACAATTTTTTTAAAGTGAGACTCAAGGCAGCTGAGTTTGTTAATAGATTTTCTTTTACATGCTAAATTTATTTTTTTTTAAAACTACTGAAATCTGTTATTGTTTTCTCTGAGAAAAATAAGTATTTAAAACCATTTTGTAAAAATGACTGCAATACATAATTTAATCTGAGGTGTAAGTGTGATGTTTTCATCTGTTGCTCCTCTTGGTTTCTTACCAAATACTGGGTCAGGTTTGGGCTTGAAATTAGCAATTACTTCAAAGTAGTACTTTAGGTAGGCAGATGAAGAATCTGAGGCTCAGGAATTAAGCTTGCAGTAACTCCCTTATGCATGCAGTAAACTTAACCTGTTATCTAACACCAAGTGTCAGAGTCTAAATGTCAGAGAAGGCTGATCAGCTGCACAGAACTGTCTGCTCTACACTTGACCTGCCTCTGAGAACGTCCCCCATGCTACAGGTTCAGTCTGAACCTGGGAACTGGATAGTTTGACCCTAAAGGATGAGATATATCTACCTAGATAAGTTTTATCCCCTTTAAGGTACCACTAGCAAGGATCAGATCAGGATAAAATGCCAAAAAAAACCCAGTTGCTGCCACTTAATGAAGATGACTTCTGTGCTGGAGTTGCCTAGCAGAGCAGGCTGACCTTTCTGGATGCAGAGAACTATCAGCACCTCCTCCCAGACCTCCCCTGTGGCAATGCCTTAAGTGGGCAGGCACTTCACAGCACTTTCTTGATGCTCTTTAGGACATGCTCTTTCTCATTTGGACTTCCTCCTCTCTCTTTTTTTTTTTTTAGGGAGGATTTTCTTCTGTGGTCCATGTTGCTCTTGTGTTTTATGTCCTGTTACAAGAACTTCTTTCCCTGCTGTGTATCTGGGAACCTGTTTTCTGGTAACCTCCTTCTGAAGCCTACCCTGCTCTTCAGCCTTCAGCTGCTTGCTGACTCTCCATATTCTGTTGCCACACGCCAATTAGGTTGGAGTTACTCCTAGGACTGGCTCTGAATACTGGATTGTTATAACTTTTTTTTTTAAACTCTTTTTCAATGTAGAGTATTCTCAAAATGAGAAGTGTATGTGTAGTATGTTATGGAGAGATGCTTTTTGATGTCATGCATGACAGTGTTTATGGCCAAACTCATCTGAATTTATTTTTTTTTAATTTTATTTCACTATAGACAAAAAGACATGCGAGAGAGCTGTCTTGGAGTAGAAGCAAGCTACCTGCTTTTGTATGGCTTAGGACAATAACCCGTCCTAGCCAGACACAGCCTTGCTGTGTGTACAGCTGCCGGGGTGCTCCCACAATGCTGCCTGCAGCATTTCCAGCTGGCAGCACTCAGCAGCTTGAGGTCTTGGTTGGGTAGGGCTGGTGCTGTGATGGAGCTGTGAATCCTCCCTGATGCAAGCTGGTATCATGCAAACAGAGTGAACCCGTGCCCTGCAGGTAGGGTATCTGATCTTTCCTTGCCCAACATGATGGGGTACGGTTGTATGCTTAGCAAAGCAAACAGGTATTGGAATCTCATAGTTTGCTGCAAACAGCTATTTCTGTCCCCTGTCGTCTTAAAATAAGCATCACTTACACTTTTGTATTGAAAGTAGCTTTTTTCCTCAATTAAGCGGTGTGTGTGTCTTATTTTTTGCCAGAGTGGTTGTACTGTTTTTTCCTGAGAGAGAGACACAATGGAGTTTGTGTTTGGTACAAACCCCAGAACTGAATCTTTGTGCATATCTGATGCTGTTTCACAGGGGATGTTGTATTCATTGGGAAATGATTCATGGAAGTCTTCCCAGAAGGAGAGCAAATATCAGCCTTTGGATTATCAAGTCATTACCTATATATGAATCGAGGTCTGTCGATCCCAAACTTCTTGCAGCAACAGAAATAATTTGTTTGCTTTTTGCAGAGGTCGGCTTTTGTTCTGGTGAAGAATGTGTGTTTATATGGACACATGCACAATGTTGCACAACTATCTAGAGTGCTGATTTAGTTCAAGGACAGGATCAGGAAGCATTGCCAAGGGATTTAAGGTGCCCTTCTGTTGTGCAATACTGTGTCCTATTTTCACAGCGGACTAATAGTTTGCAGACACCTTGTATTCAACAGTTACTGTATGTTCTAATTTATGTTTATGTTGTAATTTATTCATGGCCAAGAAGACATGGTTGGATTATTAATACCCTCTTAATTAGTCTGTTTTCTGGTGGTAACTTGCCTTTCATGGCTGAGCAGGAGCTGACAGTGGAAGTCAGGCAGTAACCTGGAACAATGTGACCGCTTCAATCCTGACCTTAAAACCAGGGCAGGTTACCTTTTTTCATATTAATAACTCTTCCTGCTAAAGTCACTATAATTTCAGAAGAAACAGATGCAAAATATTGCGTTTTCATGATGTGTTTTTATGGTACACAGACTTAAAAGGTCTCAGCTGCGCAGCTGTACCTAGCTGAGTGCATTATAGCTAGCAGGTCCTGTGCTGGGTGACCTCCAAGTTCATGAGGGTACTGATTTTTTTTTTTTTAACCTTTGATGGCATAGCCCGTGGAACACCTTTACAGAATATCCATCGTTTTACAGTCTAAAAATAAAACAAGTCAATAGTTAATAGTGAAAGACAAAACAACAAAAAAACCCAGGGGATTCATCAAAGTACATTCTCATATGTGGGGAGGGTGGAAGAGTCAAAATGTGTGAAGGTCTTAAAGCCGATAAAGTTCCAGAAAAGCTGTGAAGGCAGAGGAGGGGGGTACAGCCTGCACTTGCTCTTTTGCTGTCTTACACTCGCTGCTCATGGCTGCCAAGGATATGCACTGTGCATCAAACAGGGAAGATGCTTTTATCTTCTGGCTAGTAATTAACCTGAAGTTGAGCTCCTTCTAGACTAGGAGGCTAGAAGCATAGTGTGGGAAGCAGGTATTTCTCCAATTACTTCTCTTTGGTTCTTCTTGATGCACTGCATATTTATTTCCGGATTATTTCTGGCCAGCAGGAGTTACTGATATTAATGATGGGTAGACTTTCAAAAGATCCTGAATTTTAAAGCAGCTTTGAAGCCAGTTTCCTTTAAACTCCCTTGAAAACTTCTGCCAGTACAATTTATTTAAATGTAAATAATTAAAATCTTGCATCCGTATGATCTTACAGTTATCACTCTCCATTCTTAACTCCTTGGTTTTTTTGTAATCTAGATTAATAAATTCATTTTTGGGACAGAGGTGGACTATTCCTATATTACTTTAAATATCGTTATGTAGGTTTCCAGTACAGTTTCAATTAAATCATGACCCCAAGAGGAGGCTTGAGACTGTATCATGAAACTTGTGAAGACATTCAAAATTCAGGCTACATCTAAAGTGTGTAACATGCCCTCTGAACACATCTTGCACGGAATGAATCAAATGCTCATAAACATAGGTTTGTGTTACAGAAATTGCAATCTGAATTGCATTTGGAATTTTAAATACCAATATAATAAATCTCTTGCTGCCTTTTGCTAGGTAAATCTTTCTCATTGAAATGTTAAAGAAACCATTAACTCAATCAGTGTTTTGGTGGTCTTTTGCCATGACTGTACCTTCACCTTGACATTTGATAGCAAAACATCATTGTTATCTCCTGTTCAAAGATGAATTAATCTGAGCTCTGCTGCTGTTATTTCTTCCAAGTGACCTTGGCCACTTGTCTGATCAAAGCCTAGTGATGGGGGAGCTTCCAATTTTCCTTTACTCAGTATAATGAAACCCTCTTGCTGAAATTAGATCCAGCTTGTTTCAAAAAATTGTTCTGCTGCAATTAAGAAGGTGCTTGATGGCCCCTTTGGTCCCTTAGCTAATTAGCAGGTTAGGGAACAGAGCTTCTTCTGTTGAACGGGCCCACAATGAACCAGGGAATGGAAATTACTGTACTTCTTGTCTCCTCCTCCCACCTGGAGCTGCTGGGTATGTCCTGAAGGAAGCTGAGCTTGGCAATGGACCAGATCCATGATGTGCAGTCAAACCTGCTGCTTTCTGTCAAATCTCCTGTGTCAGCTGGGTTTTGGGGTCTGGGTTTCGTATTAGAGACTTGCTTCCACATGCAAGTGAATAGTATAGTAGCAAGTTGTTTTTTGTTTACTTGTTTCTTTTTAACTTTTCCACTAGAGGTCTAAACCAAAACCGTCAGCTTTTGGTTACCAACAGTTTATTACTGTTCTTCTGAAGTTTCTCCCTGCTGGATATCTGGTAGCTTCTGCCTTACGGATGCTCTAGTTTATGGCTGATCAGCATCGGCATACAGAGCTCAGGGTCTGCTGGGCACCTTGGGCCATTTTGTCTTTGATTCGTGTGCTGTCCTGGATGGAGACACCCTGTCGACTCAGGGGTTTCTGGCAGCCTCCTCTCCTGCTGCGTTCCTCCCTTTCCCTCCTGGTATGGAGGCCAGACTGGAGAAGTTGCTTTGCTGTAGCAGTTCACATCTCTTTGTCAAGCAATGCTCTGTCCAAAACTAGGAAAGCTCGATATTCCCCTCATACCCTTTCTCAGCTTTCTGTCCAAGAATTTCTACTGCTCCCTTCATAAGTAGGAAGTAAAAAAAAAAAAAAGGAAAAAGCAATGAAACCTTGTAGCCAGGCCAGGCTGAAACCTGTTTTCTGTTGTGAGTGTCCCCTTGCAAAAGAGAGGCCAAGAAACCTGATAGGAATCAAAGGTCTCCAGGAGCCCTGAGACCTGGTATGAGTACTCAGTTTTCACTGTGGCTTTCTGAAAGCTTTGTTTTAACTGGGATGCTGCAACGAGTGTCTTGCCTCTGGCATGGACGTGGCAGGGCTGATCCCTTTGCTTCTGTGGGCTGCACCATGTCCTTATCCCCCTGGTCTCCCACAAGCACGAGGCAGGCCAACCCGAGGCACAGCTTCCTTCAGCTCCCTTTTCACAAGCTCAGCCCCACCATGAGCACCTGTGGGCTCCCTTGTGTAGCCTTGTGCTCTGCTTGCCCTCTTCTCTGGGGCAAAGCGTGCTGCCTGTGTATGTGCCTGTATATCTATGCTTCACGGTATATGAACTAGCTCTACAACTTACATTGTGAGTCTGACAAAAATGTTATAAAATTTAGTAGCAATGCATATTAATCTTCTATCTTGTTTTATAACGTGTGAAATGTTGTGGCTCAGGTGCCTGTGTCTGAATAGGTATAATAACTGCATTCCTGTTCTGCCTTTCAAAGAAATAATTGATATTTGCTTGGGGATGTCTGTGACTCTATTCTCTGCTTTATTTATGTGGGCTTAAATCCAATCAATTTAGTTTGAAAAAGTGATGATGATTGTCCTTACAAAGTCAATATTTCAGAACAGCTTCAAGGGGGAAAAAGTTAGAGGATACCAGTATCCAGAGTGATGGCTTTTTAATCCTTTACCTCTAATTTAGGTCAACTATTGTGAAATAATCTTGTTATCTATAACTACCTGGCTGGGTAGGATGACATATTCCTTCATTGTTAATGTCTCTGTAGCTCACCGCCATCCTTGTCTGTAATAGCAACATGTTCCCGGATGCCTAATGATAGCATGCAAAGTGTCTAATATTTTTAGATATCCTTTAGTAAAAGCTATGAATTCATATTTAATGAAGCCTAAGTGTCAGGGAAAGTCACTTCAATTATACTTCTGACAAAAATAATATTTCAGAACATGCAGAGAGCTGTGAGAAATAATTGTACATTCCTTATTTATATGGCAACTAATAATGGAAAATATTTTTTTCTCTCACATCATGATTTAGTCTCATGAAACAGTGATTTTCTTCATTTTTCTGTGGCGTGTGGTTTCAGCTGCTGCTCTCTTCTGAGATGGAATTTGTTAATGAGAGATCTTTCTTCTGGAGGTCAATTGCTTTACTAGCCATCTGAGTTAAGTGACATGACTTTAATTTTAGCCAAATTTCCTAATATTCTGTTCTCCATGTGAAGCAGAAAGATGTTGTTTGGCAGATAATGGATCATTTACAAGAAGAATTACTAAAAATGTAGAATAAATACTGCTTTTAAGACATTTTCTTCTTAAGTGTTTAGGGGCTGTCTGGCAGCAGGGAGTGAATGGCTTGAGCTGGAGTGCCTGGTCCTGGTCCCAGTTGCTGCTGTCTACTCCCCAGCAGATTAAAGGGAAAGAATATTCCCTTTAAAACCTTTTATTCTGGTGGACAGAGCAGAAAGAAAATATGTTCTGATCAGCAAAAAACTTTTCTGGCTCTGAGAATATTTCTGCAGTTGTGGGAAACGCACGTTTTATTGAGGATAAGCTGATATTTAGTAACATCTAGTCCATGAAAATACTGTTGTGCTGTTTGACACTTAAACAATCATTTCAAAATCTTCATGGGAAAAATACTGTTTTTTTTAATGTTGGTACTGAAAACATTAACTCTGTGTGAAGCTCTGAAGTTGAGATTTGTTCATATTACTTCAGGTATAAAAAAATTTAGTGCTTACATAAACTTTCTTTGCGTCTCAACCATGGTTTCTCAGTGGATCCTACTGGAGAAGTTCTGATGTGAAATAGTTGTAAATAAAAAGATGAATTTTTATTGTAAACTGGTTTGTTTAAAACCAGAACACCTGACTATGATACTTTATATAAATTGCCAAGGTTACACCCGTGTGGGACCTAAGTGCAATGCTTACCCTGGTGCCTGCCCATAGGAAATTGCAGTTCTGAGTCTCCTAAGTCAGCATAAGGCTGGAAACCTTCGGTGGGGAGGACGAGGGCAGTGCTGGAAACATTGCAGATTCCTCCCTAAAGAATTAAAAATATATTTGTTCATTTTTTTTCCCCTGCTTCCTCTGAATTAGTTCACCAACTGTCTGTTTTAACACAGATCTAGGAAGAAAAAAACCTTTGTGCTCCTGTTGATTTTTTAAGAGGTTGAGTTTAATTTTCTTCATAAAGGTTTGTTTAAATAAATGATGCATGTTTAACTGAAACACATGAAATAGAGCTCAATGGCATAAAAAATGTCAGTGTAGTGTAGACCTTGTTGAACTTGTGAACTACATGTAGATATTGAGACAAATTTGGCTTAAGTGCATACAGCTCCGCAGGCTTCAGAGATTCCTACCAGTAGTGAGTTGGTTTCTGGCATGTTGAACATGATGATGTTTGTACTTCAGAGGTAATTCTGGACCTAGTCTAATAAGTATTTACTTTTCTGGAATTAAATTGTGGAGGATATATAGTTTGGGTGGATATTCATTTAATTAAGTATATTAAAGAGACCATATTCAATTTTAGAGGGTATATTCAGGAGAATTGGATATATTTTTACATCTGTTCAGAACGTTTGGATCAGAAATCTTTAAACAAAGATGAGGAACTTCATAAATTCAACACTTTCCCCTTGAATTTCTGAGGAGTTAATTGAGGAAAAAAAAAAACCAACCCAAAAAACCAACCCTGTTGCTGATCTCTACCTACTTAATGCTACGGTGTTTCCCATGGTGTGCCCGACTGTCATGGTTGCCCAGTAGTTCAGACTGACTCCCCTAGTAACACATCTTTTATTGGCTATAAACCCATGTGAAGATCTGCATATGATCAAGTGTTTTTTCTTATTTGGGATTTGTGTGCAGAAATTCAGAATTGTTTTCTGTTAAGGAATAGGTAACACTAATTTCCACCCCCCCACCCCTTGGTGATCAAACCTGAAGTGCTATTGTATTTCAGAAATAATTAGCACTAAGAGTCTTAACTGCTAACATCAGAGTGTTAATTGATATGGACTATGCAGTAATTAGTCATCTAACTAAAATAAAGGCAAGCAGAGGAATCCCTTGAATGGTCACAAAGTAACTGGGGCATCAATCAAAAGCTCAAAGATTTTGAGATGACTCTAAATTTAAATAGAGTTCAGACCCCGGTGGGGAACTGTACCCTGCCTAGGAGGCTTAATTAGACTAACTGTCTGCAAGACAGCATAAAACAGATGGGTGTATTCCGGTTGGAAGTTGTTTAATGCACCTTTTGATAGCTCCAACGGCATATGCATGAACTTTTAAACATCTTCAACTAAGCCTCTTGTTTGGTCTCATATTTCCTTGGGAAAATTTTAATAATGGGAATAGCTATGTTGAAGAGCTTCATGTTTCCAAGAACTCTGAGCTGGTAACATCTGCCTAGTGTGGGAATTCATCTACAAACCAAACCTGATGGTTGGCTGAGTAATTTGAACAGCAGACACCAACATGTCAGCTAAATATATTTTATAGTTTGGGAAATGTGGGGGATATTTCTTAATGAATTGAAGCATAGAATGTATTAAATAAAGTGTGTGGTAATAATGAAAATGTTGTGTAAACTTTAAGTAATCAGTTTTTCCCAACCAGTATCTTTTGTGATCCAAAAAGGCCCCTTCCTCGTATATAGTTATGCTGGTGCTTTTACAGGATTTGTTGTGATTAAACCGTAAACCAAAGACAAATATATTTTTCTGTTGCCAAGATCTTGCCTGGGGCTGATCTCGTCTCACCTGCCCTGGCCCCAGGTTGCCCAACCAGTGGCTTGTGTCCCATTCTGTCACTTATCCCATTTAGACAAATGTTCCCTTCCTCGACAGCTCCCACAAATCAGGGTTGACACAAATCCCTGTCCTTTGTTCTGATACAGCTGAGGTAAGAGCGTGTTGTGATGTCTTATGTTGCAGAGGCAGACTGAAGGAATATTTTTCTTTGTAAAGTAGGAGGTAAGAAAGTTTTCAGTGACTTTTAGTTAATCTAGCTATTTGCACATTAGTCTGTTTTCTAGTCTAGGAGCTGCTACCAAGCTGTGCAATGCTCTGCTGGCATATGTGTGCTGTATGCCCAAACATATCGGGCAATGCAGAGAAATGAGAAAAGTTAGGCTCCCCCTCAATAGGAAAGACAAGGGATTCTACCTAGCTAAGAAAATGTGATAACTTGATACCCTTTGGTGTATGACAGTCTGGGGACAAGCAGTATATTTGTATTCAAGAGTTTTGGGAGATTTCTTTGCTTCTCTCAAGCTAGTCCAGCATCCACGGGAGCTCTCGGGGTCACTTAGCAATCTTCAGTTTGCTTCCTTGTCCGTGAGAACAGATGAAGGCTGACTTCGTGCTTGGGCTAAGTTCAAGCAACATCAGGAAATTGGTACCAAAGGTAGATGAAGAGAAAAACACTGACATGTTTATTCCTGGTTTATAGAACTCTCTTATATCCTGGTGAGGGTTTTTCTTTTGTGTTGTCCCTTGCCAGCAAAGCAGTCTTACTGGCTCTGTGGGGTTTGGGTCATCAGACAAAAAGGATCAGATCTTCTGTCCCTGGAAAGCTTTGAATTGACTTCTGTGGATTTTTGGTTAGAGTCCTGAATAAATTTTAATTGTTTGTTTCGCTAATCTATTAATTTCATTTCTGAAAAATAAATATTCTTTTGGAACTGTTGACTACATGTCTCTGCTAGAAGTCTGTATTTCCCTAAAGTTAGTTCTCATAGTATTATGTCTTTTGCTGCAATATCATTTTCCCAGCTTTTGAAGCTTAAAAGAGTAGTAGAGCTTCCTAGCTTTATATATTGCTGGATGCTTCATAAGTGATTTGTATTAATGTGTGCTTAGATGAATCCATTTTCATGAAAACACTGGGGTTTTCACAGATGAATAAGACCTAATCCTGCCTGGTGAAAACATCACTATAAATAAGAGCTGATGCTATTGCATTGAGAAGAAGCAATTGTAAATAATAGGAAGAAAACTCTATTCTGGAAATATTTCTTGTCTAAAGGGCCATACCCATTTTTATTTATCTATTTGTTTTTAACTTACAAAATGTCTGTGTTTGGAATGAATACAGATGGGTTGTATTTTATTAAAAGTAGGAGCTGAATGCTCCAGCTGGAATTGGCCGAGTTTAGAATAACTTAATTGCTGAAAATGCACATCTTCCATAGGAAAATTGTATGATAAAATCTGCCTGGCACAACCAGCCTGACGCTTTTTTCAAGCATGGGAATTTATTTATTTTCATCTCAGTGGCTGTTTTGATGCTTCAGATTTTATCTCATATTTTATCTCATAGATGTTGAAATTTTCTAAAATTAAAAGGAGTTACATGAACTTATTCTTGAGGCTTCCCTTCACCGATTTTCTGACATTTAATTCTTTCTAATGCTGTATTATGTTTGATTTATCCTTAGTTCTCCTAGGTCTCCTTCCTCTTTTTCTTTCTTCTTTCTGACACTATAACATGTTCCTTTCAATGTTTTTATAGATCAAAGCATCCTCCTCTACCTTTCTTCTTGTTGCCGTCTTTAAAACAGGTATTTCAATTAATATAGACTGCAGCTGGAAAGGAAAGATGATTCAAGAGCACTATAGTACTGTGCTAATTTAATTTGGGCATCTCTGAGTATCTCACTGAATTTCTAGTTGTTAATGTGCTTAAATTTCTTTGCCATATTTGATTTTCATGGAAAATCTTAAGGGACACCTCCAGACAGCCAAAGTGCCCCAAAGAAAGCAGAAGAAAGGAGAGAGTTTAGAGAGGTCTTTTTTTATTCAGAAATATTTTTTGAAGATTAAATGAATCTTTAATTGGCAACCAACTCTCTAGGAATGCTGCTCTGCAGTTGAGGATGTCCCTTGGGACTTGGTCACCTCCTAAGCAATCTCTTGCATGTTTTAGTCCTCATCTGTGCTGCTGGCAGCCAACCTGCAGTGAGGTCCCCAGGGGAAGCCTGGCACACCACTTGGGGGAGCAAAAAATTATTCATAGTTCAGAACCAGCTGCTTAACCGAGATCACTTTACTTCATCAGAACAGCTAACCAGAGATTTGTATGTTCTCTCTCTTTATTGACGTATCTTATCAAGCAAATCCCTAGGAAGGGGATGGAGGTGGAATCTCTTTCTCTTACAGCTTTCTCCACTATGGAGCAATTTTACTTGGCAGTAGAGGCTGCTAAGACATTGGCAGGCAAAAGAAAGATGGATGGCAGGTGGTCTTTCTATAATGTCAGAGGAATCAAAGAATTATAAGGATGCTCATTCCTTTTAGAAAGCCACCAGTTATGAGGAAGCACCAGTTCTCCATAAGCAGGACTCTTTTGCAATCTAAAGAAAAGTCTTAGTGGCTGAACTGCGTGGAAATGGGTCTTTTTCCCTGGCACACTCTGCCCCCGCATTTCACTTCTGGGCTCTCCTGTTCTTGTGTCCTGGCTGGGCAGGAGGATGCGGGGCAGTGCATATTGAGCATGTTTTGGGTGTCTGTGCCTGGAAAACATCTGTCCCAGGCTGTGGCCTATGGATGTGTCTCCTACTTTCCATGGCATCACATGCCGTATGTGGTTTCCCTTACCTCATTGTAGGGCCTCATCTGGTCCCTTCCCCTGGCTGCAATGCAAAATTGAGGTGATAGGGAGGAAGTACAGTGGCTTGGAGCCTCCTAAACCAGATTCAACTCATGACCCTGATTTTGGCCACCTGTGGCTTGTTCTGAAGACTGGAGTTATGGATGTAAATGAGTATGCATCCAGTCCCTTATGGAGAATCTTAATTCAGGTACTTTAAGGTGATGAGCTGAGAAAACACGAACTTTCTTTATAGCCTGTGTTTGGGCTTTTGTGAACACATGGGAGATGTACAGCTGTGACGTGTTGGCTCTCCTCATCTGAAAACTCTTGTTTAAAGCAGTAAGGATGTGGGATATTTTTGGGTTATTTAACAACTCAGTTGGAAAAAAGCAATAGATATCTACTGAGATCCTGATGACTCTGGCTTGTTCTACGCATGCCTGTTTCTAGGCAAGAAGGAGTCTCCTTGTAGGTAGGATGTGAATCTACTGAGAGCGGCACTTCAAGAAACATGCAGAAGAGAAGAAACTTCAAGGTGGACAGTTACAAAACACCATCTGTGTTCACACTTTGTGCTGTGATCAGTTAGTGGTTAGGTTGTACTCTCACAGGAGAGGGGGGTTATCTCTACTCAGTTTTACAAGCCTTCATCTAATCTCCTCTTCTAATCTTGATAAAACCATGGTGGTGTCACTGGTTTATTTCTGCAGATCTGGTATCAAAATTTCATGAAACAGTTGTGGACTGGTGGGCAGTGCAAATATGTATTGCAATTCTTTAAATTTGTTTTGCAATTTAATTAGCTGCTACTTTGACATACTGCAGTGTAAATAGGAAAGTGAGATAGTCCATTTTTCCCCAAAAGGCCCAGATGAAGTTTAAACTGATAAAGACAAAATGTGTTTCTGCAGCTGCTTTCAGTTTAGTTTGTCATCAAATGTATTTATTTGTTAGAAAACTGCCAGCAGGATCATATAGTCTTTTTTTACTTTGAATTTCTTCTTTTTATTTTCAAATACCGTAGGAGCATTGCACTCGTGTTACATTAATCTCTTCTCACATTCAAACTGAAATTGCATTTGTTTTAAGCAACCATAAACTGACAGACTTGAAAAGCTAACATTTGCTAGCTTCAAAGGAATGAAAACTGGTGATAAGTAAGGTTGTAAAAAGTCAAATTAAATGTTAATTGATGCAAGGGAACAAAGCAGTGAGGCGCTTATTTCAGATGCAGGCACTACATTTATCAGACTTGACAAATTGACCACTGTGGCTTCATGGATACTCTCATTTTGATTTTCTTTATCTTCATTTATACGAAGAATAAGCTGTTGGGGAAAAAATGGTGGTTAGACTACAGCTAAAGCCAACTGTTTGTTTAGACCGATGCAAAACTGCAGGTAAGACTTGAATGTCATTGTGTGTACTTGAAGTGTTTTATTTTGGGAAAAGTGGTGATCTAAAAAGAATAGTGCTGAGTAGTCCTGATAATTTGCATAAAGAGAAAGGATATTCGCACGCTTGGGGAAATAAATTGAAAATCCTGTCTTAATCATCATATTGCATTTAAATTATGTGAATTTGCATAAATCCTGATAAATACTAAAACCTGAATGATTCTTTTCAGAATCGTCATATAATCATAACAACTACTTGTTATTACATACATAAAACAAAGAATTAAAGTTATCAAAATTAAATCAGACGTTAGGGACCATTCTTCTTTTCTCTTGTTTCCTGCTCTCTCTCCTTAATAATCTGAGATGAATCACAGGCTGTTTAGAAATGCTTAATGTTTAAAATAGGTTGCAGAAGTAGGACAGATACATGAGCATACATTTAGGATATTTGCATTGGCCTTCAAAGTAAGCTGATTTTGCAAAAAAAAAAAGGGGAGGGGGGCACAACACACAAAAATCATCTTTGTCCTGAAAATTAAATTCTCTTGAATTCTAAATCAATGCATCTCAATCCTTGAATACTGTCTGCTCAGCTGAGGAAAGCTTTGGAGCAGAAAATAGCAAGACTCAGACTTTGGTCTTCAGATTTCTCTTAGCTCAAAGCCTAGCCCTGCCAAATCAGCCTAAATTTTGTGTTGTCAAAAGAAAAAAAACAGCAGGCGCTTTCTCACCCACTCACTTGACTTGTGTTAGGAACCCTTTGGGGACTGCTTGGGTGAGTAACACGAGTGGGGTTCTGCACTGAAGCTCCTAATATATAAAGCCTTCAAAAACTAATGCATATCTGGAGTCTGAAAGCAGCTCCTTTATAGTGATAACTTTTGCGCAAATAAAGTGATACAGCAGCATACTAAAGATTTAAGTAATGAAACAGTGAGGCAGTAAATGATACCTCTGAGAAATGTTAGTAATATTAGACCATGGTTTCAGGTTTCTGTTGTTGGGACCGTACAGATGTGAGGGGAGCAAGAAACCTCACCCATCTTGGTAACTCTTCAGCAATGTCAAACCCCACAGCATTACCTCGTCTTCAGAGGCTCCTGCTAGTGTTGGAGAGAGGAGTATTTTACAACATGCTGTAGAACACTGGAGGAGCATCTCACTTGCTCCTTACTTAAGTGTATGAATACTTTTTTTTGTTGTTTAAAAAAAAAAACAAAACCCACAACAAAACAACCCCAAAATACAAAACCTGACAAAAAACCCCAACCAATTGAACGTGATTAGGTTGTTGCAAATGCAGACTTCTTTCCAGGTTTGCTGGCTGGCTTCCCTTCAGCTTTCTGACTTCCTGGAGAACATAATCTTGTGTGAAACTCAGCTGAATCTTTCATCTCAGAGCTTGTTGGTGCTTTAGTTTTATAGTGCTGATACTATGAGAAAGACTTGTGTCCCTCAGTTAGACTTTGGATTGACCAGTTGGTATTGTCTTTGCTACGTAGTCAAAGGAGTCTGAGAAACCAAATATTAAAGTTTTAGTGAAATTATGAGAAGGTATTTTTGCAGATTGCTGCAAGGTAGTCATAAAGGGGCCTCATGTTCATTCAGTGTCTCCTTGGCATCTGAATGCTGATGGTGGGGACAAATGTAGAAGCCACTCAGATTTCCTTTTGTGAACTTTTTATATA